>NW_026892724.1:1435000-1906975 GCF_033815535.1 Pezoporus flaviventris | reverse complement strand
TAGGTTATATATAATAGAATATATTAAATTCTGTACATGGTCAAAGAATGTAAACATAATGAATTAACTTGTAAGAGCATCTTTAGAGACTCTGCCCAGGGCGAAGGTGAGCGCTGGCGCATGGGGCTCCTCTCTCACACCCATAGGTTAGGTGAGGTGCCCACCCATGGGTCCCACCTTGCCCGCTCTGAGCTGTGCTTCCCCTATGGCTCAGTGGGACCCAGCGCCTGCCCCATGGTAGAGGAGGGACAGAGGGAGAGGGGATGAGCTGGACAATGTGCTGGTTCAGTGGGGTAACCCGCGCTGCAGCACGGGGCAGGGGGTTAGAGACAGCCCATGCTGTGCAGAGAGCCCCGTGGGGCAGAGCAGCAGCTCCCACAGCCTCTCCTCCCACCCTCCCCATCTCCTCTGGACCAGCCCGCAGAGCAGTGGGGCTGGTTTGGGCTCCTGACACATCACAGGACCACGTGTGGATGGTGGTCCCTGTCCCCATGGTGCAGGGCTGACCCTTCTTGCTGTCATTCCCCCCACCCCAGCAGCTCTCCTGGCATCCCAGGGATGAGCAGGAATGATGGACGCTGTCTGGAGTCACTCCTGACACCGGGACTGGCCCCTACGAGCCCTGTGTCACCTCCCTGAGCAGCGTGAGTCACCGCAGGCCTGCCCACCGCATCCCTCTTCCACCCCATCACCCAACATCCAACACCACGGCCAAGCCAAGATGAGGCGTGCGATGGGGAGCAGCCATCGGCGTTGCCCACAGCCTCTCTCCTCCCCTCCCTTTCTTCCTTCCAATGCAAAAGCTCAATGGCAAAAGAGTGCATGAAATCAAATAAATACACCCCCCTCCCCGACCCTGCGGCTGCCCCCGGCACAGGGGACCCAGCCCAGCAGCACATCACTCCAGCAGGACCACGTTGCCCTCCATCACCAGCCCCTTCCTCACTGCTTGGAGCCATTGAGGTGGCCTGGGCATGGGGCTTGGCAGAGCTCCGATCTCCACCGGGATCTAGGGGTGAGGAGCCCCCCCCCCATGCCGTGGGGCAGGGTCCCTGCTCCTGACACTTGTACTCAGGGGACTCGTTTCCCAAGGGGGCTCAGAGCAAAGGGTCCCTTTCCGAAGGGGGGTTCCCATGCCACCAGCCATCACTGCTCCATCACCCAGCCCAAGCACAAACCAAACTGGCACCGTCCCAGCGGGGCACTGGGACTGTCTGGAAAGGTTTTCCCTTCCTGCTTCCCCCTCCGTGGACCCGGCTGACTCCGGCTGCCTCTCCTGGCTGCCTGCCCCTGCATCCTCAGAGGATGCTCCCGGGAGGACCCAGCAGATTGGGCACATTTTTGGGCTGGGGGCTCAATATTTGACCCTAGGGTTTGCGTTTCGTGTTCGACCTCAAGCTCAGACCGACGGCTCTAAGCCCATCTTAACAAACAAAGGCAGAAGAGAAAAGGAAAAGAAAACCCAAATGAAGTTAGTCTCAAGGTTCCCCTCGTGGCTTCTCAGTGGCGAGCCCCCCACCCTGGGGTGAGCGTCACCCGGGCACCCAGCTCTGGTTCGTGGGCTGCGGGCCCCCGGGCAGCGTGGGCACATTGAGCCCGTTCTGCGGCGGGAGAGCCGAGTCGAAGTTGAAGTCCATCTCATCACTGTCCATAAAGTCATTCAGGATGATGGACTCCACGTCGCACTCCAGGCTCCCGTTGAACATGTCCAGGTCCAGGTCTGCTGGGAACCTGTCTTGGCCCAACACGGGGGGATGGACAGCCCCCGGGTAGGGGCCCTGCAGCGAATCCAGCAAGCTCATGTGTGCCCCTTGGTTATTAGCGTAGGAATGCAGATGCCCGTGGTGCGGCATGGCCGTCATGCTGCACGTGTCACTGGGCAAGCTCATAAGGCTGACAGGATTAGCTAAGGCACTGGTGTTGACCGCAGGGTGGTGACCGGCTGGTGACGGGTGGTACAAAGCATTGCTCTTCATGAGAGAGCCCGAGTGGGACGGGTACGAGGACAACCCCTGCTCCCCGCTCCCGCACAGCAACGGGTTGTGTCTGTGGCCACGGGCCGGCACCATGGGGCTGGCCTGCGGCAGGGGCAGGTCCCCCGGGACCATGCTCTCCTTGTGCGCGTAGGAGATGGAGGAGAGCAGGTCCTGCAGCGAGGCGTTCCTGTAGGAGCTGACGGGCGAGAAGGTGGCTTGCTTGTTCTCCTGGATGGTCTGCATGGGCAGGCGCCGCATGAGGCTCATGGCGGGTTGGCTGTAGATGGTCCCGCAGTAGGTGTTGGTGGCAGCACCCATGGTGGAGCACTTGGAGTTGAAGGTGAAACTGGAGCTCCGCTGCCGCAGGGCGGCCGGGGGGAGCTGCTGCGAGGGGCTCATGGTGTATCCGTCCTGCAGGTCCTCCAGCATGCTCTCCCCGAGGCTCTCGTTCAGGCTGATGGTGCCGGTCAGGTCGGTCAGCCGGGGCAGCTCCACGGAGCAGCGGGTGTTGAGGGAAGGAGACATGGTGCTGGAAGGGCTGGGGTACATCAGCGGGGAGGAAGGGGTTCCGTCATCCTCCTCCAGCTCATCCGGCTCGTGGTTGGACATGATGGGCGAGAGGCGCCCGCTCAGCGTGCTGGCCGTGGAGTTGGCCCGTGTCCTGAAGTCCGCCCAGGCATCGTACTCGTCACTGGCGTGGGACGCGGGGCTCTCCGACCACTTGGCTTGCTGGGACGAAGGACTGTCCTCCCCGCGCTCCTGCGTCACCTGCAGCTGCTTCTTCTTGCTGGCCTTGCCCTTGATGCGCAGGAACTTGCTGTTGTTGTCCATGGAGACCGCCCGCCGGCGCGGCGTCTTCCCGGTCTTGCCGCCCTCGGGGTTCAGCATCCACCAGGAGCTCTTGCCCGTGCCCTCGTTCTGCACGCGGATGAAGCGGGTGTGCAGGGACAGGTTGTGCCGGATGGAGTTCTGCAGGGACAGCAAGGACAGAGGCAGGGTCAGCGGCGGCTGCCGCGGCACGGGCAGGAAGGGAATGCCCACGGGGATGGGGGGGTACATGGGGCATCATGGGGGACCTGGGCTCCATCCCCTGGGATGGGTATAGGGGCTCGGGGGGCTCATCTGGTGGGTCTATCCCACAGCACGGCCGGTATTTCACATGCAGGAGCCCACAGGTCGTGGACCATCGCTGCATCTACCTATTGTTAGAGACATGGCTGTCATGGCAGGGAGTGAGGGGTCTTAAGTACATGCCTTGAGTCCAGAGGAGGCCATGGGGATGCTGCGAGGGCTGGAGCAGCTCTGCTCTGGAGCCAGGCTGAGAGAGCTGGGCTGGGGCAGCCTGGAGAAGAGAAGGCTCCTGAAGGGGAGACCTGAGAGCAGCTCCAGTGCCTGAAGGGGCTGCAGGAAAGCTGGAGAGGGGCTTGGGACAAGGGATGTAGGGACAGGCCAAGGGGAATGGCTTTAACCTGCCCGAGGGGAGACTGAGATGAGCTCTTAGGCAGAAGCTCTTCCCTGTGAGGGTGCTGAGGCGCTGGCACAGGGTGCCCAGAGAAGCTGTGGCTGCCCCATCCCTGGCAGTGTTCAAGGCCAGGTTGGACACAGGGGCTTGGAGCAAGCTGCTCTAGTGGAAGGTGTCCCTGCCTGTGGCAGGGGTTGGAGCTGGAGGAGCTTTAAGGCCCCTTCCAACCCAAACCAGGCTGGGATTGATTCTATGACATCTCTTGCTGCTGAGCTGCAGTTCATGGGATGCCACCCCAGCTCCCTGCACCTCAGTGTCCCCAGGGTCTAGAAGGGGAACACCAGCCACAGCACCCAAAGAAGAACATCAGTCCTGAGTGCACAGCCCTGATCCCAGCACCATCCCTGGGCTCGGGGCTGGTTGGTGACTACTGGAGGGAGCAGGGACCACGCTGCAGGAGGAGCGGAGGGATGGGGAAGTGGAAGAAGCCAAGGTTCTGGGGAGAAAGTTTGGTGCTGCTGCCAGTGTACAGCGGAATACTAATGAAGAGGCGAGCGCGCTCCAGCCTCATCTATCATATTATGCAATGGCTTACTTCTCTGCACTTCATTTATTTGGAGATTGCTCCCAGGCTGGCTCCTCGCCAGCAGCCACCAAATCCAAGTCTACAGAAATCAATCTCGCGCTGACTGATTAAGCCGTGTTTAGAACTAATTGCTCCTTCGTGTGTGGGGAGAATAAATTACGGGCTTTAATTTCACATCTTTAAAATGCAACTGCAGGTATGGGCTGGCCGTTAACCCCTTCCTGCGCCGCTGGGGTGGGGACAGGGAGCAGCTCATGGACACATGCTGCCCGTGCCGATGCTCAGCACCTTCAGGTGGGGAGAGCAATCTTTGACTCAGCAACACCTCTCCCTTGAGCCATAGCACGACCTAAACTCCCCTCTGCACTACCAAGCCGTGGGACACAAGCAGAGCCCGTGGCCATCACCGTGTTTGCAGAGCCAGAGCCACCAGCCTTGCACCACAGACAGGGTGCTGGGTGATGGCTGGTCACTGGATGGTCCCCATCCCTTCCTGCCCGTGCTCCCCGGGCCTGCTCATCCCAGGATGCAGGCGATGCTGCAGCCCTCCACAGCTGGGACCAAGGTGCTGTGCAGAGCACGGAGGGAGGGAATGGTGTCTGGGGGTTGGGAATGCCATGGCTGGATGGGGATGACATTCATTGCAGTGCTTCCTCCCGCTCCGCAGCTCCAGCACAGGGCACCCAGCAGCACCCAGGGGGTCAGGCTGCCCGAGGGAGAGGAGCAGGGTGGGCTGCTGCCTCTTGTGCAGCCGAGCTTCATTAAGAGCCAAAAGACAGCAGCAATTAAGAGCAAGGCGCAGTGAGCCCGGCTCTCTCCTCATTAGCACCCCGAGGAGCTCCACTGGCCATGGCTCAGGGCGCAGGCACAGGGCAATGGGCTGCAAAGGGGCGGGCCAGGAGCTTGTTAACACCAGGCAGGCAGGGACCTGCTTCACTCAACAGCACACCACCACCCCCACCAGCACCCTGCATCCCACAGCACCCAGCATCCAACAGCACACAACATCCTACAAGCACGCAGCATCCTACAGCACCCAGCATCCTACACCACTCAGTATCCTACAGCACCCAGCATCCTACAGCACCCAGCATCCTACACCACTCAGTATCCTACAGCACCCAGCATCCTACAGCACCCAGCATCCTACAGCACCCAGCATCCTACAGCACTCAGCAGCCTACAGCACCAAGCATCCTACACCACTCAGCATCCTACAGCACCCAGCATCCTACAGCACCCAGCATCCTACAGCACTCAGCAGCCTACAGCACCCAGCATCCTACACCACTCGGTATCCTACAGCACCCAGCATCCTACAGCACTCAGCAGCCTACAGCACCCAGCATCCTACACCACTCAGTATCCTACAGCACCCAGCATCCTACACCACTCGGTATCCTACAGCACCCAGCATCCTACACCACTCGGTATCCTACAGCACCCAGCATCCTACACCACTCGGTATCCTACAGCACCCAGCATCCTACACCACTCGGTATCCTACAGCACCCAGCATCCTACACCACTCGGTATCCTACAGCACCCAGCATCCTACAGCACTCAGTATTCTACAGCACCCAGAATCCGCTTCCCACAGCACCCGCATGCCACATTATCCAGTGCCAAGCTGTCAGGGAGCCGTGGATGATCACAGGGCCCAGGATGTGGGGCTCAGCCCCTGGCATGGGGTGATGTGCAGGGGACATCAGGGCTTGGCACAACCTCGCTGACAGCAGCTGCCTTGGCAAGGGTCTGGCAGACTATGGCAGGGTGCAGGGGGAGCAGGTACCAGTCCCATGATGCCCCCAATGCTGCCCTGCCCTGTGACCCAAAGCCCTACATCACTTCTCATAGCAACCAGCACCTTTGCTGGGTCTCCCTTCATGTCCCCATCTGCCCCCACGTCACCCCTGCCCTGTTCATCGCCCTGCCCCAACATCTCCCACCAAAGCAGAGAGACCCTCCAGCATCCCATCCCCATGCAGCACCGCAGCCCTGTGGTACCCAAGCCACACACGGCAAGGAGCACCGGTCCCCATTGTGCATCCAGATGGTGCCAAGGGACATTATCCACCACTTCGGGCTCTGCAGAGGGGCAGGGGATGCTCTGGGTAATGGAGACAAGGGCTGGAGATGGCACCAGGGACGAAAGCCACGGTTGACCCCAATGCAGGATGAGGCTGGAGCCCCTGCCAGCCGCTGCTGGAGGCTTTGCCAACCTGGAAGACCCCAAATACCATCCCAGTGCCCATCTGCCAGGGCTGGCCCTGCTGCAGGGCCTGGAATGGGGATGGGGGGGGCCGCTGGGAGCTGTGGGCACCCACAGAGCCTCCTCACCCCCCCAGGAGCCCTTCTCCACGGTGCCTCATTGTCAGGGGAGCCGGCAGTGTGAAATCGGTCTGATTAGCAATTAGTCCCATTGTAAAAGGATTAGCCGGACCCCATTGTCTGCATGAGTGACTCGACTATCAATTTGCATCTGGCAGAGGATGATGATGTTGATGATGCTGCTGCTGCTCCCTGGGAGCTCTCCCTGGTTCCCGTGTCCTCCTGCCCGACAGATGCTGTCTGGTGAGGCTGTGCCCAGGGGGTGGGTGCTGGTAGAGCCCGAGATGGGCATCGATGCCAAGCACACAGGTGCAGGATCCGAGCACTTTACTAACCCCTGGGGGTCTCTCCTCTGACCTTGGGGTGCCCACAAGGCACAAGTGGAAGGGGGGGATTGACATGTGTGCCCTGAGGAGAGCATGGGGTTGGGGAAACAAGCACAGTTCAAGGAGAAGGCTCCTGAAGGGGAGACCTTAGAGCAGCTCCAGTGCCTGCAGGGGCTGCAGGAAACCTGGAGAGGGGCTTGGGACAAGGGATGTAGGGACAGGCCAAGGGGAATGGCTTTAACCTGCCCGAGGGGAGACTGAGATGAGCTCTTAGGCAGAAGCTCTTCCCTGTGAGGGTGCTGAGGCACTGGCACAGGGTGCCCAGAGAAGCTGTGGCTGCCCCATCCCTGGCAGTGCTCAAGGCCAGGTTGGACACAGGGGCTTGGAGCAAGCTGCTCCAGTGGAAGGGGTCCCTGCCCGTGGCAGGGGTTGGAGCTGGAGGAGCTTTAAGGTCCCTTCCAACCCAACCCAGGCTGGGATTGTATGATCAAACACGATGCCTTTGGCGGGTGTCCCCAGTGACCGTCCTCCCCTGCACAGCACCCCTCAGGATGAGGCACCACCGAGGCTCTTGCAGCCTCTGCCCCCGGGAACGTTTCCTCCATCGCTGCAATTCTTACGTGCGCGCAGTAAATCAGCACCAATTAACCCCGGAGCCGCCCGATGCCGCCGGAGCCTCGTTAGTGGCCCTGTCGCTGCTGCCTCCTGGTACCAGCGCCTGAATCTCCACCAGGTAACGGGCTCATTATGTGCAGGGACCAGCAGACACAGCCCCACAGACACTGCCCCACAGCCCCCACCGCCAGCCCCATGCAGCCCCCATCAGCCCCAGCGCTGTCTCGCTGCCCCCCCGGGGCCCTGTCTGGCACCTCCCGCTGGGGCAGCCGGGGCTTTGCCCCCCCCTTCCAAGCGCATCCCTCCCGGGTACGGCGGGGCTGGGGGCTCCGCTCGGTGCGTTCGGGTCAGCGCACGGCGGGAGCTGAGCCGCTCCGACGGGCCGATAATTGACCCAGACGCCCATTAGCGGCGCATCGGGCCGGGTCCAGCCCGCAGCCGACACCGCGGAGCCCGGCGCATCTCCCAGCAGCGCCCGTGCGCACCTCGTTAGGAACCGGTAATCCCCCCCCCCTCGGCGTCCAATGGGGCTAATGGGGGACCCCATGCACAGCCTTGCCCTGCCCCACAGATCCGCGATGCTATGGGGCAAAGGATGGGGCCAGGCAAGCTCCATGCTCTGCGGTGCAGGAGTGGAGCTGCGAACCCGCAGTGTGGGGTCTGGATGTGCGAGCCTGGGGATGGTGCTTGCCCACTGGGAACCTCTGCTGATCCCTGGGGCTGAGTCATGGTGCGGCCAAGCCCAATCACTCTTGAAGGAGAAGGTCCAGATGGGAACAGCCACTGTGACCCCAACCCACTGCCAGACTCACTTGTCCCAATCCAGAAGGAGCCTGGCTGTGGCTGCCTGGGTTTTTGGGCTGGTTTCAGGACAAACAGGGGTGCTGTGACTGCTGGATGGGTTCCCAGGGTGAAACCTATCCCCTGCCTGGCTCTGTGCTGGCCCTGACCCACCTCTGCCATCCAGCTCATGGCTCGCAGTGGGTCTGATCGCTGTGGGCTTGGCAGCTGAGTTTGGTGCCTCTCCCCTCCCGAGCGTGAGCTCTGGAAGCGATTCCCAAACCCACCAGAGATGGGACCGATACAAATCAAGCCACACTCTGCTCCTCACAGCCCCCCCAGGCAGACCCCCTATGCCCAGCCCTTGCCCAAGGGATGCCAATGGGACATCCCCGCTCTGCAGCCCCAGAGCTCTCAGCACACAGAGCCCCACATCACGGTGGGTGCCAAGACATGGATAAGACCCCGACACAGAATGCAGCTAATAGAGGGCAGCTCAGCCCCATCAGGAGGCTCCTTACACCCAGCCTTGACATGCAGGGGTCTCACCCCATGGCTTGGCACCCACCGTGACACAGTGCCCCAAAGCAGTGGCAACAGCCGCAGGCAAGCATCCCTATCCCGGCCCTGGTCCTGATGCTGCCAAACAGCTGGTTCCAGCCAAGTTCTGCATTGGGAGTGCTGCGGTTGCCATGGCAGCCTGTTTATTTTAGCCCTTTCCAAACCCAGGAGCATCCTCCCTGCCCTGGCAGGTCCTGTTTTGTCCCCATCCCTGGGCACCTTGCTGAGAGCCCAAGGAGCACCCAGAGCACCCATCCCCTGGGTCTGGGATTCTGTGAACACCACAGCCAGCGCTTCACCACCCTCCTTGTAGAGAATTTCTTCCTCACATCCAGCCTGAATCTCCCTCTTTTAGTTTAAACCCATCACTGCTCATCCTCTTCAACAGCCCCTGCTAAGAAGCCTCTCCCCATCTTTCTCATAGGCCTCTTTTAGGAACTGAAAGGAGAAATCATCTCAGAGCTTCTGGCCCTGGCGCTGCTGCCCGCTCACCCCACGGCTGGAGGTGCTGGGCCCTGCGCACACGTCAGGAGGGACCTCACCGCGCTGCCGGGCACAGGGGACCCGTGCCAGACCCCACTGCTCATCCCTGGCTCCATGGCAATGCTTTGGGGCTGGCAGCAGCAGGGGAGTGCTGGGCATGGGGTGAGCATGGAGTCAGTGAACCCCTTCACAGCACCCTATGGGAGCTCCAGGCAGCACTCACTGCTGGATACCTCTGGATGCTCTGCATGGTGCCTGTATCCCACTGAGAGACACCAGCATCCCTGCTTCTGGGGACAAAACACCCCGGTCCCATCCAGCCCCCTCTCCAACAGGCAGGAGCAGGGGAGGTGCCTTGGAAAGACCCTCTCCACCATCAGCCACTTACCCAGTGCTGCTCTAATTACCCCAGAGCAGCTGCAGTAAATCACGCGGAGCTGCCATGTCATTTCTGCATGAAATTACAGCATTTTGTCTCCCCTGGGTTCAATTTCCTCCACACCAGGTTCGCACCGCAGCCAAACACCGCCAGCAGCTGCATCCCTGCTCCTCAGGTCCCATTCAGCTCCCAAGCCCTGCCTGTCCCCACGCTGAGCACCTCAGAGCTGCTCCACACCAGTATCACTCAGTCCCCAGCCACACACAGACCCTGCTGGGAGACACAGCGAGACACTGGGGGGGGAACACAACCAGAGCCCTCTTGCCCTGAGCATCCTATGTGATGCTCTCATCACTGCATCACATTGCAGAGCCCCCGCAGCTCATAGCCACAGCCACAACAAGGTCACCACAGGGTAGGAGGGATGCTGCTCCCACTGAGAAACTGGGAAACTGAGGCATGGAGGAGCCAGTGGCAGAGGGGATGATGGGCTCCACAGCCATGGCTCCTGGAGCCAGCTCTGCCTGGTGAGAGCAGGAGAGGGTCCTGGAGGGGAAGAGGGATGGGGGCTCCATCCCTGACGTCCCCCATGTAGCACCCACTGCAGCCAGTGAGATCCTGGGGTCTCCCACTTGATGCTGGACAGGAACCAAAAGCAAATGTGCTCTGGGAGGGGAGATGGAACAGCTCCGTTTCCCCAAAGGGAAGGGTGAAAGAGAATCCATCACATCACCCCAGGGCTGGAGACCTCAGCCAGAGCCAGCTCAGTCACACAGCCCTGTCACCCACCTCTCCTGTCACACACTCCTGCTCCTGCAGCGGAGCAAGGCACGGGCAGTACTGGTGACACTGCTGGCGTCACCCCATAGAGTTGCATTGATGTGATGCCACCCTGGAGGTGAGCACAGCCACAGAGCTGCACCCAATTCGCCCCTCATCCTGATGCCTGGGCTGGGGCCAGAGGTGAGCACCTCCTCCAAGACCCATTGCTCAAGGGTGACCAGGAAAGCGAATTACCAGTTGTCCTGGACACTTCCCAACCTCCTTTGGCTATTGTCCCCTTGGGAACATCAACTCCCCACAAGCCCTTTGTGCGGGATAGGGTGGGACACAAGGTGGGTGCGTGTCCCCAAGCTCTGCCTCTCCTCCTGCCCCCAAAGCACCCATTCCCTGGGGTCCTCAACACCAGCCAGACCCAGGAGGCACCTTCAGGATGGACTGGGCAGTACGTGGCAGGCAGGGCTGCCTGCTCCAACCAGAGCTGCTGGGCTGTTTGCCTCATCTCTTCCAATCCCTGGGCCCATAAAGAGCAACCCCAAGCCTGTCCCCAGGCTTGTCCACAGCCACCCAAGGCCACCACCCGGTGCTCTGATTCCTGGTAGCGGGCAGGCGGGCGCAGCAGGAGGCAGTGGGAAGCTGAGGTCCTCCTCTACCTGCCTGCCGGAGCCGGATGCTGGGTTACCCGGGAAACGGTGATGACATCGCAGGGATGCAGGGAAACTCTGCCCGAGGTGTTCGGGATGCCATCGCTGTTGCCAGGGCAACGACGGGCGACATCCCGCAGGTAACCTGGGGTGATGGAGCGGGGCTGCACCCGGCATCCTCTGCCTCCTCCTCCTGCACTGGGTGCCCTGGGGTGGGCAATGGGGTTGGCCCGCAGGAGGAGGGGACATCCCTTGGGGACATTGACACCCGACCTGGGGCTGCTCTGCTGCCTTTGCCTCCCCGCAGCAATGCCCAGGGTTGTGTTCCCCTGCCTGCAGATGCCCAGCCCATCTTGAGGGCTCTACCATGGGGCTGGCAGCGATCCCGCTCTGGGGAGCAGCACCCCTGGGATGCCTTTGGATTAATCAGAGTCTCTGCTTTTCCCTCCAAGGGCTCAGAAACACCAGGGATGCCCCAAGGTTTCCCTCCAAGCCCCAAATTTCCCTGGTTTTAAATCTCAGCTGCTTGTCCCCACCAGGGATGCACCACCCGGGGCAGGGTGTCCTCCCTCTCTCCCAGCCCTATTTGATCGCATAGGGTGGCAGGAAAGCCACAACCCGCTGCTGTGGGTTGCGCTTCAACACACACAAGCTGGCAAGGGGCAGGCAGGGATGCTTCCAGACCAGTATAAAACCAGCAGAAACAGGGGGAATGAGACACCAGAGAACAGTGGGGACTGCTGGGGGCAGATGTGGGATGCGGGCTCTGCCCCCCCCCAAGGACAGCACTGAGCAGGGATCAGCAGCCACCCACAGCCCAGGCAGCAGGCAGCAGATTCCCTGAAGGATGCTGCAAAGCAACAGGAACAACAACTCCCCTCCTGCCGTCCCGAGGGAGCTCACAACCCCCGGCAGAGCAGCTTTCCCTCTAACGGCAAAGATTACATCAGCCGGAGCAGCCGGTCCCGCTGCCGCTGGAGGGAGGAGCTGGATCGAGCCCAGCACCAACACAGCCCCATGGGCCACTGACCCACAGCGATGGGTGCCAGAGGGACTGACTGGGAGAGGGGTGGTGATGCCATGGAGCATCCTCGGGATGTTGTTCATAGAACACTGGGGTTTGGGTTGGAAGGGACCTTAAAGCTCCTCCAGCTCCAACCCCTGCCACGGGCAGGGACACCTTCCACTGGAGCAGCTTGCTCCAAGCCCCTGTGTCCAACCTGGCCTTGAACACTGCCAGGGATGGGGCAGCCACAGCTTCTCTGGGCACCCTGTGCCAGCGCCTCAGCACCCTCACAGGGAAGAGCTTCTGCCTAAGAGCTCATCTCAGTCTCCCCTCGGGCAGGTTAAAGCCATTCCCCTTGGCCTGTCCCTACATCCCTTGTCCCAAGCCCCTCTCCAGGTTTCCTGCAGCCCCTTCAGGCCCTGGAGCTGCTCTCAGGTCTCCCCTTCAGGAGCCTTCTCTTCTCCAGGCTGCCCCAGCCCAGCTCTCTCAGCCTGGCTCCAGAGCAGAGCTGCTCCAGCCCTCGCAGCATCCCCATGGCCTCCTCTGGCCTCGCTCCAACAGCTCCACATCCCTCTTGTACCATTGCCCCAGAGCTGGATCAGGGCTGCAGGGGGGAATCTCCCCAGAGAGCAGCAGAGGGGCAGGATCCCCTCCCTGAGCTGCTGCTCACGCTATGGGGGTGCACCCAGCACACGGGGGGGTTCTGGGCTCAAGCTCACACTGAAGCCGGGTCATGGGGAGCTTCTCATAGACCAACACCCCAAGTGCTCCTCAGGGCTGCTCCATCCAATGCTATGAGTCTCTCTGGAGCCAAAGACCCTGAACCTCCACCCTGCTGGGCTCAACCGGTCACTGCTGCTGGCGCCTGCTCTAGTGGAAGGTGTCCCTGCCCATGGCAGGGGGCTGGAACTGGATGAGCTTTAAGGTCCCCTCCAACCCAAACCAGCCTGGATTCAATGATTCCATGATCCCCGTGGGAAGGCAGCTGCTCCCATCACCTGGAGGGGTTCAATCCCTCCTCATTTGATGGAGTGGGGGGGACACCTCCAGCAGCTCCATGGGGTCCCTGTGCCGTGGGTGCCCCCTTGGGTGTCACCGCATGCCCAGTGTGCCAGGGCTGATGTGGGGGAGGACGGGACCCCCCCATCCCGCTGCCATCCCGGCTGTATCCCAGGGGATCTGGCAACCCTTCAGCCATCCCCCCCCCCGTTCCCCCTGCTCCGTGACACGGAGCTGTAATTGCATTAGACACTGCTGCCCGGGCAGCGCAGCCTGAAAACCATCCCGAATTCCTGGGCACGGCGCCCGCTCTCTGTCTGCAGCCGGTCCCATTCCCCATCTCCTCCAGCACTGACCCACAGCCTCCAAACCCTCCCCATAGCGAGCGGGTCTGGCCGGGCTCAGCACATCCCCATCACCCCATGCAGTTGATGCATCCAGGGTAGCACAGCACTGCGGGGACCCCCCCCCCTTGCCCCCCATCGGGGTCCCCTGTGCTGATGCAGCCCCGCGCCAGCTTCCTGCGCTGCAGAATGTACCGCGGCCCCGCGGCCGCAGCCAGGGACACGATGTGCTCCCTGCTCCAGGCCCTGTTTTTCCTGGCCCCGCTCCTGCTCCGCTGGCGGCCGGGCGCTGCCGCTCAATGCAGCTTTTGTTCGTTCCCCCCCCCCGCCCTCCTTTCCCCTCCTCGCTTCCCCGCACACCTCCAGCCCACCCCTTCGGACCCTCCGGGAGCCGTCCGGACCATCCCTCGCCCCTGATCACCCCCTGGCTTCTGCCGTGGCTCTGCCACCATACCGACGGCTTTTTGCATCGCCAGTAGGGCAGCAGGAGGGGCAGTGATGTCCCCATAGGGCAGCCCAGCAGCTCCAAAACCGCACATGCCTCCAGCAGCATCCGGGAGCTGGTGCCCTCCAGAGCACCTCTGTCAGCCCCGAGGAGGGAGATGGATATTGCGCCCCTTCCCCTGCCCATGGCCTCATCCTGCTCCATGGACACGCAGTGCAGATCCATTAAAAAGTCACTCTGGGTACAGCCCATGTGGATGTCTCCCCCTCGCAGGGCTCAGCACCACAAAGACCCCCTGCTCCCCACGCTGATGCTGTCTCACTGCCACTGCTGCCAACTGGGACACCCACAGCCGCAGGGCTGCAACCCATCTTAGAATCCCATAATGGTTTGGGTTGGAAGGGACCTTAAAGCTCATCCAGTTCCAACAGGCAGGGACACCTTCCACTAGAGCAAGTTGCTCCAAGCCCCATCCAACCTGGCCTTGAACACTGCCAGGGATGGGGCAGCCACAGCATCCTCACACCCCCTGGAAAACAGGTATTCGAGTCCAACACAGCCGCTTGTTTCAGCTTCTCCTCTTTAAACATTCCCTTACAAACCACAACTGCCCCTATGTCCTTCCAGCCCAGGGAGCCAGCTCCTGCCTGCCCAGCGCTGCCCATCCCCAGCCTTCCCCTTCTATCTGGGCTGGCTGACCCAAATCTGCTTTTCCACTGTGGAAAACCCCTCCTCACCAGCAAACATTGCCCAATGGACTCACAAGCCAGCTCCCCACACCCCAAACCTTCATTGACCCAAAGAGCCAACCCCATGCCCGCTGGCTTGGCACAGGGATGCCAATGCCACACACACTGGGAACGGGTACAAATACATTGGGATAAACCCCAAACGCTTGGGCACAGCTGAGCATGAGGCCGGTCCTGCCCCACAACCCAGGCTGTGGGGCAGTGCAGGGTGAGGATGAGCTGTGTCCCCAAGAGCATCCTCACAGCCATGTGCTGCATCCTGCCCCCGGGAATGGCAGGGAGGTAGAAGGGACACACTGAGGTGCAGAGCTGCTCTGGAGCCCCAGAATCACCCCCAGGTCTGGCTGTTGAGTGGTACAGCACACACTGAGCTGTGCACATGGGGCAGCCACGGGGATGGGACCCCTAAGTCCCTCCCCACGACAGCACCACCATCCCCTGGCATCATGGCAAACACCCAGTGATCCTTCCTCAACCCCTCCATCCCCCCCATTTCTCCATCCGCCATCCCTCCATCTTTACATCCCCCCCCCATTTCTCCATCCTCCATCCTTTCATCCCCCCATTTCTCTATCCTCCATCCTTTCATCCCCCCATTTCTCCATCCTCCATCCCCCCCATTTCTCCATCCGCCATCCCTCCATCTTTACATCCCCCCCCCATTTCTCCATCCTCCATCCTTTCATCCCTCCATTTCTCTATCCTCCATCCTTTCATCCCTCCATTTCTCCATCCTCCATCCCCCCCATTTCTCCATCCCCCATCCTTCTATCTTTACATCCCCCCCATTTCTCCATCCTCCATCCTTTCATCCCCCCATTTCTCCATCCTCCATCCTTTCATCCCCCCATTTCTCCATCCTCCATCCCTTCATCCCCCCCATTTCTCCATCCCCCATCCCTCCATCTTTACATCCCCCCTGCCTCCTTCCCTTCATCCCCCCCCAATCCCTCTCCACCGCCAGGGACCACCCTAAACCCGCTCCCACCCCCAGCACCCCACAGACGCCGCCTGCTGGCACTGCTCCTGTCTCCCCAGCCCCTTTTTCTTACGCCCCCCTCTTTCCTGGCACCATCTTTCCCCCCCTGGCAGCGGGAGCGGGGTCTTCCCTGCATCCGTCTGGCAGCTCAGCCCCTGTCGCCGCGGGGGCATTAGCACCAGAGCTGCGGGGAGCTCCCGGGGGAGAAGTAAGTGGATCAAAGGGTTTTAGCAGCAGACGGCTCCCAGACAAATCTGGATCCTCTTCAAGGCGGCCACTTGCGGCTACAAATGCACTTTGTGCCTGCAGCTCCCCAGCCAGGAAGTTTCACACCGGCTTTATTGCGTTTAACCCCTGGCTGCTCCCAGCCTGGATCCCGCACGGATGGGCTGCGGGGCAAACCCAGCCCTGCAGGGATCGGGGAGCTGGGTGGTTGTGCACAGACATCTCCCCTCCCCCCCCGAAAAGATGGGGGGTTAAAACGCCCCATTGACAGTCCTGCTTATCCATGGAACCACGACAAGGGGAAACTGAGGCACGCAGTATGGGGGGGATGCTGCTGCTCCCTGGGTCACACACATCAACATGCACACCCATTGCCATCCCCAGGCTGCAGGTCGCAGGTGACAGATACCCCCATCCCTCCATCCCCACATCTTTCCATCCCCACATCCCTCTATCCCTGCATCCCTCCATCCCTTCATCCCTACAGCTCTCCATCCCCACATCCCCCTATCCCTGCATCCCGCCATCCCTGCATACCCCCATCCCCACATCTCTCCATCTCTCCATCCCTGCATCCCCCCCATCCCTACAGCTCTCCATCCCCACATCCCCCTATCCCTACATCCCTCTATCCCCACATCTCTCCATCCCTGCATCCCCCCATCCCTGCATCCCCACATTCCCCTATCCCTGCATCCCCCCATCCCTGCATCCCCCCCATCCCACCCTGCACCCCGGCCAGCCTGGCCCCACTTATGGCCCCCCAAAGCCAGCTGGTGCTCTCTGGGCGAGCTGGGAGCCAGGGCAGGGAGGGGCTCTCCTGGAGCCTCTGCTGGGATGAATTATTCAGTGTGGTGATAAGTACAGGAGCCCCTGGTTCTGCTCACTCCCTGCAGGCAGGAGCAGGATTTGTGCCAGGAGCAGAGAGAGGGACCAAGGCCATGCCCAGCCCCATCTCACTGGGGCTGTGCCACCATGGGGCTGCCCCAGAGAGGATGGAGGGGACCCTGAGCATCCTGAGCCAGCTTGGCTGGGTGGCCGTGAAGTCCTGCCCTGGACCCCCAGAGCTGGATAAACTGGGAGCTCTGGGGTGCTAGGCTTGGCCCCACTGCAAGCACTGCCCACCCCATGTCTCCTCTTGCTGCCCCGTGGGGGCTGCAGCACCCCACACTTCCCAGCCCAGCACCCTACATTGCATAGCCCCATACCCCAAATCTTGCAGCACTGCACCCCACATCTCCCCATAAACCCCAGTTGTGGGGTCACTCCCTCGAGTCCCCCCCACACACAGAGATGCACCCCTGCCTCCTGGGGATGGCACAAAGGACCCCACTGCACATCCTGAGGGTACCCCCACGTCCCCCCTGCCATGTCCCCACCTCCCAGCCCACAGGCACCAACATGAGCCCAGCACAGAGCTGCTGCTGCCATAAAGCCCAGTGCTGATGCAGCCGCTCCTTGGCTCCGGAATAGAGCCAAAATAAGAGGGGGTCAGCCAAAAAATACACAGGGAGGGCGAGCGGATCCTCCCGCCAGGATCCCAGTGCTGCTGGGCCAGGAATGGGGTGCAGGAAACCTCAGCTCCAAGGGTGGGAGCACATGGGAGGACGCATAAGGACACAGGGAAGCAGGGATGCTCTGCGGGTACCAAACGTGCCTGGTGGGGTGGGGGGCACCCCTAATAATAATATATCAAATATATAATAATAATAATATCTAAAATATATAATTATATAGAATATGTATAATAAAGTTACTATTATAAATACATTAATAATATATTCTAATATTCCAAATTATATCATATATAAAATATAATAATGATAATAATAAATGTGTCCTGTGGTGCTGTGCCGGCAGCAGTGGGGAGGTGGATGGATCATTTCTGAGCAGGCATTGGCATGGCACGGCACAACGTGGCACGCAAGGAAAGGCTCATCCACAGCTCCATAGGGGCCTGAGGCAGCACCTCCTTACCCCATCCCCAAGGCTGGGGACCCCATGGCATAGTGAGGTCACATCCCCTCAGCATCTGAAGCACCCCAAAACCTGGCACGGTCCCTGCCCATGGACTGGGACTGGATGAGCTTTAAGGTCGCTTCCAACCCAAACCAGGCTGGGATTCTATGAAGAGAGGTGATGATCATTGGCACAGCAACTGTGTTCCACCTGGGGAAGGCTGTGAGCACAAGGCCCTGCAAAAGAGCCTCTTTGTCTTTGCTTTCTTGTTCCCCCTCCAGCTCGCAGGTAATAGCCACGAATGGGCAAACCCTCCTTTAATGGACTCTTAATAATGCTGTAATTTCCCTTTGCAGAGAAAGTTTTCCAAACAGTCAAAGATTCAAAACAAAGCAATGATTGTTCCTATTAGCATTAAATTCTACTCTGGGAGAGGGAATAAATCAAGCAAGGGGATTCAATTCAAAACAGAACTATAAAAAATCCAATAATGATTTTTTAATATTAATAAGAAAAATATATTGTTATGCACCCTTAGCATTTAAACTTCTAATCCAATCAGCGCAAAGTGCAGAGATAAATCACAGCCACTGAGGAGAAGGGAACAACCATCAGGCAGGCAGCAATAAAACGCTGTCTTACATCCCTGGGACAGGCTCGGCTCTGACAGCCTCAAGAAGCAAAAAAAGGCCAAATTTATGGTGCTGTCGCTCCTGAAGCCTGTTAATTCCATCCCTGCATCACCCCACGCATCCTCTGCTCCACCTAGGGCAGGAGCTGAGGGCAGGATGATGCCTGAACCCATCAGCATGGTGCTGAGGAAGCAGGGACTGGCCCTTCATCATCCTCCTTAAACTCAGCTCCCAGTGCAGGGTGGGATGGATCCCAGTGCCCTGCACTCACTGGGGGAAGGAGCCTGGGGATCCACTGCTAAAGGAGGTCCCAGGCATGGTCTCTGAATCTCTGCAGCCTTAGATGTTCCACTTGGCATTCCCAATCCCACGCTACCAAACACATCCGAGATCCTGGGCAGGCTCCAGGGATGCTCGGAACCGCAGTGCACTCTGATGCGGTACCCGCTCCTGCCAGCATCCACACACCAGTATGGAGCTGATGGTACCCACTGGGCCCCGCTTCCCTCCCCATGTACAGAGGGGATGGTGGGCAGCCCCCCCATCCCACAGGCCGGGATCACAGACCAGGAATAACCCCCGAGAGGCCGCCCTGTGCCATCCTGCTTGAACCCATTACAGTGAATGGCTCAATGATGCTCCGCTGAGGTTATTCCCACTGGCTTGGGCAGACGATGCGGGATACAGGGACCAGCAATGAGCCCGGATGAGTGGAGAAATGCCACCCTTGGGTCCCCAAACCCCAGTGCTCCTGCTGAAAGCATCCCCATCCAGAGGGAAGGGAATGCTGAGCCACGGCAGGGAAGGAGGAGCAGCGAAGGGACAGGCCATGCGACAGCAGAGGACAAAAGACATCTCAGGCACACAGGGAGATCCCGGCATCTGGCATGCTGCTGACGCCACCAACCCGGGCGAGAGGGCATCTGGGGACAGGGGATGGACACGCTGCTCCAGGAGCACCCTGAGGCTTCATTCCTGTGGCTCCAGCTCCTGGGGGGATTAATGACAGCTATTACAGGTCCCAGCCTGCCATGTGGAGCCTCTCTGCTCTGCTTCGGCTTCGGAAGGTTTGTGACGAGGGTTGGGGAACAGGATCCAGGCTTGGCCCTGTGCTACCCACCCACACAAACTGTGACATCCCATCTCCGTGTGGCAAAGCTGCTCATCAAGGAGCGCCCAATCCCTCCTGGCACTTTGCAATGTGTTTTAAGGGAAACTAATAACAACAGAGGTGATGAATCCCTGCATCTGGCATTTGGGCTCTCCCACTGCCAGCAGCCAGGGCTGAGGTGGCAGCAGGACCAATGTGTGGCACTGGGAGCACCAGGCTCAGTGGCTGGTCCAGCCTGAGGCTCAGCCCTGCACTGCAGGGATGCCCAGCAAGCCCGAGGAGCAGGAACCTGCATCCCACATCCCTGCCAGCCTGGCTGATGGAGGAAATGCCAGCGGTCCCCAGGGTGGCACGGTCACCAGTGCCTTGGTGATGGAGCAGCGCCACCACTCACAGCACTGCAAGGCTTTCCCACTGGATTCCGAGTGGGATCTGGCACCCTGGCACACGGCACTGAGGTGGGAACGGAGCAGGCACAGCCCCACAACACCCATCTCCTCCGCACCCCACCACTGGCCTCGGCTGCAGCCTCCTCCCAATCCCATGGGATCGGAGCCAGGCTCCCAGGGAGACACTAAGGCTGCTCCGGGCAGGGTGCTGGCAGCAGCACAGTCCACGGGCAAGGGATGTGCCTATGGGGGAGCACCGGGAGCCCGGCCACGGGTACCCACATGGGGGGGTTTGGGGAGAGGAATGGGGGCACTGAAGTGACCCAGCCGGAGCTCAGAGCATCACCTTCACGTGGATAAAACCAAGTGTCTGGTCTGTAAATGGGCCTGCCTGCAAGGCCCCAAGAGCCAACAGCCCCAACAGCCCCATAACAGCCCCAACAACAGCACAGCCATCCAGAGAACCCCAGCAACAGCCCCATAACAAACAGCCCCATAACAGCCCTCGCCTTTCTGCTCTTCCTGGCTTTACGCTTCATTTCGTTGGGGTTTGGGGTATTTTTCCCTTCCCATCAATCACTGGCGGCTGCTCCTGCCCCAGCTCGGGCTCCCCCCACCCACTGCCCCCCACAACAAGGCCGCTCTGTGCCCTCCCTGTCCCAAGCCCATGCCCCAGGAGAGGACAAGCCCAGCATAAGTCCAAGGATACGGCTGCCATGTGCGGGCACGCATGGGAGCGCACGTGGCGAGCCCGGCACACGTGTGTCACACATGCACGGGAACACGTGCAAGCTCAGCCGTGCATCGCTGCCTGCAGCCCCCCGGGCAGCACAGGCAGGGCTCTGCCTGCATTGGGGTACCTGGGCAGCAGAACCCATCCCTAAGGGCTGCCCCACAGGGCACACAGGAGCAGCAAACCTGGCTGTACCACAGAGCGGTTTGGGTTGAAGGGACCTTGAAGCTCCGCCAGCTCCAACCCCTGCCACGGGCAGGGACACCTTCCATAGAGCAGCTTGCTCCAAGCCCCTGTGTCCAACCTGGCCTTGAGCACTGCCAGGGATGGGGCAGCCACAGCTTCTCTGGGCACCCTGTGCCTCAGCACCCTCATCACTGCCACATCCCTGGGTACAAAGAGCCACCAACCGCAGCAGACAGCAAAGCCCAGGAGCCTCCCTGCTGCCATGGAGCACAGCACAGCACGCAGCTGGGTGCTCAAAGGGCAGGGTGATGGGGATGAGACCCTTCCTGAAGGCCCCAGCCACACACACACTCCACCATCACCCTGTCCCGCACTGGACACCAGCCAGACCCACGGGTGACAGCTCAGGATGCTTTGGGATGTTGGAGCATCCCTGCTGGGAGGGAAGGGACCAGCCAGCTTGCCCTGTCCCAGTGCTGGCTGCCTGCTCCTCCTCATCCCTGCAGCGGGTGAAAGCAAGCTTTGTGCTGGGGTTCCAGCTCTCCTGCCTGGCTCCTGGCCGAGGCACCACACCAGAAGGGTGCCCAAATGGAGCTCCCGTGTGTCCTGCTCTAACCCACGGTGCCTTTCACCTCGGCACACAGCAGGAGGCAGGAGCCATGGGAAGCAATGGGCTGCTTACCCAAACCATTCCTTGGTTCTATGGCAGCAATGGGGCTCGGGGTGCACCCCAGGGATGGAGGCTGCTGCCTGGGGCTGGGGGTCTGACTGCACCCAGACCCCACTCCAGTGGTGGGGAAGGGAGATTCATCCCTTCCTGCATGTTCCCTCTGCGAGAGGAACCCTAACCCTAAACCCAGGGGACCCCCCATTCATGCAGCATCCCGATGAGGATCCCAAGGAGCTCCAGCTCGCTCCCACATCTCACCTGGCCCGAACCACTGCATCGCCCCAAAACATTTACAAGGCTTTTAAAATACAAACCCAAACACCAAGAAACGCATTTCCAGCCCAGGACACTGCATCTTCCATCCCAGCACCGGGTAGGTGGGAAGGAGGGATGAAGACCCGGACCCGCAAGTGAGGATGGATGGAGATAACAACAGGCTGTGAGAGCTCTTCTAGTCCATAGGACCTTAACTGGAGTTTATATTCCAGTGGTTATTAAAAATAAAGGGGGGGATTAGGGGGAGAAGCAGAGAGCAGAGCAAGCTGTTCATTTGGAGCCTTTCCCTTGGGTTTAATAAAGCCCCACTCACTGCTGTAGTATCATTTTTATGCTATCATAAAGCTGGACCATTTAGCAGGTTTGTGTTACTTCAGCAGTTAGCGCTGCATGAAAAGCGATTCCAGAACAAGGGAAGGGGGGGGGGGGGGGGGGGGGGCATAATTTATAAGGAAGAGGGAAAACCTCCAAAAAGAGGGAGAAAACTGAGGCGGGAAGGAGGAGAGAGCCTGGGGGCTCCTCACAGTGATGCCACCAGCAGCTCAGGGGAAGCAAGAGGGCTCTGCATCCCTGTGGGAAGTCGGGGATGGATGAGGAATCCCATGCTCCAGGCCTGGGATGATGAAGAGTCATGGACCCCAGCCCAGCATCCCATGGGTGCTGTGGGAAAGGGTCGGAGGGGTTCCCAGGGGCACTGCATGTGCGGGGATGGGAGCTGGGGAGGCTTATCCAGGGATGGAGCAGGGGAGTCCCCTCGAGGGCTCCTCCAGCCCTGCTCAGCCCCAGCACATCCAGGAGCTCCCGGGCTCTCCCGGCCCCTCGGCAGCTCCCCACGGGCTTCTCCGTGCTGCTGGAAAATTCTCCATATATGGAGAGGATGGGAATACGTGAGCAGAGCCCAAACCCCCCCAACGGGAGAGCCCTGACCCCGGCCGTGCCCCCCCTCCGGGGCCATGCAGCACCCTCATGCTGATGGCAGCAAGCTGGTTGTGCACCCCAAAGCCAGGACACCCCCGGAGCTGTGTCACTCCAACACCCCCCTGCAGCACCACCCACTGCCCTCTGCAAGGGGGCAGTCATCCCCATCAGCCCCAGTGCTGGTTGGAGCCTCTCCAGCCGCATGGGCAGCATCCCAGTTGGATGCAGAAGCCCCCATCCAAGCAGGGCAGGGGCTTGGCTCAGGGGGACACCAGTGATGGAGCACGCAGGGCCTGCAGCAGCTTCCCCAAAGGAAGCTTCTTGTGTGCCTACATGGACAGGGCCATGGTCCTGCTACCCTGGCCGGAGCTCAGGGTTCCCCACACCCCATGGGGAAGTGAAGCCCCTGGAACCCCCAAACCTATGGCCAACGAGATGCCCCCACCCCAACACCCTTCCCACCCCTTTTCCTCCCTCCCCAATTCATCTCCATCCTGCCCTGCAAGGGGATGGTGGCACTTTAGGTGGGGGGGGGTGTGTGTCTCTGCTCCTAGCTCCATGGGCCCCCCACCCCAGGAGCAGCCAACCCAGCAACGTAAAGAGGAGGAGGAGTAGGGGAGGGCTGGGAATTAAGGATTTCAGCGCTGTCAGAGCCGCAGCAGACAGGCATCCACCAGCTGAGTGCCTGATTGTTGTATTTTGGATGTCAAACCAGAGCAAGCAGAAACCTTTAGAACGCCTCAGCGCCGCTGCCTTTCTGACGGAGGGTGTTGGTTTCCCATTAACAAGTGGGAAGCGTGAGCTGGAGCAGAAAACTTCAAGCGCTTTGGAATTGATAAAACAACAACTCCCTAATTAAGCAGAACTGTCAGTCAATGGGTGCCCGCTGCAGCAGCGCCTGGAGCACGAGCCCGACGGGGGGGGTGCCACCTTCACACCCCATTAGACCTGGTCCTGATGCTGAGCACGGCCAAGGGGTTTAGAGCTTGCCCCTCAGTTTGTCTCCCCATCAAACCATGCCACGCAACACGCAGGTTGGTGGGAAGGAGACCCCAGAATGCACCCACCCTGTGCAGTATCTCGCCCCTCTGGGATAACTATTCCCAGCTTGGGGAATGTATCCCGATGGAACATCACACACCACGGCCAGGCACAGTATTCCCATGGCTGGCTGGAGGCAGGAAGGGGTCCCGGCAACAGATCCTAGCGCAGAGCAGAGCAGAGTTTGGAGAAGTCACCACACAGCCATGGGATGCCCCATAGGATGCCGTGTCCGCAGCGGGGCTCCCAGCTCTCCACCACTCACACTCCCAGCACAGGGAGGCTGTGAAGCAGCAGCCCGTAACCCAGGACCACGCTGCGACACTGCTGCACTGGGGAATGAAACGCTTCAAACCCATTGGGCTTCCCCCAGGCCGGGGCAGGAGGGACCCAGCATCTCCAGGGGCTCTTCCATCAGCAGTTCCTTGCCACAGCATCGATGCCCATCACCTCGGTGCTCCCTCAGCTGCCAGCCACACTCGAGGCACTCGGGGGGACAGCCAGAAGGGACACGGGGCTGTGGGGAAGGTGTTTAACCCCTGGCACGGTGGGGTCTGATGAAGGCACCAAGCAAAGGGGGCCCCCGGATGCTGCTTCTTGCCCTGCCAGTGTGGCATCGGGCACCAGCAGCATGAGGGCACCGTCCTGGTGTTTCACTGGGCAGCCCTTGACCCCACCAGGGCGGCACTGGGTTGGGATGGGAGGTTTGAGTCGAATGCCAGCACCTCTCCAACTGGGAGATGGGCCAGGAAGGTGGAGAGCGTCCCATCCCAGGGTGCAGCCATGAAAATGCACCCATGCACCCACCTACACGGCTGCTGCAAATGTCCCTTCGTGCCAGCATCAGCCAGACCCTGACCCTCTCCCCTTTGCACACCACACACCACGAAGCCTCCAGCAACACACACGGGGCTGCCTGGGAATCCCTTTGCTCCTCATCCCAGCCCTGACAAAACACATCCCCAGATCCCATCAGCACACGTCCCCCATGGTCCAGAGCCTTGGGGAGCCCCTTCACCCCCAGCACATGCCCGGGGCCACACAGCTCTCGCTCCAGACGGAAGGCTGAAAGCCCCACACACACCACAACCACCCCCTGCCACCGCCACAGCCCCCAAACCCTGCCCCAGTGACTCTCCACACTGGACTCTCCACCAGCTGCTGCTGCCCCCCCATCAGGAGCGGGGCAGAGCAGAGAGGATGCCCAGCCTCCGTGCAAGACCAGCTCCCATGGCCCGGCCACCGGTGCCATGGACAGAATCCAGGCTCCCTGCCCCGAAATAGCCCCGTCTGCAAGCGAGAAGGCCCCCCACGGCCGGGACACGTCGTGCCAGGGCCGGGGTTGGTACCAGAGCCTCCAAAGCCTCGTTACACACTAATCACACTGGAGGTGACAGGGCTTAGGGGAGGGCTTAAGAGAAACCGGCTCCTTTTTACTGACACCATCTGGACACAGGGATCTCTTCCCCCTTCCCGGGCGAGCGTTTGCTAGAGGGGCAGGAGCCAGCGTGACCCCCTAGCACCCAGCACCCTCAGTGCTAGGACAGTCAGCGCGATGCATCCCCGAGTGAGAAGGGGGGAATCACTGCCCGCAGTAGGGATTTCCAACAAGCCCACGGTGCGGTGCCAACCGGGAACAGAGCCGGGAATGCCAGCATGAAGCCAGCGGGGGACCGCGTGATGCCTGCGTGCCCGCCGGGATGGTGGGGATGAGACCGGGGGGGGACGGGACACGACACACTGGGGGAAGCCAGCCCGGAGACACGTGTTTGGACGCGACACCGGAGGGCAGGCACCCGGCACGGCTCGGGTCACCGCGGGCACGGCCGTGATGCTGCTGGGACCGTCACTCGCCGTCTCCCGGTGCCCGCACACCGCGACCACCCGCCCGGTGCCGTCCCGCGCTCCCGGGGCTCAGCTCGGCCCCAGGCCGGCGGGGGAAGCGGGCACCAGCTCACCCCGGTTCCAACACACAACACCACGAGGCGCCGGCTCCCCCCGGGAACTTAACCAAGCCTTCATCCAAGTGGGGATCCCCCAAACACACACACACACAGCCAGGGGCAAAGCTCCGGTTGCGCAGGGGGAAGCATCCACGCGTTGGGAAGGCGGGAGGAAAGTTGTGCCGGGGATGGGGTGAGAGGGGTCAGGTACCTTCCATCCGGCGGAGCTGTTGCTGTCTCCTTTATCCTTAAAGTAGGGGACGTATCGCACCATCCAGTCGTAGATCTGCGAGAGCGTGAGGCGCTTCTCGGGCGAGCTCTCGATGGCTTTGGTGATGAGGTCGGCGTAGGAGAGGTTGCCCCAGGCGTTCCTCCGGGAGGTCTTGGCCTTGCGGAGCTGCCCCACGTCCGCGCCGGGAGGCGGCAGGGGGGGAGCGGCGGCGGCTCTGCGCTCCGCCGGGGCCGCCGCGTTCTCGGTCCCCTCCGCGCCACCGGCCCCCCGCGCCGGGGGTCCCCCCGGGGCCGCGGCCCCATCGTCCTCCTCCGCCGCGAAGTCGGGGTGCGGGAGAGGCCAAGTGCAGGACCGGGGCCGGCTCTGCGGCTCGAAATCCGGGTCGATCTCCACCTGATGCGCCTGGAGCTTCTCTTCCATGGTCCCCTCCCCGCCGCTCCCGCCCCCCCCCCCCCCCCCCCCGGCAGCCCCCTCCCCGAGTTACGGTCGGTTTCCACCCAAAGAAAAAATTAAAGAAAAAAAAGAGAAGAAACAACCAAAAACCCCCCAAAACACGGGAGGGAGAAGAGTGCGAAGAAGGCTCCGAGCTCGGGTGGAGCGGAGGAGGGAGGAGGGGCCGCTCAGCGCCGGGTCCCGGCGGGGCCGCAGCCCCGGGTCCGGCCGCTTTCGCCCTACGCGGTGGCTCTGCCCGGCTCCGCGCCGGGGACCGGGAGGTTAACGGGAGCGGCGGGCCGGGGCGGGTGCCGCATGTCCATCGGTCTCTCCAGCAGCGCCAGGCGAGGCGGGGGGAGCGGGCTGGGTTTGGGTCGGTTTTGGGTCTTTTCTCTCGTTTGTTTGTATGGTTGGTTTGTTTTTTTTTTTACCGGCCGCGGAGCTCCGGAGTCGTTCCCGGCACAGCGGCGGCGGCGGCGGCGGGCGGGCAGGGCGCGGGGGCTGCCGCATCCATCGGCGGACGCTGCAGCGGGGCTGTCGGCTCGGTCAAGCAGCAACAGATGCACCGGTGCGACCGGCGGCTGGCGGCATCCTCGGCGGGGAACCGGCGACCTCCGGGGGCCGGGCGGCGCTGGGGGGGGCACCTAGGCGGGGAGAGGCGGAGGGGCGGGCGGCCCGGCGCTAAGTCCGGCGGCGCGGCGGAGCCATGCTGGCGGGCGGCACGCACCTGACAGCGCCGGGCGAGGGCGGCGGCGGCGGCGGCGGCGGCTCCCCGCCCCTACGCCCCCCCGCTCCGCTTCAGCGGCCGCGCACCTGCCCGCCGCCGCCGTCGCCGCCGCGCTGCCGCCACGGCGCGGGCGGGCCACATGCTGGGGCGGCCGCCGCTCGGTCGCTCCTTCGCCCGCTCCCGTCTCCTTCCCTCCCTTCCTCCGCCGTGCCCGGCCCCGAATGCGGGCGCCGCCGTGACACCGGGGGGGAGGGCCCGGAGGGGCGGGGGGAGAGCGGCGGAGGGGAGTGCCCCGGCGGGGCGGGACGGAGAGAGCGGAGCCGACCGGACGCACCGCCCCCCCCAACCCTCCGGTCCCGCTCCTGTTCCCGTTCCCCCCCCCTTCCCGCCCCCTTCCCGCCCCTCCGGTCCCGGTCCCCGACCGTGGCCCCACGTGCGCCCCGGGCGCGCCCCCCCATCGTTGCCCCGCGCGGCGGACGCCTCCTGATTGGCTGGAGGTGCCCTTGGACACGCCTACCCCCCCCTCCTCCCGCCCATTGGAGAGGCGCCGGCGGGACGCCTCGCGGAAGGGGGGGGGGGAGAGAAACCCTCCCCGCTGGTGACGTCACACCGAACACGCCCCTTTACTACGGGCCACGCCCCCAGCTTCATGCCACGCCCCTCAGCCCTTCGACTACGCGGGGTCTGCCCGGGTGGTGACGCGCGTGATGTCATCGGGGAGGTGTGAGGTGTCGGTGACGTCAGAACCACGGTGCCTGCATCCCTTGCACCGGAGGATGCTCTGGGGCGGCCCTAGCCTCGGGCACGTGCGCTGCTGCTCCGCTGGCCCCATCCCATGTGCGAGGAGCGGGGCTAAGGTCACCCCCGCCTCCAAGGGCTCCCCAGGCAGCTCCAACAATGGGGCAATGTCTGATATAACGGGTATCAATTATTACAGAGATAATAAATCGATGCGATAGATGCAATGCAGCACGCTGGAGGGACCCGACATTGCTCTGTGGCATCCAACCTGCCTGTGGGCACCCGGTGTTCCCATGGCACATCCGGTTGAGGTGCTGCATTCCCGGACCCCCAACCTGCTGCCAAGCCCTACATCTGCTGGCCCAGGCGGGATGGACCTGACCCCGAGCCCCGCTGACCCTGCAGCCCTCAGCATGGAGCCAGCTCTACACCTCCCTCCTCCCCGGAGCGTTTCTCCTGGGATCCATCCCAAATTTCCTTGCTATGGTTTACACCCACAGTCTCCTTCCCTTATCCCAAGGGCCCCAGGGCAGGATCGTTCCCTCCTCTCTCCGCAGCCTTTTGCCCACTTGGAGCCTGGTGGTGTTTCTTCTCTCAGTCTTGCCTTTAAAGCCAAAACCCTCCCACATTTCTCACCCGCTCTTCCAGCCTGGATTTCCCAGCCGGAGCTCAGCTCCCCATTGCCAAGCCGAGCTGGAAGTCCCACTCTGCACAATCCTTCCCATGCTGCTCCTGTGGGTCCCTTTCCCTCCCTGGGTTCTCCAGCATCATTTCTCCTCCTCCATCATAATGGGTGCATCCCCCTGCGATCACCCTGAGCCACCTCATCCCTTGAGTGACAGCACTTGGACCTCCTTGCCCTGTCACCCCCCTGCTTCATCAGCACCTTGTGCTGCACAGACATGGTCTTGCTCACCTGCTGCCTCACTTTCCCCACCTTAAAGCAGAATTTGCCCCTGCAGACAAGGCTGTATGCCCATGGTGAAGGTGGCAGCCTTCCCCCAGCCTGTCTCCAGAGCACCATTAGGTGCTAACGGCCTCAGAAGGATGTGAACAGGGGGACCTCCAGCATGCACCACAGCATCCGCTACCCAGGACAAACCCCTGTGTGCTGGGGAACCCCAGCAGCATGCCAGCCATCTGAGAGAGGCAAAGCCACGCATGCAGCGCATCCTGTGCCATGAGAACCAACCCGAGTGCTACTTGGAGCCTTTGGAAGGCAGCGTGTGCCCATCCGCTGAGTGCTGGGGTCCCAAGCTGCACGGATGCAAACACTTCCAGGGAAGCTGAAAGGGGAAGAGGGGCGGATGGAATAAGGAGAGTGGAAACGTGATGTTTTTCCCTTCCCGAAATGAACTTGGGTGTTTTGACATGAGCGGAATAAACATTTTGACACTGCTGAAACAAGAAAGTCAAAGTGATTCTGGGAGCCTTCTTCCTGGGGGAAATGGCAGGAAAATTGACAAGTTCCCAGGGAAGGATTTGATTCCAATAGAATCCCGTTTTCTGATGGAAAACCATCCCAGGCAGCGTCTTCCTTCAGCAGGTTTCCAGGAGGGAGCTGGGTCTCCTGCTTACCAGGCACCAAAGTCATTCCCTAGCAGAGAAGGAAAGCAAAGCTGCCTCATCCTGCCTGGAAAAGGGAGGGATGTGGGGTGACAACACACCCCTGTGCTCCCTGGGGTTGGATTCTCCAGTGTCTCGTAAGGGCTGATGCTCATCCCTCAGCCCATGGAAGGGGCACAGGCAGTCCAACAGCAGCAAGGATTGTCCCCTCCTTCACAGCCCTGTTCAGCCTTGCATATCAGAGCATCAGAGTGGGACTATATTGGTTGTCAAAAGCAAAAATACCTCTTTTTGTTTGGGGACATCTCAGGAAGGGAAGTTTTGAGCTGAAAACCCAAATTGGTGCATTCTGAAGGGCTGGAGTTTTGCTGAAAAACCACGTGGACACTTGGGAATGGCCTAGGAATAGTCTCACGTAGCTGACAGCTCCATTTCCGATGTGATAGGAGATGGGTGGGAAGCTCCTGACCAACCTTTGCTGTAGGTCTTGAATTTTCCACCACAATGGCATTTAGGGAAAAATCTGATCTTTAATAATAGTAATATTCAATAGTCGTTTCCAGTGCTAATTCCTGGTAGCAATTCCAAGTGATTAAATATCCCTTTGCTTTATAGAGAGCGCTGTATGTCATGCAGCAAGTTCATGAACCCTCTAATCTCACCTTCTGGCACAGCTACCATGGCCAAACATGAGGCAGTAAAATCCCTACAGCTCAGCACACTGTTCCCTGTCTCCATACCAAAAGGCTGCATCAGCTCCCTGGGGCTCAGCATCGCCTTGACAGCTCTCAGACACTTGTCACAGTCTCTCCTTATGAGTGCTTTTGGTGGCCAATGTGGAGGTGAGCAAAAGGGCACCCCAGCCCCAGCATCCCTCTGGGTACCACACTGGGGGGTCCTCAGCATCCCTGTTGGGATTCATCCTGCACCGTGGCATCTGCATCTAAGGATCCCCAGCATCCCTGTTGGGATTCCCCCTGCACCATGGCATCCACACCAGGGCCTTGGTTACGCCTGAATTTGCAAGGCCAATTCCTTAGGGAATCAGTTCCAGCTTCTTCAATAGCTTCAACCCCTATTTGCATTTAGAGGCAAAACCCTTCCTCTCGAGGTTGCATGCTAATGCAGCACCCAGGAATCCCTGCATGATCGCTTCCTAGTTAGTCTCATCTGCCTGAGTGAACTGCAAACTGTTAAGCACATGGAGTGTGTCAGCCCAGATATTATCAGAACCCAGACTACCTTTCGCTGGCACCCACGGCTTGCAGACACACAGCAAAGAGTTATTTAAATCCTTTCCAGCTGCCTCCCATGTTCCCAGAGAGCCTCAGCTCCGACAGGTCCTTTAACCCTTCCCCTCCTTAGGTGATGCAGTTTGGGGTTGCTCCTTTCTCCTCTGAGCTTTAGGCACCACCGTGGTCCAGCCACCCCTATGGGCTCCTCTCCATCACCACCAGAGCTGTCTCCCACCACCCTCCACCTTGCTCACACACCAGCAGCAGCCCCAGCATCCCGGATACCCACACCCAGCCCTCCAGGTCTGTGTTCCCCCCAAACTTAACCCTGAGCTTTGTATTTCAATTAGGAACCCCAAAGCCTCTCAGCCACCAGCCTGCGGATGCTCCATCCCTCCCCATCTATCCCAGCTTGGCGCTCTTCCTCCCTCCTCCTCCTCCTCCTCGGCTGCCTTCCCGGAGCACATACTGAATGCGCTGTTTCACGAGCCTGCCTTGGAGCAGGAGCAGGAATCAAGAGTAAAACCCCAGTTTGCAAGGCCAGCGTGGTTGAGAAGGGCCATCTGGCTGGGCTCGCGGTCCAAGCTGCATTTGCTGGATGGTTTTGAAGGTCACTGAGCAGGGGCTGAACACAGTTCCCTATCTCCACGTATAAATAACTGCATTTCCAAGGGGAGAGCAGAACATGCCTGTAGGAAGGGTCCGGGGGGACCTACGCACACCCTGCCTGCTGAAAGGGGAGGCGAAGCAAGAAAACAGGGCTGCAGGAGCATGGACCCATGGACATGCATTCATGTACACACAGGTGCATACAGACATACCCATGTGTGCAATCTCTTGCGCACACACATGCATGCCACATGCACACATCCATACATGCACTCACGCACGTGTGCCCATGCTCATGCATGTGCCCATGCATGTGCACGCATGTAAATGCACTTGCACCACGTAAACACACATGGGCACGTGCTCAGGGGCCCTGGTTCATCCAGCACCCTGGGCACAGGGTGCCCAGAGAAGCTGTGGCTGCCCCATCCCTGGCAGTGCTCAAGGCCAGGTTGGACACAGGGGCTTGGAGCAAGCTGCTCCAGTGGAAGGGGTCCCTGCCTGTGGCAGGGGTTGGAGCTGGAGGAGCTTTAAGGTCCCTTCCAACCCAAACCATCCCATGACTATGATTCCAATTCCCATGCCCTGCCCTGCATTGCACAGGCTGGGCTCCAGCACCCAGCAGTGCTCAGGACCTCCTCCCAGCCACGCTGACACCACTTCAACAGGAGCCAGGCTCTGCTGATACCCTGGAGAGCCCTGGAGGAGGTCTCTGTGCTCCCACTGCTCCCCGGTGCCCGAGCCACCACAGCCCAGCCCTGCTGTGTCCCTTTGCCCTGGCAGAGCAAACACTCGGGGCTCCTCGGTCATCGGCCAGGAATGAAGCATCCTCTGCGTGCACAGGGCAGGGAGCCAGCGGCTGCAGGCAGAGGAGGCAGCGCTGCCAGTGTCCATCACTGCATGACATGAGGTGTGGGTCTGAGCATGGGTCAGCATCCAGCCCGCTCGGGGCTGACACTGCTGGGCTTGGGTGCCAGCACCACGCTGCAGTGAGGAGGCTCCCCCCACCACAGGCACAGTGATAATGGGGGTCTCACCCTGTCACAGCACCAGACCCCGGTGGGTCCTGCACCCCTGAGGTCGCAGGGAGCTGAGAGCATCTCTGCACTGGTCCTGGGATGCTGGACAAAGGGATGCGCTGGGATCGTTGCCCTCCTGGGTCTCTGCAATGGACTTGTGCCCATGTGCAGTCCCACACAGCTCCCCAGATAGTGCTGGGGATCCAATGTCCCCTGGGGAGCCCTGCTTTGGGTACAAGGCGATCAGGAGGTCCCAGCAGGACAGGCAGGAATGGGAGAGCCTATCCAGAGGCAAAGATGGAGCTGGTGATGCCACAGCCCCATGCGAGGCTGGAGAGGAGATGGGGGTGAGTTTGGGAGGCAGAGGAGGCACAGATGCTGGAGGGGTGGGTGTCTCTCAGCACCCTGAGACCCTTTGCTTTGCCTGGGAGAGGTGGAGAGCTGTGCTCCACATCTGGGACACACACCATCCGTGGGCAGTCCTAAGGCTCTTCCCCTTGCACCCACGCTTGCAGCCGGGGGCTGGCTGCCTGGTGCAGGTCCACAAAGCGGGGTTATCCCTGGGGATGCCTCCAGCTCACCGGTGGGGTGAGACCTACACCCAGAGCCCGGGCACGCAGCCTTGAACCCCTCCATCCGCACCCCACGGGGACTGCGCTCTCCCCCTGTGCTGAGCCGCTGCTTACCCCCCTTTTCCCGTCTGGATGAGCAGCCCGGTCACACTTTGGGGGTTTCTCACCCATGGCCCCCAGTGCTGCAGAGCCCAGCCAGAGCTGTAATAAGCAGAAGCGGTGCTGGGGACGTTCCTCCCCTCCAAACCACGCACCCGCAATGGAGCCCCGTGCCAGGGAACATCCACATTCCCAGCGGGCGCCAGCACCCCGAACCTATGGAACCCCTCGCAGCCCTCTCCTATGGGATCACCGGGAGGTGTCGGGATGCTGGCACAGGCGTTGCCAACCCTGCTGCAGCACAGGGAGCGGCCGCGAGCGGGAAGGAGCCGAAGCAAGGCGGGAGCAGGGTGCGGACCCACTGCCTGCTCCATGTGCCAGAGCCTTGCCGGGAAGGCTGAGGCGGGTGCTCAGCCTCACCCTATGGGGCTCCAACAGGGGCCCCGCTGCCCGCAAACCCCACTCACGGGCTCCCTGAGGCCGCAGGGTCTGCCCCCATCATGTGGGAGGTTACAGACACCCTTTCGTGCTGGTGAGGGTTGGGTGGGTTTGGTCCCCCACCCGCTTTGCGCAGGTATTTGTCAGAGGCTGTTTCGGAGCGCTCGGGCTGCGCTCCAGCATTCCTGCGGCTCCGGCCAGCCGGGACCTGCTGACCCGGCAGCGCAGGACATGCAGTTCCCTGCCCCTGCCCATGGGGAGGAAGAAGCACCGGGCATTCCAAGAGCCCAGCTCACGGCGCAGACCCTGCTCCTGCATCCCACAGCATCCCGCAGCAGCAGTGATCCCAGCCGGCAGCAATCCTGGCCCCTGCCCCGGGGCTGAGCTCCTGTCCAGCAGCTCTGCACATAAACAGCACGGCCTCAGCCCGCGGGGCCCTCCCTGCACAGAGAATCCTGATGGATGTGGTCACCGGCTCCCCCATTGCCTTGGGAACATCCACGTCAGTCCCTGACGCTTGGTTTATGCTCCCAGCCCGCAGCAGTGCAGACCTCCTGCCTTCTGCCCCCCCAACCCTGTCTGCCTCAGTTTCCCCTGACCCTTGCAAGGGATGTGCTGTGCAAGGGACAGTGCTATGGGATGGGCAGTGCTGCAGCACAGAGGTGATGTGCGAGCACCTGGGCAAGGGCAGGAAGGGACCGCTGAGACCTCATCCTCACTCCACACGTGCACCAACAGAGCTCCAAACCTGGCATGCCCTCGGCCCCCAGGCACATGGAGATGTATCCCAGCAGCAGCTTGGGTGAGGTGCAGCCCAGCATCGAGCATCTCTCAGCCCAGGGAAGGGTCGGGATGGCCCAGGCTTCCCAGCCCAACCTTTGGGAAGCACCACCTCCAGCCAGCCTGTGGTGGTGGATTTGAGCCCATATTCATAGAATCATTGAATCCAGACTGGTTTGTGTTGGAAGGGACCTTAAAGCTCATCCAGTTCCAAGCCCCTGCCACTGGCAGGGACACCTTCCACTAGAGCAGCTTGCTCCAAGCCCCATCCAACCTGGACAACTTCAGGCTTCACCCTTCCTTTTTCTCCAGGGAGGGCCTCCTTGCTCAAAGATGCTGGTAAAAGCACCCACCCCTCAGCTTCCCTCACCCCGTGCTCCAAGGACGTGCCCTGCTTTGCTCTGTGACCCCATCACCATGCAGTGCAGTCAGCAAGGACAGCTTCCAGCATCCCCTGCCCACACCAGCCTGCCTGCATCCCCGGCCCCAGGGCAGCGGTCCAAGCGATGGGCAGAGCCCGAGTCAGCCGAACAGATGGGCTTGGGTACGAGCAGCCAAGAGGCCCTGTAAATACATGTCATGTTTGGAGGACAGGGTTCCCACCGGTGAGTATCTGCCTGGCTGGCTCTGCATGCTCTGTAGGCAGGGGGATGCTCGGCTGCTAATCCATCTAATCCTGCTCTAGGCTGGATTCGCTTTAAAACATAAGTGGCTGAGAGCAGTTTTTGGTCCATCTGACTCAAATAGTGGGCTCTGATGGGGAGAGGCAGAACCACAGGAGCCTTATTTACATTGATTTTCACTGAATGCACTGCTTGGATCAAGGAATTAAAGGATTACAAGGCAAGAGCAACCTGCAAATCAGGCGAGGGCATCCCAGTGGCACATAGGATGTGAAGATCTGATTAGCCACTTGCCTGTGCTTTAACCCCTGTTTAGTGCCCCATTTCCATACTCACAGCCAGTGCCCAGGCATGCATGCAAATGAAACAGGGCCTCATTCTTGATGTTTTGGACAAAGACCAGAGGGATGTTGGAACAAAACACCTGAAGCACTGCGGTGGTGCAGCCCTGGGAGCTCAGCAGATCTGCTCACTGCTGGAGCATCCCATGGGGACAACGGGATCCTCCCAAGCATGCAGAAAGCAGCCATCGGGGATTGCCAGCGATGGTTTTTCCCACCCCATGAGCTGAAGAGCATCAAATGGATGCTGCAATGACCTGGGCAGAAGCCTGGAGAGGTGTCTTCTCCGCTTAGCTGGGGCAGGACCTGCTCTTGTATTGCATGGACCATGTTAGGGTTAGGATTGGGGTTATGTTATGGTTATGTCTATGGTTATGGTTAGATCTAAGTTAGGGTAAGGGTTATGGTTATGGTTAGGGTTAGGGTTAGGGTTACAGTTAGGTCTAGGTCTAGGTTAGGGTTAGGCCTATGGCTGGTAACACAGCTCTGGTCAACCCCACAAAAACCTCAGGAAGGGCAGCACCAGGTCTGGCTGATTTTCTTGCATTAAAGCAGTGCATCATCTCCAGAGCACCTTTTGCTTGGCTTTTGGGAAAGGGGCAACCATGACTTCAGTGGTGTTCCAGGATTCCCGAAGGGACCTGCACCCACTGTGCACCAGGCAGCTTCAGTCAGGAGCCAGGTCTGGGTGATCATCTCAGGCTCACAATCACCTCATCCTGCTTGACACGGCAGGACCCAGACAGCCCTTTGCAGAGCTTCCCCTCAGTTCAGAGACACCCTGGCTGCTCTGCCTCCTGTCTCCACATTCCCTGGTATGGAGCCAATGCCCGCGTCCACCCATCCCCAGTGTGGGAAATGCCTGACCCAGATTCAGGGCTCATTTGCAAGTCGAGTTCCTCATGAAAAGCCAGTTCTTGATGCTGCATCTGACCATGAGTAACTCCACGTGGTTGCACAACACCGGCTTGTGCCATCTCGCTTCCCTTTCCATCCTGACGAAACCTGGTGGCTGGGCATCACCTTCGGTCGGTGCTGGCAGGTCCCTGCTGCACATGGGCAATGCCTTCCTAAAGGCACCAACAGGACTGGGGCCACCTGGTTTCCCAGTCCAGGAAAACCTGTTTGCAAGTGAAATACCTTCAGCTTGTAAAGGAAAACCTGACTGCAGGAAAGCTGGAGAGGGGCTTCGGACCAGAACCTGTAGGGACAGGCCAAGGGGAATGGCTTTAACCTGCCCGAGGGGAGACTGAGATGAGCTCTTAGGCAGAAGCTCTTCCCTGTGAGGGTGCTGAGGCGCTGGCACAGGGTGCCCAGAGAAGCTGTGGCTGCCCCATCCCTGGCAGTGTTCAAGGCCAGGTTGGACACAGGGGCTTGGAGCAAGCTGCTCTAGTGGAAGGGGTCCCTGCCCGTGGCAGGGGTTGGAGCTGGGGGAGCTTTAAGGTCCCTTCCAACCCAAGCTAGGCTGGGATTTATGAGTCTCTTCCAATGGTCCAAGGTGTTCCTCTGCCTGTGGGGGTTGTAGAGGAGCATCCACTGCAGAGCAAGCATCCAGGTTAGCACCCTCAGCACCGGCTCTCCTTCCCTGACCAGCTCAGTCCTCATCCATGCTGCAGGTGCTGAGCAGACCACCCCTGTGTGACAGACCGGTGAGGGGATGTCCCACCAAGGACCAGGGAGCAATACCTCCCATGACATCTATAATCAATAACCTGGGACTTCTCATTTTCTCTTCTGCTGCCAGCCCAAACCTGAAGATCATACAGAGACCCTGGCAGGGTTGAGCCCAGCACGAGCCAATGGAGATTGTGATGTTCGTATGAAACATCGATCAGTTCCTTGCTAATGCTGCAAAGGCAGATTCCGACACTGGAGAGGGCACCACATTTTGTTTTAAAAGGGTTCTTTCCATTCACAAGCTGTGTCATTAAAAGCTTCAAGTCCTGACAGTGAAACCCTGTAGCAGATAACACAGTCTGTGCTGCTCGGAGGCAACTGCTCCTCTTAACCTGCTTTTCCCCAGCCATCTCCCATGGTGTTATCTGAATTGCCCCCAGCCATCCAGGCCTCTGATGAGAGACTCCTGAAGCCGGTACTGGTGACTTCTTAAATAATACCCAGAACTGCTTATTGATTGTAACGTCCCCCCCCCCTCGCCCCAAGGGCTCGGGTGTAATCAGTGTCTCAGTACAGTGGCACACAAGTGCTGCTCAACACCAGCTCCTGCCTCGAGCGTCTTGTCATCCACCGCCTGCATCCCATGAGCATCCAGATGAAGCCCCGCACCCAGCCCTCTCACCCCACAGCCATTCCTCCTCCTTCCACAGCGAGTGGAGGATGCAGAGCACGGAGGAGAGACACTCATTTTGTTTGCACACCAAACCAGAGCCATTTGTCCTATGCCGCAGGGACAGGAAGGGGTCCCACTGCCACCAGTGGGCTGTGGAGCCCTTGATGCTAGCTCTGGGCAGCCAGGGCTGAAATGATGCAGTGCTTCATCCAGTGGGGCCGTGGGGTTCCTCTAATGTGGGTAGAAGGACCCGAGTGCAGGGTGATGTGCCCCAGGCAGCCCAGCGAGGGTGGGTACATGGGGCACAGGCACCCTGTGCTCAGCAGTGGTGGCCTGGAAAGGGAAATGTCCTCTGGAAACCACCACCGTGAGCTGCTTTGCAACAATAGGTGTGCAGGGAGCTGCCAGCGCTGCAATCAGGTCTGTAGCAAGGAAAGCTGCACCAAATAGGCTTATTATGAAAAATCACTGAGGCAGGTGAAGCAGGGCAGCCTGCCTGCAGAGCCAGTGTGCAGCTTCACTGTGAGGATGCAGTTGGTCGCACAACACTCCTGACCTTACACCACATCCAAGCTTCCCACTCAGGGATCTCCAGTGCTGAGTCCTGTTGGTGTGTGACCCCTGCTCCAGGACACCTGAGCATCCCTATGTCCCCTGCATCATCCTAATGTACCACAGCTCCCAGGCAGCAGGTCCCTGCACAGGGCTTCCAAGCATCTTATTAGACCCATCCTTGGGTTCTCTCTATCTCCTTTCTTGTTCCTGGGCTTGGAGAAGGTGACAGCAAGAGCTGGATTTGCCAGGGATTCCTGATTCCACAAACTGAAGCTTTAAGGAAAGCATCAAATGCTGCAACAGAATGGAAAGGTTTTGCCCGTGTTTTCAGTCCAGGAATGCAAGAGCCTGAGGGACATGGGGGAGATGGCAGGCTCAAGAGGCAGGTTACATGTGCACATAATGGAGTGGCACGAAGGTTGAGAGAGCTAAATATTAAACCCTGTCAGCTCAAGCCAGGAAAGACTTGGAGGAGCAGCTTGCTAATGGTGTAAAAGCTGGTAATAAAAGCCTTTTTCAAATACATCAGAAGCAAAGAGCCTGCCAAAACGTCTGCAGGGCCAAGAGATGGGGAAGACGCAAGAGAAACGCTGCGAGGAAAAGGTCACAGAGATGAATGATCTGCAGCATCCTTCGCAGGAGGAGCTGTGCAAGGTGCCTGTGCCAGGGCAGCGCTTTGGGAATGGGGCTTTGGGAAGCATTTCAAATGGAAGCATCCGTCAGAACTAGGAGTGAATCACTGGGATCAGGTGGATTTGAGTGGGGAGATGTGAGTGGTGAAACCCCTGAACTGTGGAGCTGCGGTTATCCTGGTGCCGCAGGAGTGGGGAGAGCGGATGTGCCACCCTCTGAGAGGGACCCAGAGGGGCTGAACAGAGCCTGGCTCTGTACTGGGAGTGCACAAGGTTTGTGGGGAGATGCTGTGTTAGTTTATTAGACTCTATGGCTGTGATGGGTAAAACCAGATGTTCCCAGCACACAGAGGTGTGCTCTCAGCCCTGCGGGGCTCGTGCCCCCACACAGCCTGATGCCATGCTCCCACACCCGTGTCTCTGGGGAAGGGGAGGATGTGCTGCCAGCCCCATCCCCTACTCCTCAGCCACCACAACCTCAACCCAAGCTGGTCATTAAGCTCAGCCCCTGGGCTGGTTGGGCTCTTCCCTGCGGATGGGGTGAGCTGTGCCTCAGACGTGCTGCTCTCTCTTAGGGAAACGGGGATGGCCAGGTATCACGTACGCAGCTGCAGTGTGGATGGATCCAAGAGCGAGGAGCTGAGTAATCAAACTGCAGAGTAAATTCAGCACCAGGGAATACAAGGGGATGTACATGGGGAAGAACAAGGCTATAGGGATGCATGCAAGGGTGGACTCATGTTACTGAAGGAAGCAGCAGAGAGTGCAACAAAACCATCAGTCCCGAACTCAGGGGTGGTCCAGAGGGCAAACTGAAGGAGAATAGCAGGGAACAAAGCAACACATTGTTTTGAAACCACATGAAACACACCTTGCATCCTTGCCATCAAAAAGGGAAATGCAAATGTCGGCACCAAAAGGCAGAGGGTGAGGGTATGGATTATCTATCTTCACCCTGGTGGAGAGAAACCAAGGCTGCTGTGGTGTGGGGAGGTGTGAACAAGAGGTTTGGCAGCAGGTCATGAAGCCATCAGCATCACCAGGAGGGGAGCACTGGTGTTTCTCACACCGCAGGAGCTGAGGTTGCCCCGTAGAAAGGGCAGGTTAAACCAAACCTCCTGTAATCCCACTGTGGGGTCCATGGCCACCCAATGCCATGGAACTCAAAAGGTCTTTGGGCTCAGACTGGGATCAGGACACACAGGATCATTGGAAGATGTAGGCTGGAAGGGAAGAGCAAGGACACCCTGGCTACTTGGGACCAGAGCACAGGGATCAGGAGCATGAATGTAACTCAGAGAGCAAAGCTGCTGTGCCAAAGCTCAGCTGAAGGATGGTGAGCCTGTGCTGAGAGGCGCCAGTGCAAACCACAAGAAAGCCAGGCTGGGCTCCTTTGTAGCACTCCAAGCTTGACAATTAATGCGTGCAAGCCACTGAATTACAGGCTGGAGACACTGGGAGCCCAAATTGCAGCTAACGAGTGCTGTTGATTGGCTTTCCGGAGGCCATGGAGACACAGACACTTATTCTTAGAGACACGGATCCCAGAGGGACCACGGCGGACACAGGAGTCTCTCCCGCAGCACTCGCATCCTCTGTGTCCTGGTGCTGGCAGCAGTCATGTTTCTCTTCCATGGATGGGGAGTGAGGCAAGGATACAGGGAAAAGGTGGCCACCAGCCCTCACCCCCATCTATTTGTTCAGCCTCAAGCATCCCAGCTAACTTTATCTCTTCTTTTCATGCCATAGACTTCCATCCTAAAGGGCATAACTGCGAGCGATGCGTGAGGCTGAGCAGGTACCAGTCCCCTGTGACTGAGGATGCTCTGGTAGCAGTGGCTCTGAGGGGGGGGGGGGGACAGATAGAGAAGGCTGGATGGGACAGCTGGGTTTCCTTAAGGCAGATCAATGGTGCAGAAAAATAACCACAGCATCAAGAAATCCTATGAAAGCATCACATCACCAGTGCTGTGCAAACACTCCCGCATCTCTCTGCTTCCAGACACACCAACCGGCGCAGGAACGTGTTTGCAGTCAGTGCATGCTTCCCATGACACTACCAATTAATTGCTGGAGGTATCCGAACACTTGGTTTTCTCTCCCTCTCACCATGTGCTCCTGTCCTTCCTCTCATCTCCACGCTGGATTTTTCCTCCCTGATTATCTCTGTGTTCATGCTCTCCAAGCACCAGCCAGGCATGAGCCTGGCATCTCCCGCTGCGGGTCAGCTCCAGCACTGACTGGAGCAGCCAAGGGCAACCAGCTGGAAAATCACCAGCATCACTGCTCCAAGGTCAAGGCAGCCCTGTCCAGGTCAGGTCTTCTGCTCTGGGGCAGCTTCATCACCTTGGGAAGCTTGTCTGGTGCACGCAGGATGAGCTGATTCAAGTGCTGGACCGCAGCAGCCCCCCTTGGGGCAGTGCTGGACAGCCCAGGGCACTCGTGTGGGCTCCTGCAGTGGTTGAGAGACAGATCTGGGGCCCCCACAAAGGCAGCGCTAGAGGTGAATGAGCAGGTTTGTAGGGGAGGATTTATTCACCAATGCAAAAAGCAAACACCCAAATCCCACCACTGAACCGCATGGCTGCACACCTGAGGATGTCCCCAGTCGGATGCTACATTTCTCAATGCTTACAAGCTTGGTTAGGGCTGAAAAGGCTGATTTCTGAGGCTGTCATCAGCTTTTGGGGCAAGAAGGATGCGTGTGCCTTTGGCAAGCTCCCCAGGCAGGAGATGGATGTGTCCCTTATGCCCCTCACCTTGCTCAGGGTGAGGCAGGCTCAGATCCTGTCTCAGCTGGATGCACAGCAAGGACCTTCTCCCTTCCCAGCTCTCGTTGCACTGATATCCTTGTGTCCTGGTATCCATGACACCTTGGCTGTATCCAGCTCAATGCCCCCAGCTTCAAAACCAGCAGTCTGAAAGGTGGGAAAGTGCAAGGGTTTTGGGGGGGGATTTTTGTGTGTGTTTGAGGTTGTTTTGATTCCTTGGAAATCCATATTCCGAGCGGGTGCACCATCAGGAAGCAGAGGAATCTCCAGGCTTCCTAGAGCTGAACTGGGCTGAGTTGCAGGGTGTCGTGTACCCAGCTCTGCCGGGAGCTTGGACCTGGACCAGGCTCTATGGTGGATGCTGAGGCTGGGCACCACTGCATGTCCCCACATAGACATCAGTGGGATTCATGGATGGACCCCCACTGACTTGAAGATAAGAGCTTCCCAAAAAGGCTTCACTGCCTTCCCAGCACAGCCAGCCTGGGAGAATGAGGTTCTATTTTCTCTGGGTCCCCCTGAGAACAATGCTTTTGTCCAAGGAATTTACAACAAATTCCCTCTTATCAAAACCCATCATTTCACCAAAACCCCCGTGGATGTCATTTTCTTCAATTCTCCATTTATTTTGTTGAAATGATGATTTCCCCTTTCTTTTCCATTTTCAACATGCTATTTCCCATGTCTTTTTGCCAGACCCTGGCTACCACAGGTTGAAGAGCATCAGCCTTGTTCCTCAGGGGGATGTTGGTGCTGTAATTTTTGCCTTGTTAGTGCCTGATTTTACATCTTCCCATTTGAAAAACAGCACAAAAGGCTGTGGGTAAAGAATGAAGCTGAAAAGCTAAACTAAACAGAGTCCATAACAAATCTGTGTCTCCCACTGTTGGGGTTCGTAGTGGCAAAATGAAAGCAGTGGAGAAGGTGGGAAGGAGGATGCACAGCTCAAATCTCACCCAGGTCATGGCTGTTTTAATCAAGTAATTAAAAGTCTTTCTTCCTGCTGGGGAAAGCACATAAACCACAGACAATTGGGGCATTTCTTCCCCAATGCTATTGCGTTCCCATCCATAAACTTCACCCCTGAGCAAGCTTGGTGCTGCCAGGTTCTGGCAGATGTCTCCGAACATCCCAGAGGCTGCACTGATGTGCTCAGGATGCTGACTTTCGGAGGAAGGCTGCAAGTGATGAAGAAGAGAGGGACCTGGACCAGGTGACCTTTAAAGGTCCTTTCCAGTCTGATTCTGTGAAGACTCAGAGGGCAGGATCCCGTCCCACAGCCTGTGCCAGTGGGCAGCCCACAAGGGCTCGATTTCAGCCGTGTTCGTGAGCAAAACCACAACCTCCAGCCATCAGCCGTGCAGCACCGGTTAGAAGCAGCCCCAGGGATCAATGCAAAGCCACCAGGATCCTGGATGGAGCAAGTCCAGGCCCGTTAGCAAAGCCAAGGACATGCTCGCTTGCAGAAGTGAAGAGCAGCGTGGTCGAACTCCAGCCAGAAGCTCTTCCCCATCGTCTACAGAAGCTGCTCAGCTCAGAGGGATTTCATGGGGTCACCCATGTTCTGGGAACAGGAACCCTTTTGCACATGTGGTTGGACCCCAGTAAAGACATTCATCTTCTTTTTGGTAACGAGAGGTTGTCCCCCACCTTCTCCTGGGCATCTTCCTTAACAAGAAACATCTTGCATGCACATGTTAGAAACCTGCTGCTTCTCCATATCAGGAGGGGTTGTCTCCCAAACTCCTTTGAGGTAATGAGATTATTTTGGGATGACAAAGCTCCCTGGACAAGTTACAGGGACAGTGCATTGGCACTTGGTCAAAGCTAAATACCGCTGCACTGAGCAGTGTGGACAAAGGAGGAAGATCGAGCTAGCACGGATAAATCAGACACGAGGGTTATTTCTAAGAAGATGTAATTCAGACAGCCTGACGTTACAGTATTTCTTGGGTTAGGCTGACTGAAAGGAGGTCAGGAATCTGAAGTATGGGTGATGAGAAGTTATCTTGGAACCAGCATATTCACTTTATTGAGAATAGGGGTAAGGTGCCCATAAATCTTCCTAAGAGCATTTCAGGTACTTTTATGACTCTTGCATGGGATTTATTGCATATTTTCAGGGAAAAAAATAAATATATAATTTGAAAGAACATTGTCAACCAGTTTTATAGCTTTTATTTATTTTTTAATCTCCATTGTTTGCAAAGGCCTCCTCAGAGCTGGGAAATGCAATTCAGCCCCATCACATCCAACACACAAGGAATTCTGGAATAATGAGCAGGGGCAGAGGTAGTGTGTGCTGGGCACTGATGGGACTGGGGGTGGTGGGTTTGGTATCCCTGCAGCAGAGCCAGAGCAGCACCGGCCACGCTTCCATGCGTGGATACCATGGATTTCAGCACAGGCAGTCGGTGTGCTGGGTTTCGCTGTGGGAGAGGAGCAGAGAACTTTCCCATTGTATTTAAAAGCCCATTTTTCCAGTGGTGTTGAAAGACCCAATGCGGGGCTGGCATATCCCAAAGGCTGCCTTGGGAAAGCGAGCAGATAAGGACTGATGCTGCTGGGGAGGATGCTCTTCAATTGTGGACACAGCACTTTGGGACGAGAGGGTCTGAGTTTTAACTGGTTCCACCAGGACCCCCTTTTCGCTCAGACCCGGCTCATGCCCAGGCTGGATCTTGCCCAGATCCTGCAGATCCTGCCCAGATCCTGCAGGTTTTCCAAACCTGCAGCACTTCTGGCCAGAAATACAACCCTGGAGCCTTCTTTGGAAAGCCTGAGCTTACCTGACCTTCCCTGGCCTTCCTATTAGTAACTGAGATGATGCCCTTGAGGCCAGTCATGGTGTGGTGGTGTCTTCTCTGCCTGCTACCACGGTACAGCAACCCAGGGACAAGCCTGGACCCAAACCTCCCCAATGCCACACACTAAGGACCAGCAGAGCCTGGCAGGGAGGAGACCAGCGCTGTGAGCACTGATGGGCAGCAGGGAAGGAGCTGCCTGCATGGCCTCCATCCTCCTGGCAGGGAGGAGAGGTGGTGGGGCCAGAGGATGGAGTGGGAGGATGGACCAGCATCACTTCCAGCCTGGCTCCTTCATGGACATGGACAACCCCTTCCAAAAACCCCTTCCGAGGAACATTCCCTGGAGGCTCTGCAAAGAGGAAAGTTGGACACATCAACCAGGCAAGTCTGGCTGTTATCCCTGTTCTCTGTCATCATCACTGACCCCTCCAGCTTTGCGGGGTTTTCACCTCCTTCTCTCTCCCACAAAATGCTTTTCATTCAGTGACTGTTGTTCCTTTAAATACTTCATGAAAACTCATAAAACTCCATAGGAAATGAGCAGCAGTTTTCTTCTCAGAAAGGAGCTTGTGCCAGCAATGCAGAAAAACCCTCCTTGCTTGAGCGATGCAGGGAAAAGGAAAGAATAAAGGAAGGACGCTAGCGAGCAGGGAAGCAAGGAAGGTTGATTTTCATGTGTCCAGGACATCTGCTTTGCCAGAGATGCTGTGACCATGAACACCAGCATTTTTAAGGCTTGTTCCAGACAGCCCATGAAATCTGAATGACAAAAACGGGCTCTTCCATCCCCTGCTGCTAATCACTAAAGACGTGGCGTGCTCCGAGCAGAAGGGGCAGAGTGGAAACCAAAGCACCCCCCGTGCCAGTGCACTTTCCCGATTTGCTGCCGAGGGATTGGGATGGAGAAGGAGCAGGAGGAGGTGCTGAGCCTGACAGTGCAGCCCTGCAGGAGCCACCTGTCCGTAGCTGGGCTGAAGCTGCTCCCAGCATTGCTGCAGCCTCTCTGGAGAGGCCGTTTTGGATGGGATAGTTCGTTATCAGCACAAGCCCTTGGTTGGCACTTCTTGGGCCACTCTCTCGCATCACAGAATTAGACTGGTTTGGGTTGGAAGGGACCTTAAAGCTCCTCCAGCTCCAACCTCTGCCACAGGCAGGGACACCTTCCACTGGAGCAGCTTGCTCCAAGCCCCTGTGTCCAACCTGGCCTTGAGCACTGCCAGGGATGGGGCAGCCACAGCTTCTCTGGGCACCCTGTGCCAGCGCCTCAGCACCCTCACAGGGAAGAGCTTCTGCCTAAGAGCTCATCTCAGTCTCCCCTCGGGCAGGTTAAAGCCATTCCCCTTGGCCTGTCCCTACAGGCCCTTGTCCAAAGCCCCTCTTGCCAAAGGAAGGTTCTGACCACCTCTGTCCCAGCCCTCGGGGATTGTGCAGCAAAGAAGTAAATCACACAAAGAAAACCCAGCCCCTGGATTTCTCCTGTCCCAGGGCACTGGTCCTCCCCATCTCCTCAGAGAGGTCAGGTTGATGGGGTTTGATCTGCACTGCTTGTGCTGGTGTGAAGTGTCCCTGATGCATCTTTACACACAGTTTTCCTTAGCTTGGTCTTGCTCAAAGCCTCCTGACAGAAGAGCCCAGGGGCTGGTGGCATCAATATCCCAACCTAGGGAAGTTTCTCCTTGGAGTAAAATCACAGCAGCTTAAAAGCTTCCTCTGCAGGTTCATGGGTTTGTTTATTTCTATTGCCTTTTATCTAGTAACTGATCTATTTTCTTGCATTTTCCACAGTGTCATTGGAAGCTGAAGCTCACAGTGGGCTCAGCAATTAGTGGTAGCACAGAAATATAAGGCAAAAACAAGTATTGCTAATGAGCTGACACATTAAACAATGAGTCACACTTCCATAAGGAGCCCAAATCGAGTTATAACCCTAAATAAACAAGCTGTGAGAAACAGTTTACAAAATATGAATGTGTTACTTATTTAACTGCTGTTGAGAAGCTGTGATCTGAACCCTGAGATGTAGTTAAATATCTGTAACAAATAATGTGTGCTTCATCCGACGGGCACAGTGGAGCCTGGCGCCGTTGGGTTGGATGGACCCTGCCCCTGGATGCAGGTATGGGCAGCACAAGAAGCTTTGGGGTTGTGTCCTCCACCCTGGGTCCTTCCCTATCTCCATGTGGATGAGCCAGGGACTGCCCTGCACCAGGGAAAAGAGGCAGCAAAGGCTGAAAGCCAAGAGATGCTGGAGATGGGAATTTGCCTCCTTGCAGAGGTGTCTCAGGGCAATGTTGGGGTATCTCGGAGGCCCATGACTTCATTTGGGGTGGAAAATGGCAAAACTACAGATACATCATCATTGCTAAATCAGATGAGAAGCTTCCTGGGTTTTTTCCCATGCCAATGGCACAATGAAACATTCCAAGTTGACCTGAAATAACTCACTCCACATAAAGCGAGTTTTGGGTTTGTATCTTTTCCCTTCTTGGTTTCCCTTTCGCTCCCTCAATATTGGCAGGTTTAGAATGAAAAGCTTTCTGCAGGTGCAAATGGAAATCTCACATCTTCCTCCCCATCGCTTTGCTTTCAGCCCAAAGGATTTGTTGAAGTGCAGCCAAATTCCAGATCTTCCCCCCCAGAATGACACTGAGAATTTATTACCCATGAAAGTGGTCCCTGCAGCTCTTGCACTAAGGGACCACAGGCTTTTGGCAGAGGTTCCTCACTGCTCAGCCATTAAACTTCGGTGTTACCTGGATAATGTCCCATCCCAGGGCCAAATCCCTCTTCTACTCAATCTCCATGTGCCGGTGTCTGCAGTGTGTGAGCTGTATCAGCAGCTGGGTGCAGGCTCAGAGAAGTTCATACCCAAGTGCCCAGCTGACCATTGTGCCCTGGAGGAGATGGAGAACATCCTCTGGACATCCTGACATGGCAAGAAAGGGGCAGGGACACTCATCCCAATGTCACATCGTCTCCCAAGGGTGTGCGCAGTATCCCCTGAGTTTGGCTCTGGAGGAACAACTTGGTCCTCCTGTGATGGTGGGACACCCATGGCAGGTTTCATGCCATCAATTCACCATCAACCCCTTCACCTGCAAATCTCTCTCCACCTTTGCAATACCACAAGCCAGGGACTGTTGGTTTCTGCCCCTGGGTGCAGACCCAAAGCCTCCCAAAGGGGGTTCAGGAAGGACCCTGGCACCATCCCCTTTGTGTGTGAGGAGCATGGAGGTGGCTGACAGACCTCACGCAGGTCTGGGTCAGGCTCTACTTCCCCTGCTCCAGGGCACCACGCAAGGCTGTGATGCTGCACGTAAGCAGGACCTGCCTGACAGCTCAGCTCAGCTCAGCTCAGCTCAGCTCGAAGCTGGAGATGCCTCCATCTCTTCTGTTTGAAGTCCCTGGAGGAGCATGGGGACAGGGTCCCCAACACAAGAGGGGTGTGGAGCTGTTGGAGTGAGTCCAGAGGAGGCCATGGGGATGCTGCGAGGGCTGGAGCAGCTCTGCTCTGGAGCCAGGCTGAGAGAGCTGGGCTGGGTCAGCCTGGAGAAGGCTCCCCAGCCTGTGGGTGCCCCCAAGGGAGAAGGAGAAGGGTACCAGGGGCTGTGGCATGGGGATGCTTCAGCTCTGCCCCTGGATCTGCCCCTTCAGATCTGCCCTTGGAGCAGCACCACACTGCCCCGCGACAGCAACAGAAACGGATGGGTGACCACAGCAGCACAGCACCAAGTCCCCTCCTCTCTGTATCCAGTACCCCAGCGCCACCAGAGCCAGCTTTGGGGTTTACAGCACCCACAGCACAGTGTGCCCCAGGGAGGAGCTCCTAGTGTGGGTCTCTGATCTTTCCTGTCCCCTTCCTGCACCCTTCCCATCCTCCCATCCCTCTCCCCAGGTTCTCCATGCCAGCTCCCTGGGCCAGAGAGCAACAGTCCTTCAGTCACAAGTACTGGGACAAGCCCCTGGGCTGGCAAAGGTGAAGAGGTTTTAGAAGTATATTAGGAATGAAATAAATCCCAGTAATGGTAAAGGGTGCTACTACACAGAGGTAGTGAAATTGCTCCTAACAAGGGAGGAGAAGCAGATGTGATCAATGAGTATTTCTGTTTTGTGTTTGGAAGGAAGCACTTGCAACATGCAAGGACAATGAAGTGCTCTTGAGCCTCTTTGTATCTAAGGAGAATGTCAAATGACATCTGCATGGGACAAACGTTTTCAACTCACCCTAAAAATAATAGGAATCTCAATAATCAGTCTAATTCCACATCTTAAGAGGCTGCAAAGAGACGGGTGAAGGTTTCTGCAGCCCTCAGGTGTTAATGCTGAATGGTTTTGTGACCAGAGAAATGAGGTGCATTTGACTGGGCAGGTCCAGAGCTCAGCCTCTGCCTGGGCCCATGGAGAGCACAGACGTGGGTCAGCAATCACTGGAGAGATGCAGATGTGATGGACACACTGGTGTCAAGAGCCTGAACTGCCTTTGTGATGCCCACCTCCTTAGTTATCATTCCTCCACTTTAAAGAGGGGCTTGAGACTGGGTTTGGTGGCTCCAGGCCCTGGGAACAACTGGAGAACATCCACAGCATGGGGTTCTGGAGGAGGTCTGTGGTCATAGCACTATCCTGGCTGCTGACTGGTTTTCCCCACTCATCTGGAGGCAGCTTGTGCTCATCCCATCATGATCATGACATGGAGGAATCAAGAGGGGAGGAGGTGATGGGGAGCTGTGGTGCTTTGCATTGGCCATGGGATCATGCAGGGCTGACCACGGCCCTTATGGAATGATGCAGCCAAGGGACCAGCCTCCTTTCTGGGTGGCAGTGGAGCACCAAGATGGAGGAAGCTGGTGCCTGACCATTTGAAGCCTCTTCCCATGCACACAAGGACGTTAGAGCGGCTGCACTGTGCAAGACCCAAGCTCCATCTAACCCCTGGGCCATCTCCAACCAGGTCAGCAGCAGATGCTCAGAGATGCAAGGCCAGTGCTGAGCCATCCCTTTCCATGGTATTTTTCCTGTCTTCTGGCACTCAATGATTCCAGGACTCCCAGAGCCACACGTAGCATTTGGGTCAGTCCCGCAGGTGCTGTGGCACTCACCGGTGGCCCAATGGCACAGGAATTTGTCTAACCTGCCTTTCCAGACATTGACCTCTTTGGTCTCCATGACGTAGTGTGGCAATGAGGTCTGCAGCCTAATTACACACCGCACAAAGAAAGTGTTGCTGAGGCACGTACTGGAATGCTGGATGTGGGGTTTGGTGTCTGCATCCTCAGGAGGCTGTGGAAAGTTTGAAGATGCTGAAAAAAGAGACACAGAAATGATAAAAAGGCTGGAAAAAAACGCCTTGGAGGGAAACCCAACTCAACAGGAAGGATAAACAAGCTGTGAATTGGAAGGGGATTGAATCCCAGGTCTGGCAGAGCTCTTCAGCCTAAGAGGTAGAACCCAGACCAAGTCAGACCCCCAGCTAGAACCATCATTGTTGGAAACAAGGCACAGGTTTTCAGTGCAGAGGACTTTAACTACAAAAGTGGGAGGCTCCATCTCTTGGTGCTTCTGCAGATCTCTAAGGCCTACAAGCTTTGGGCTCACACTGCAAGTCTCAGAGGCAGTGAGGACCGGATCTTGCTGTTTCCAGCCAGTGTTAGCAAATTCCACAGGCCCAGCCAGGAAGGTCCTCAAAGGCAATGAAAAAGAGCCACAGCCTGCCAACAGGTCCAAATGACCTGTCCAAGGACATGACCAGGGATGGCTCACACCATAAAAAGCTGAAACCATCAGATCCAGATGGCCCAATGATGTCTTCTGTCTTTAAGCCCAGTGAATCATGGCCCCATGGCCAGCAGCGTTTTCCTCTTCTCTCAGAGCTATCACATTAAGCACAACTTGCCAAGAGCCATCACCACATCAGGCCAAGGTTGTCATTGTCCCCAGTAATTATTGTGCACACAGTAGCCAAGATCCATGCTCATAGTGCCAGGCTCAGCCCAAGCTGAGCTGCTCCAGGGGTAGGTGGGACGTGCATGCACCCTCATGCTGGGCATCCAACGCACAGGCTGGCCTTGGGTGCCCCTGCTCCCCATGTAGTGAGAGTGTCTCGTGCCAGTGATGAGCAGAGACCACCTGAGACAGGACTCTGTCTACTTGGTACAGCAGAAGAGACCCTTTTCTGTCCATCCATCGCGTCAACCCATTCTACACCATCCTATGCACGGTGCTGGGAGGGATGGGGGGACATCGGGCAAGGAGCCACCACATCCACCATCACCTACCCAAGGGCTGGGGCTTCTGCCCAAAATGTGTTGGGGCATGGAGCATCCAAACATGGGAGCATCCAAAGCCTGATGTGAGACTGCTGATGTGCAGACACCACCGCCACATGCAGGCTGCTTGTACTCACCCATCTCCAATCTCTCCCGTTATTTCCTGTTTGAAGACACTCAGGGCATGTCATTCTGGCCACTGTTTGCTCGGCACAGCACACAGTAGGGAACTGTACCTCCATCCTCCAAGGGCATAGGTGACCCCACATCCAGGCAAACTGCATTATAGTGGCTGAGCTCTGGTGTGTAACACTGAGTCTTCACCCTGTGCTGGACACACAGTCTATAGAGCCACATTTCTGCCCCTGGGTCAACCCCTGCGAATGACAAATGTACTAGAGAAATCCCAGACGACCTCTGGGACGCAAATGAAATGCTGGGATTCCCCTGGGAATGATCAGCATCCGGTCCTATCCCTTACCAGTGGTGAGGAGGATGAGGATGCTAAGGAAGGTCACAGTGAGAGGGGGGAAAGGCTGAGTGCAGCCCATGGGGCACATCAAAGAGTTGCATGCCCCAGACCACAGGGCACAAACCCTCTCCTGCAAGCTGGTAATGGCATCCCAAGTTCCCCCGTGTCCCCATGCACAGCCCTATCGCAGGACAGGACAGTCCATGGCTCCCAGGCGCAGGCAGCCCAGGGCAGGCATTGGCACCGATGGGTGCTTTCCTCTCCCTTCCCTAGTCTCAAACCTGTTTCCAAGCTCTCTCAGGGCAATCCTCTCTGCTGGCAGCGCTGTGTCAGGGAGGTGTGCAGCTCCTTGCCTGTACCAGGCACCTGGGTCCCCCCTCGTAAACTTTTCTCCATCCCTGAGCAAACAGCACAAAGCTCTCACCAGGGGCACTCTACCTCTGATAATTACTTCAGCATCCACCTTGGGTCTTAAGCACATGGTTAGAAACAGATCAGTGCGAGCCATCTCAAGTCTCATGTGGGAATCGCTGCTATCAACGAGTCCTGCTTTCCCAGTCAAAGATGATTTACTCTGATCTGCACTATTGATTTTATTGTGGGAAATGTGGTGATACCTAAAGAGAGAGAGAGGCAGAGATTTGACTTATGTGAGCATGTGGGGACGACTCCAGTCCCCACCACCGCGCCTGCCTCTTCTGCATCTGTACCAGAATTATTTGTAGTGTTTTATGCACCCATCTGCTCCCTGCATGCTCTCTATAAATCTCACTGGCTCTCACACACACACACATGTTTGCTTTCCATGTAGATTACTTATGATGAGAGTCTAATTAGAGCCGGGGAAGCCTGCCTGCAGAGCGAGCCTGGGGAGAGCTTAATTAAAGTCAATGGAGAAAATTATAGGGGAAAAAGAAAAAAAATTAGGGCAGCAAGGCAAAAAATATCAAGAAAGAAACCAAGGGGAAGAGAAGGAGCAGGGAAGTAACAGTACCAGTGTGGCTGCTAGGCTCCCGAGCATCAGGCATCGAGGGCAGGAGAGCCCATGGGGTGCCCGTGGGTCTGCCTTGCAGGGAATGGGGCAGGACACAGGATGGGTGGCACGCAGACTCTTGCAAGGGGGTCAATGCTGAGCAGAGATCCCTCCTCTCTGGCAAGTGCTCTGCAGAGGGAGGACAGGATGTGCTGGGAGAGCCACAGTGGGCTGGGATTCTCCTGTCCATGTGTGCCCTGAGCTCTCCTGGACTCATCCGCATCACGTATCCATGCACTGAGCAAGTGGGAGATGTGCAGTGGATGCACGAGGTCAGATCCTCATTGTCTGTTCCCCTATTCATTCCCCAAGGGGACACGCATCCATTCCTTACTGCCCCTGTGCAACTTAGCTGTGAGGGGATGGAGAATCTGGCCTGAGAGAGCCACAGGGACTTTGGGGGTGCCCACAGTGCACCCTGTGACCCCCCCCAACACAGGGCAGTGTTCCTCTCCCCCAGCAATGTTGAACCCAGTGAATTCTGGCTGAGGTAGAGAGCATCTCTTTTAGAAAGTCTCGATTTAAAGACCACAAATGATGGAGAAGCCGCCACATCTCTTAGCAAATTGCTCCAATGGTTAATTATACTCCCTGTTTAAAAGATGCATCTTATTTCCAATTTAGGTTTTTCTAGTTTCAGCTTCCAGCCATTGAATCTCATTACACTTTTTATCTGCTAGATTAAAAACCCCTCCATTATCAGAAATCTCCTCCCTCCGTAAGTATTTATAGACCATGATCAAGTTGCCTTTTAACCTTCCCTTGATAAACGATATAGGCTGAGCCACTCAGTCAGCCCGGCTTTGCACGCTTCCACCCATTCCTACTGCTCTTCTCCGAGCCCTCCTTGCTCCTGCACCATCCTGGACCAAGGGTGGACAGTCCCTGGATCAGGACAGATGAGGCGGTGATATCCTGGGTGATGCCAAGCGCAGATGGAGGGCCAAGGCAGCTGGTTGTGCCACGGTGCTGCTGCCAGAGGTCTTGGTGTGGGCAAGATGCACTCTGTGCTAGGTTAAATCTGCTCAATTTGGGCTGGAAAGGAGTTTCCCTGGAAAGCAGTGATTCAGATGTGTTTCCTCTCACAACATCGAGCTGTGGATTCCAGAGCATCAGCTTAACCGCATCCTCCCCAGCTCACAGCTGGAGCATCCTGGGGCAGGGGTCTCTTGCTCTTGTGTGATGGAGACCCAGGCGTTGGTGTCCAGGGCAGTGCAGAGCCCACCCGGCTCTGAGGAGCTGGGCCTGGGGGTCAGTGAAATCAGGATCCTGCTCTACCCCAGCCAGCACGCACAGGGGGAGGCTGCTGCTGTCCCTGGAAAGCCGGAGAGCCTGGCTCTCTTCCCTGTGTCAGATGCAATAAGGGAGACGAGCTGCCCCAGTGCGGCCAGCGCTCACTGTGTGGTCTCCCTCTGGCTTTAGGCTCCCAGAATTTCTTCTTCTCTCTGAGCAATGTCAGGCTGAATAAAAGCAAAGAGCTGCTGATGGAGGAAAGCTGCAGCTCCGTGGGCTGGCCGAGCGTTTGCCTTCTTTTCCTCTTGCTTTCTGACTTGTCACAGATAGAAAACCACCGGGAAAATGCACTGGCAGTGCCTCAGTCATGGTCCCTCACTCTTCCAGCCAGTATCCCTTGAGCATGGTTGGAGCTGCCTGGACAGGGGGGCACTCCAGTGATGTTGGAGTGTTGGCACATGAGGATGATGAAGTGAAACTTGTGTCGCCTCCTGCTTGGAAGATCAGCAAAGGATCACCCATCCCTGGTGGCTCAAAGTCCTCAGGGTCCTGCCCACAGCCATCCCACTCCTGTGTGCTCCTCCAAGGGATGGAACCTTGAGGCAATGAGCTGGTGGGGAGCAGAGACCACCCCAAGGGGATGCTCTGTTGATAGTTAAAGGTTGGGGAAGACAAGGATGAGCCTTAAGTCATTGCAGAGAGACCAGATCTCGTGATCTCAAAGCACATCTTGAGATGTTTGATGCTTTATTCCTATAGCCTCCAGTCTCGGCATCATGTGAGCAAAGCAGTCTTGGCTCTCCTTCAAATGTGCGAGTTCTGAGGGCACATGATGGTAGATAGAGCTTGCAAATGGGGTGATGGGAGCATCCCAAGCAGGCAGGACACACTCTAGCAATTGTTCTCAAAACCTCTGGGTTTTGAGATCTTCTTGTGGTTCTCTGGGGGATGCCAACGTGTGGTTTGCTTTGCTTGGAAGCTCTCATCCAAATCAGTGCCCAGGGCACCCATTAGGCAGCAATCATGCTAGTGGAGAAACACAGGGTGAATGCAAAATAATGGCTATTGGAGATCTGCTTCAGCACTGGCCTTCCAATTGTCCCTGAAGGGGTTGACAAGGCGGAAGGGCAGACAGAGGTGTTGCATCAGGACAACGTCCCACAGCAGAACTGGATCATCTTGCTCCCTGCAAATGTCTCCCAAGTTGAGCCAAGACCAAGCACAGCTCCTGACCAGGAACCCAGTTGTGCCTTCTTCACCCACCTCAAGCACCTAGCACAGGCATGAGTGAGGCTCTGGCATTTCCTGTGACCTGGTTTTAGGTGCCCTTCTCCAGCAGTGCTGACTGCTGTGGGAACACCACTGACAAGTGACAGCTCTCCTATGAAAACGGGCTGAGAGAGCGGGGCTGGAGAAGAGAAGGCTCCTTAAGGAGAGACCTTGGAGCAGCTCCAGTGCCTAAAGGGGCTGCAGGAAACCTTTGGCCAAGGGCCTGTAGGGACAGGCCAAGGGGAATGGCTTTAACCTGCCCGAGGGGAGACTGAGCTGAGCTCTTAGGCAGAAGCTCTTCCCTGTGAGGGTGCTGAGGCGCTGGCACAGGGTGCCCAGAGAAGCTGTGGCTGCCCCATCCCTGGCAGTGTTCAAGGCCAGGTTGGACACAGGGGCTTGGAGCAAGCTGCTCCAGTGGAAGGTGTCCCTGCCTGTGGCAGGGGTTGGAGCTGGAGGAGCTTTAAGGTCCCTTCCAACCCAAACCAGGCTGGGATTCCATGATATGAAGACCAGCCTCTCCCCAGCCCCGCCAGCACAGCAGACCATACGGCCACACCAGGACGGCCGATTATTGCCTTCCTTTCCTTTACCACTGAAGGTTCATTACTGGGGTTTAACAAGTTCCCTTTGTTTTCTGCTGTTGCAGGGACATTAGGAAAGTTTGAGCTGGGGCCGGCTTTGCAGCTGAAGCATCTGACACGTCGCAGGGAGGAACTCATGGTGGGGGGCACCTCTTTAGCCATCGCCTTGGAACGGGGTCCCACTGGGAGGGCTCTGCCACTGTTGTTTGGTCGTGATTTTTGCATGAGAAATGAATCACGGCGCCAGGCGGGAGCACGGACGTCTCTGAGGAGCGAGGGGCTGGAAATCAAGCCCAAGCAGGGCTGCGGACAGCACAGGCTCATCAGTGCTGATTAACCCAGAGATGGGTTTGCCTAGAGAGGTTTTAAAGACCTGAATGTCAATTTGCTCTCCCCCACGTCCCCCCACTCACACCATTTAGGCTGAACTTCCACAAGGCTCCTGATCTTTCTAGGGCTGAGCTTATGATGCCTTCGAGTGGGTGCTTCTGGTCACCCTCAAGGTACCTCTGAAGCACCCTGTGCCAGTAAGCAGGGATCTGGATGTGCTGGTCTTCACTCTGGGAAAGAATGGGGAATCACCATGATGGTGAGAGGGAGGCATCCCCCATAGGTGCTGGGGCTTTGCTGTCAGGGTGGCTGCTGGAAAAACATGCTGGGGCTCGTTTCTGATTTATTGGCAGGGACGGTAGGTGTTGCATTAGGTTAAGTATTAACAGATCTCCTGAGCCTCATTAGCTGTCCCCTCTTCACTCCCCAGCTGAAGAGTTACTGCTCCAAAATCTATAGTGCCTTGGCAGCTGCCTGGCTCATTCCCAGGTTAACCCTCACCGAGCCCGCTCCCCGGGCTCCCTGCATGGATCACTGTGCACATCGTGCGTGTCATGGACCACGGGTGGAAAGCATCCTTGGGTGGATGCTGTCCTGCTGGCTCAGCAGCGAGGCGTGAGGCCTGCTGGACCACAGTCACATGCACGTAAAACAGTGCTCCTCTCAGCAAAGAGCAGCCTGCCCATGCTCACATGTGCCAGCAGAGGCTGGTTGCTGGTGCAGACCCCAGGCACTGGGGCATCACCTCGTTCAAGAGGTCTCTGCTGGGAACAAGGTCTGCAGGAGGGACCTGTCTGACTGAAGGTGAGCATTTGCCCACTGGTATCTCCATCAGGGTCAACCTTCTAGTACTGTCCAGCAGAATCCATCATCTCCATTCATCACCCCCTACCCCGAGCAGATGCCAACAAGCTCAGGAGATGTGGGCTTTGCTGGCTGCAGGACAAGTCCCCACGGTGGCCAGGTCCTGTGGAGGCAATCAAACTGCACACAGTGCTTGGTCAGACATGGTCGGGGCTCTCCTGCCATGAGCAGGGGCATGCAGGAGGTCACAGGCTGCTGGAGGTGTTAGATCTCCACCAAGCAACCAGGGCAGCTGAAGGTGAACACAGGAGCATCTGGTCTGACCCCACAGCCACAAGATGTAACCCAGGCTCCTCTTATGGGTGACATGGTCCCCGAGCATCCCTTGGATCTGGACCAGGAGGCAGCAGGGATGGGGAACGCAGCCTTATCTCCTATTGGGGGTGTCTGGTTCCAGCTCCCTCCAGAAGAGATTCAGCCAGCTCCGTCTCTCCCTGGCAGAGGGAGCTGGACAGGCTGAGAGATGGGACCGAGTGAGCATCATGGAGTTCAAAAAGGCCAAGAGCAAGGCCCTGCCCCTGGGTTGAGCAATCCCCAGCACAAACACAGGCTGGGGGCTACTGGATGGGGCATCCTGGGGATGTTAGATATGAACACAGAGGGAGAAGGGGAAATAACAAGAGAAACAAAGGTGGAAAAGCTCCAATGTTCGGCTGCACTGCATTCAATGCGACAGGGCAGCAGAGCGCTGCTGATGCAGCTCATGATCCATGATGAAGGCTATCCCTTGCCTCCAAAAGCAAGCCAAGCAGGCTCTTGGCAGTGGTTGCTCCTCATCAAGACCCCGTGTAGGGCACAGGGAGCTGCTTTGTGCTGAGCATGCAGGCTCCTTGCTGCCAGGTCGAGGTGTTCCCCGACCCCCTTGTGTGGTGGATCCCATGGGAGCAGAGCCCTCCTGCACCTCTACAGCAGCTGCTGCTGCAGGTGAAACCGTTGGAGCAGCCCTGGCAGGGATTTACATCCCTCGGAAAATAATTATGGGAAGAAAAGTGCCGGTATTAATAGGAGCCTCCAGTTAAAGATTAACCACAACAAATGTGTTGCATGCAGGAAGTTTATTTAACAATGCTCCCATTGTACACCCCGAGAGCATGTTTGTCTTCATTAGTGCAGTAATTCATTATATGGCCTCTCTAACATTCAAATCAGAAGGAAGAATATTAAAAAAGTAATTATACTTTTCCAAGGAAAGCTTTATGGGTAAATTGTATGCAAATCGCTGTCTAAATCAGGGCGGCATATCTTAAGCAGATCTAAAAGTTGCAAAGGCTTCCACCGCATCATTGATATGTAATCAACATAGATGTATGATTCTGCTCCTTACTTAGGCAAATTTGAATGGCAATACTCAAGTAGGTAATTGGTATTTATCACAATGGCTGATGTGGAGAAGCTATAATCTTGTTACGGGTGGGACCGGCCTGTCATAAATCAAGCTGCTTGGAGGTTACTGCAAGACTCTGTCACATTTGGGTTTCCAGATGCTTTTAATCACCTTTTTTAACCTTCACCTCATTTGTAATACGGGCAAATAACCTCTTTTTGAAGGCCTCTTCTGCAGGTGTCTGTGCATTGAGGGAAATAGCTGAGTGCCCTCACACCATTTGTCCACCCGGTGCTGACAGGCCCTTTTCTCTAATCAAGATAGTTTAATGAGATTTTTTTTTCCCCCTCCTTTTCTAAACTAGCGCGAGGAATAAAACATGAAATTGATCATTTTTGTGCACCAGGGAAATCATGTCCTTTGGAAAATCATTTAACGGGATTGCATCGCTCAGATTTACTGCCCAAACCGCAAGCACCAGCTCCGGGGAGCAGGGGGGGCAGAGCAGTGGGGCACCCCAGAGGGTGTTGTGAAAGCAGGGATGGGTGGAGGACACGCACTCATATGTCCTTGGAGGATGGATGTCCCCATCACCTTGTGTCCCCAGGCGTTAGGGACTGGGTGCAGGGGCTCAAATCCCTCCCTCAGGCGCTTGGGATGCAGATGGAGAGGGGCTTCTTTCCAAGTCACAGCACAGGGGGGGACAGCAGGGTCCTACAGAACCTCTGAGGTGCCAGGGCTTCCAAATATGCAGCAGGATCTTGGGCTGAGAAGTCAGGGCAGCCCCGAACACCGCCCTATGACACCCTCCAAGCTCCCCCATGCTGACACATCCACAGAGCTCCTCCCAGCCTAGGCTTTGGGAGTCCCTCACTTACAGGAGGCATCAGCATCTCCCTGCCTTCTGCCAGAGAGCAGCTTCAGAGCATCCAGTCCAAACAATGAGGGTGAGCATGAATTGTGAGCATCCTTTCAGAGACAAGGTCATAGAACCCCAGGGCTGCCAAGACCACCACTAGCCCATATCACTGAGGATGATGCATCATGGAATGGTTTGGGTTGGAAGGGACCTTAAAGTTCACCCACCTCCAGCCCCTGCCACGGGCACGGACCCCTTCCGCTAGAGCAGCTTGCTCCAAGCCCCTGTGTCCAACCTGGCCTTGAACACTGCCAGGGATGGGGCAGCCACAGCTTCTCTGTGACAAGACCCCTGCTCTCTTGATTCACCGAGGGGCTGTGCAGGTTTTCCACTTCTCCTTGGGGCACACAGAAAGAGCTACCCCAGAAGACCACGGCTGGTGCTGCTGCTGGAATAAGGCGAGCTTCCAGGTGAACAGTCCCCATGCCACAGGGATCTTCTATCCATCGATGCTCCCAGTGCTGAGCCCGTGCACTAACCTAGGGCAGAAGCAAGTGGGAGCATTCCAGGAGGCTGATGGGGAATCACAGCAGAGAAAACACAGTTCAGCATGTCTGAAGGCACTTGAAGAGGATTCGCAGCTGAAAAGGGGGTGAAATGATTTCTGCCGGTTATTAATGCCGAGCTATTTGTTCCATGTTATTAGCAAGTGATAATGTGCTGTGCAGAGGTGAAAAGCAGATACGTGGTGGAAATTCATCTTCTCCAGCACAAGGCAAGTGGGGAGCTGTAGAGGGGCACCACAAGGGACCCCAGCGTTTTGGGCACTGGGGAAAGGAGCATTGTTCTCTCCTCCCCTGCCTCATTTTTGGAAGGGGAGAGGAAGGTGACATCTCCTCTGTGTCAGAAACACGCCGCGACACGAGCGAATCCATCAAACGACACCGGGTGTCAGGTCGTGTCACAACATCATTAAAACATTATATCTTCTTGATGAGGCTCCTGCCATCAATTCCGGAGAGTGACTGATTCGAGCTGCAGAAAGTGGAAGTTCCTCTGCCCTGTTTGTGACTGGAAGCACTCTTTCATATTCTATTTAGGACATTAAGCCTTAATCCCATTAGAAGATTCATAGCATAGCCAGCCTTAGCTAGAGACTTCCATAGCTGGATGGATTTCACCTGCACCGCCTGCTACATGAAGCCATTTGGAAAACAACCCCAAGCCTACTGTCTTCCCAGCTCCTCTCTGAGAGCTTCTCTCTCCTTCTAATACAGTTTAGTGCCAGGTTTTATAGACTGCTCATGCTGTCGGGAATGTTTGCTGGTATTCTGTTAACTTGATGCTTGGCTCTTCCAACACTATTCATTTAAGGCAAGCATCTGGCATGTAGCAACAAGATGGCTGATAGAATAAAATTAGGCACGTTTATATGATTAACCATAGCTAGGAGCCAGCATCAGTCTCGGTTTATAAAAGGTTGTAATATATCCTGTAGGTTATTTATTGAGTAGAGAAAAGCTGCGTTCACAGGTTGGGAGCACACCTTTGGGTGCTGCTATCAAGTGCTCCCAAGAGGATGCTGCAGCCCAGAGGCCGAGGGCTGGAGGAGGGAAAAGTCACTCTGACCCATCAGAGTGGATCTCTGTGAGCCCCTGCCTGAGCCAGCATGGGAAATGGGACCCTGGCCACCAAACCTGGGACCTACGTGAGCTCAGGATACCTGCCCTTCATCCCCATCTCACGCCTTGGGGCCAGGGCTGACCCCAGCCATCTGCGTGCCCTACCAACCTGCCCAGGGGAGGTTGAGGTCACCCCCATTATGTTTGGACCAGGGGATGATGAAGCTGGGGTACCACACGCTTCCTGTGCCTTGGTTTGGGGATGATGCCAGGAGACAGCCCCAGCCCCAACCCTGAGCAGGTATAAGCATTGCCCAAAGCACATGTGCAGCCCTGGTCTGGTCCCACTGTGTCCCACATCCTCCTGGCACCTCCTAACAGCACTGCAGTGGGCTCCTGCTCATCCCTCACTCTGTGGGGCCACCACAGACCCCAATTTGGAGGCTCCTGAGGCTGTGGATCCCTCTGGCTAGCAGAAAACCTGCACTGGGTCTCTTGCTGCTCAGTTGAGCTTGTGTTTAAACCCATAACCCTAATGTGCTGGTGCCAGGGGCAAAGGGCCGTCACCCTCCAGTCAACACAGCCAGGCTTTGGGGAGCAGTCAGGAGGGTCCGTGACACCTCGAGGTGTCTGAAGGAAGGAAAATGGGTTCGCAAAGGATCAGAAATCAAGGAAGAAAAGCAATGCACGTTCTCAGCCGAACCACTCAGCTCTGCCAGGCTCAGGCTGTTTCATTTTGTGTCCGTGGCATTGTGTTTCTTACCACAGTTCAACAATATGTGAAAGGAGAAGGTGAGGAAAGAAGCCCTCGTGCTGGTGTTCAATTACAAATCCAAATGAGTCCTTTCTTGCAAGAAGTTTGAGTTTTGATGCATTTGAGAGGCTGGGAAATCCCATTGCCTGATGTCAGCTCCGGCGCTCCCTGGGCCCTGTCTCTGTATCGTGCTTGTCAGGAACCCCAGCCATCACCTACCATGCAATAGAGCAGTGATTGATAACTGTGTAATGACACTGACCCAGAAAACCACACCTGTAATCTCCCCCTGGTGAAGAGCTGCCTACATGAGTCGCATCAGAGTGTTTAAATGCCTCACTGGTCTTTGAAGCAGTCAATTGACCCTGCTCAGATGAGGCTGCTGAGGTTGCTGTGCCAGAGCAGTGGCTCTGATCCATGCTGTGGGCACTGCTCACCCTGTGGGGTTGCTGGGGCTCCGTCCGTAAGCCACATTGCCACAACGTGCTGTTACTGCCTCTCCATCACAGTTCTGTTCCCCATCTCCCCAAGCATGTCCCCATTCCATTCCTTGTCAGCAGCTCCCCGAATGATGGGTGACCCACGCTGCAGCCTAAGGTTGGAGGCTGGGGACTAGGAACAAGGATTGTCCAAGTGACATTAAGCGGTGCTTAGTGTCCAAGTGACACTTAGTGTCCTTATTGTCCAAGTGACACTAAGCAGTGCTCTCTTCTTATTTACTACCAGCAAACGGTGCTGAGCTCTGTGCCGGGTCGGTCTGTCTGTCTGCCTCCTTGTCTCCCATAGCCCTCCAACCAGGTTATCTATTTACCTATCTATTTACATGTATTTCTTTTCCCAGTGAATTATGTCAGGGAGGCAGTAAAGTGTTATGTATTTGCAAGCCCCATAATCTTTAAAAGCACAGTGATGCATGCTCCAGATGAGAAAAGAGCCTCCATCCAGTATGTTAATAGATAGCATTAGGGCAATAATGAAAAGCACTTGAGACAAGTAAGCCCCTATCAGAAGCTGAGTAATAGAGATGCACAGAATGAATCACAATGCACCTCCTCTGCAAAAGATATTAAGACGTCTGCTTTAGTGCAGGGTCTATTCACTCCAACAGCTGCTTCATTTCTCTGATTAAAATGGGAGTGGGGATAGCTTTTCCAGCCATTTCCCCTTGTATCCAGTACCTTACAGACACCCACGTTGTGCACACAGCAGAGCCAGGATACACCCTGGACACGTACAGGGTAGGACGCACGCACGCCGCATGCAAGGACACGAGCTACGTAGGCATACTCGCACACACACACTGACACAGACATATGGCAGCTCCGTCTTCTCATATACATGCAGCTCCCAGACACAAACGGGCACCTTCAGGCTTTCTGCTGTACATGGAATCAGCCCCTATGGATAGCCCTTTGAAGGATGCCCCACGCTGCGCGCACACACACACACATACAAGTCCCTGCACACTTAGTTCTCTGGCTCTCCCCCTCCTCACCACGGGTCCTGTGCTCCCATCCCAGCCCCTCCGGGGTCACACGGAGCCACTGGGGGGGGGTCTGGGATGCAGGAAGCCTCTCCCCCAGAGCAGTTATAGCCAAGCATTTGGGTCCTGATGTACGGGGAGCAGGGGAAGCCACACAGGCTAGGGGCTGCAGGAGGAGTAAGGGACAAGCATCCGAGATGCAGGACAACCTTACTGGGACATAAGCAGCTACAGGAGGGGATGAGCAGAGCCATGGTGGGACCATGCGGGAGATATCCAGTGCTGAATGCTCAGGGGAAGGCAATGTCCTGCTGCAATGCCTGTAAGGGCTCTCCATTGTCCTGCACTGGACACACAGCTTTAGCATCCAGCATTAGGTGCTTGATGCTGTTGTTGAAGCTTGGGATACCATCTGTGAGACCCACACCAAGACACACAGATAAGCGCCAGGCCCTGCTCTGGTGGCACCAGTGGGAAGGGAATAATCCCATGCCATGAGGATGATGAGGTCCTGGTCCAGATTACAGCTTCCCTGGCAGTGCCAGCCCAGCCTCTGCCATGAGCACCATGGGATCCAGAGCAGGAGCATGAGAAAGCAGGACCAGGGGCTTGAGCCATGGGTCTGCCTCTTGCTGTTGGCTCCCTGCTGCTTCCAGCCAAGGCTCTGGCCGTGCTGCAGGTCTGTGGGGCCCAAGGGAGCTCTGTGATGCTCCACCTCCATGGGATGTGATGTGGAGGGTCTTCTGGGGTATCCTACATTCAAAAGACCTGCCCCTGTCTCGCTGCTCCCCCAGGGCGCAACAGCACAGCTGAGCATCCTCCAAGGCACATCATTAACTACAGCAACCCCCAGGCTTATACCCTGGGCAAAGCTGTAGCAAGAGCAGGAGATTGAGACATATAGCAGGAACATGCAGCCTGATAGCAGCTAACAGCCATAAACAGTTGGGATATTACGCCTGTGATCAGCTTAGGCTCATTTCTATTTACCAAAGGGTAAATCATTTCACCCTGTCCACTGTGGGCTTCTTACGACCTTCCCCACCAGCATCTGGAGAGCATCGGTGGATTGCAGCGTTGTGCATCCCAGTAATCCCCAAGCCCCTGCACTGTGCTGTGCACAGGGATGCATTGGTGCTCTCCCTCCGCCCTGCTCAGGGATATTTCTTCCTCGGGGTTTGGAAGCAGCAGCCAGGAGGAGCAGATGGGCACCGGTGGTGACAAAAGTGCCGCTGGCTGCGGCAGGGAATGGTCCTGGGGATGCAGAAGCCCCCGAGGCCTCTAAAGGAACAACGGGGAGAGCAGAGATGCGCTCGGTTCCTGCTGCCCCGATGCCCAAGCGGCTGCTGCTGCGCTTCCCCAAGGCTTGCGCACCAAGCAGGAGGGAGGAGGCAATGGAGAAGAGCTGCCCTGGTGACAAAGCCCAGAGGAATGCCGTAACCGGGTGACACGCAAAAGCAGCACCCCTCGTGCGTTAGGCACCGGGGGAGTTACGTGGCTGCAGCATCGTCCCTGAGCCCAGACGGGGCAGGAGTCCTGCAATGGGGACAAGCGCTGAGGGCAGCGCGGCACCGCCGCATCCCCACGCCGGCTCTTCCCGACAGCTCGGTGCTTGTTTGGGCCGGAGGGGAAGGCAGGGTGCCAGGATCCCGGTTATCTGCCTGGCGGTCGGCCCGACGGGCAGCTCCCAGCGTGGGGAGCGAGGTGGGGAGCTGGAAAGGGTTGGAGCCGAGCTCTCTGTGGGGCAGGGTGGCTGCGTTCCTCTCCCTGCTCTGCCAGGAGGGGCTCAGGCAGCACTAAAAGGATTTTCCCCATTTGTCAGCTTCTGCCATGCTCAGGACAAGTGTTTGGGGCACAAAAGCACACAGAGACCTTCCCTGGGCAAGGAGGTGGCGAGTGTGTGAAACAGGCTCCCTCAGACCTCAGGCATCACTAACACTGATGGCTACAGAGCAGCATCGTGAGGGCATCCTTGAAGGATGGCTCAGCTCCAGAAGAAGATGCTCCAGGACCGGTTTCCCCACTGAGTTCAGTGCTGGGAGCTGGATGAGCCCCACAGGAGCAGAACTTTGGGTGTAAGCCTGTACCAAAGCTCTTTATCAAGAGGTCAGCTCTAAAGCTGAGAGCTTCCAGGGAGGAAGTGTGGGGAGGAGCACACATCCACACTCCAATTCCAGGTGCCAGCCCCTGCCCCAAAGCTGAGCATGTATAGAGAGATTGTCCCCATGGCCCATGCTGAGCCATCCTCCTTGTGGCACAGTGGCATGGTGTGACGTTGAGCCCAGTGTCTGCAGCCTGGTCCATGAGTGCCCCAGCATCCAAGGCAGGTAAATCCTGGTGAGATGGGCAAAGATGTCTCAGGTCATCAGAGGGCTGCAGCCAGAGAGAAACCACGAGCAAAACGTTTGACAGGCTGTTCCACATCGGTATCAGGGCATCAAACCTCCCTGTGTCCTCCTGTCTCATGTGTGCGTTACCAGCACCAAGCACTCACATTGCCAGAGCCCTGAAGCGCTCTCAGAAGTCCCAACCCAGCACAAAGCCCTGGACACACAGGGGAGGAGGCTGCCATCAGCACTGGCACCTCCGAGCACGCTGCCAGATGCCCAGGAACAGGCAGCGGGGGCTCAGCGGGGAGCTTCAGCCTGCTGCTGCCTGCCAAAATTAACATCACTGACAAAAGGCATGATCCTGAAATTGCACCACCAAACAGATGGATTGCTGGAGTACGGAAGGCCTCGTAATGGAAAAGATGAGTAATTCAAGGAGAGAGTCTAGTGCCAGCTATCCGAGTGTTTGGCTGCTGTAGCAGGCTGGGAACCTGGAGTACTGCCTGTCGCAGGGCTGGATTCCTCCAGCTCTCCAGCAAAACCTGCTGGGATGGTGCCGTTGGCTCGTGTGGAGCTGACCCTGCTGCAGATGCAGTGGGCATCACACAGAGCACAGAGCTGCGACCGGGTCCCTGGCCCATGCCAGGGGTTGGCTCTGGTAGCAGGTACACACAGCAGCATGCAGCTGCCTGCATCCCTCCTGCATTCAGTGCCTGCATCCCTCCTGCATTCAGTGCCTGCATCCCTCCTTCACTGCCTGCATCCCTCCTGCACTGCCTGCATCCCTCCTGCACTGCCTGCATCCCTACTGCACTGCCTGCATCCCTCCTTCGCTGCCTGCATCCCTCCTGCACTGCCTGCATCCCTCCTGCACTGCCTGCATCCCCCCTTCACTGCCTGCATCCCTACTGCACTGCCTTCATCCCCCCTTCACTGCCTGCATCCCCCCTTCACTGCCTGCATCCCTCCTTCGCTGCCTGCATCCCTTCTTCACTCCGTGCATCCCTCCTTCACTGTCTGCATCCCTCCTGCACTGCCCCAAGGAGGGCTGTTGCACTGATGTGTGCTTGGTGACGTGGAGCGATGACCATGTAGAACCACAGAATCAACCAGACTGGAAAAGATCTTTGAGCCCATCCACTCCAACCATTCCCCAGCACTGCCAAGGCCACCACTAACCCATGGCACTGAGGGCCTCTTCTACACAGGTTTGGAGCACTAGAGCATACTTGGTTGTGCTGCAAGAGCACCACTTGTGATCTCTCCATAACCCCTGCCATTTCCCTCTGCAGAAAGCCAGGAATACACGGAATATCCAGCTGGATTTTGTCCAGCAGAGGAAAAGGGGGGTAATGGAGGTGCCTTCACATTGCTCCACTTTAAACATGCCAACGAAACAAATGAACATCCCCGAAACAATCTTTGAGCACCCCGTTCCCAGTGAAATCCTCACACTGAGACCTGTGGGAGCTGGCTCAGGCCTTTGCTGTGAAGTGAATCACAGAAAGCAGGACTTTTGCTGCACTGAGCAGCGACAGATGCAAACAGGGACAGGCACCCTCCCCTGACCATCACTGTCTTTGCTGTCCCCACTGCAGTCCGTGGGGCTCATGCTGGGGTGAGGAGAAGAGGCCAGGATCCAAAACCCAGCTCACGTGGATAACACAGACCCTGCCACCGACTCTACAGCACAGAAACAGGCACAAGCCCATGTCCTGTCTACCCCAAGCAGGACCTAACCCCAGCACACACACACAGAGCTCACCATGGCTTCGTTACACCTCGATAATTATTTCTTTTCTGTTTTCAGTAGAAATGCCCTGAAATAATCCTTTTTTCAGCACTGCGCCTGCTGCTACACAAACGTGACAGGCTTATACTGGGCACCTGAACTCAAGTTAACGTGGAAAAATGAGTTACTGGGGTTTCGGCAGAGCACTTGGAAAACTGGATCCCTGGGGTGGGCATCTCCTCCTGTCCCACTGGGTCTCACAGGGACATCAGGAGCACGGTGCACAGTGCGCATCCCAAGGCCAGCACCGCTGGGCATGGGCTTATCCTGCGCCCCCATGCCCTGCTCAGCGCTTCCTACACATCCCATCTGGCACACGGGAGGAGAGTTTAAGGGGTTCAATATTCAGGTTTGGCCACTCCATCCTTTCAAAGCTCCTGGAAGAAAAAGAAGGCAGGAAAATGAGTGAGCCATAAATCAGTCGCTGGCGTAAGGCCTCTTATCTCAGAACGTCTTGCAGTCCGTAATGGCTGATGCATCCATGGACCATCTATCATGCTGCAGGGATCGCTGCACATTCCATGCACTCTGCTGCGTGCTGACTGTGCTCCTGCTGCTCCCTGGACCCCAAACCCATGGCCATGGCTGGCCCTGGGGGAAGCACTGGGGTCTGGGGATGCTGTGCTTTGGGTTGGGTCCCAGGATGGAGGGTGCTGAGCGCTCCTGCCTCCCATGTGTCAGCAGAGGCTCAGTTACTGACTCAGCTGGGGACGCTGAGCTGGGCAATGTGGGTATGGAATAGAATCATGGAATCAACCGGGTTGGAAAAGCCCTTTAAGCTCACCCAGTCCAACCATTCCCAGCACTGCCAAGGCCACCACTAACCCATGGCACTGAGGCCTCGTCTCCACGCTGTGTGAACACTTGCAGGGATGGTGACTCCAGCCCTGCCCTGGGCAGCCTGTTCCAATGCCTGAGCACCCTCTGGGGAAGGAATTGTTCCTCAGCTCCATCTAAACCTGCCCTGGTGCAGCTTGAGGCCGTTTCCTCTTGTCCCATCCCTTGTTCCTTGGGAGCAGAGCCCAGCCCCTCCTGGCTCCATCCTCCTGTCAGGCAGTTGTAGGAAGGCAGCCCCGCATCCACTGGCCAGAGCATCACTTGGCTGCTGCAAAAAGCTGCATGATGAGCACCAGCCGTGGCGTGCATTCAGTGCCATTTCATAGGTAATGCCTCACTGAATATGATTTATTCACTGAAACTGGGTCTTCTCTGCAAGGAGACTGAGGCTTTGCTGGGTTCCTCGCACCCTGGGCAGTGGGGTGAACTGCAGCACCTTTTGGGCTCCAATAAATACCCCCCAGCAGATGGGGAGCAGGAGATGGGGACCCCCGTGGATACACACAGGGTGGATGTGATCATCTGAGTTCATCCAGCACTGGTGCAGGCAAGGGGAGAGCTCCAGGGGGTGATGGGGACACATGGGACAGGGCTTGGGGACAACACTCCCGACACCCCAATGTGTGGCCGTGCCTCTGCCCACGGCCTGCGAGGGGCCAGGGGCTCAATCCCCCCACCACCCACCTCCCTGCAAGTGCATGTGTGTAGCAGAGAGCAGAAACGAGACCTGTGTGTTTAAACTGGCAAGTTCTGTGTTTGTCATCGAGCTGCAAAATGATACCCTAACAGATGAGGACAGGAACTTCTTGGAAGGCTCGAGCGCAGACAGCAGGAGTGGGGGAATAGCATTTTGCTTGATTTCCTTACATGCAATCCAAGGCTTTGGGTTTGGGGTGGTTTTTTTTCTCCCCTTTCTTGCAGTGTTGTGTTTTTCTACCCAAAACTGGGTGTGAGGCTGCAGCTCTCAGGGGCTGGCGTTTCGGGGTCAAGGGCTCTAGTTTTGGTGCACCTAAACACACAAATAACAAGCAGTGGGCTTGAGGGTAATGAAAAAGCAAAGCCTCGACCGGAAGCAGAGTGGATGCATGTGCAGGGGCATCATCAAAGAGCCTGCATCCGAAATGAACACTGAACACCGGCTATTTCCAGCTGCCTGGTGATGCAGAAGACATTACAGCCATGCAGCTGACACCGAGCAGCAGGAGCCCTTTGTGCTGCGTTGTAGGAGCTTAAGCTAGCAGCCGGCTCCTGTTTATCACGAGGATATAGTACCTGTTTCAGTGGGTGGATAATTGTAGGTGAATGAGAAAACGCTGCTTTTTCTTTGGGTTAATGCCATGTGTTGGGTGCGATTAAGCTCCCAGCAGGAACTTTTACCAGGTGCTGCGTGGTGGGAAGACAGCAGCTTAACTTGGCGAGCTCTCCCTGGTTTATTTATCACTGCGAGGTGGTGCCTCGTTGGGCTGGATTGGGATCCTGGGCGAGGTTGGGATGCAAGAGGGGCTGTGCATGGCATGAAGTGAATGTCGGCTTTCTCTCTGTGATGCTGTGACTGTCAGGAGACAGAGATGCGTTTGAGGTACTGCTGATATTAAGGATGCTCTTTTTTAGCTAAAATTAGAAGGAAAATCCTTAACAAGATCCTTAATGAAACCAGAAATATTTATTCCCCAGCCAGCACCTAACTGCGTCTCAGCTCTCCATTTATCCTGAGGCATCGCAAATGGCCGGATGACTGGGGTGTCCCCAGAGGGGTGACAAGGAGAGATGGACTCTGGGGACCAACCCAGCATCATCTCTGCTGCAACACAGACTCTGCTTCATCCCCCAGCATCACCTTGGGGCAGCCCTGAGAAGAGAGTGACTGAGAAGAGAAGGTGAGAAAGGAGGGACCACATTCATGGCTCAGGGCATTAGCAAGGAGCTGCCCTGCTGTGGGGTCTGGCCTGGGGGTGACCACCAGCACCCACTGCTCTGTGCAGGGTGTGCTGCAGCCCTGTATGCCCTTGGCAGAGCTCTGTGGCCAGCTGAGCCCTTACCCGCTGTCTGACTCTGTCCTTGCAGTGATTTATCACAAAGTCATCAAATCCCAGCCTGGTTTGGGTTTGAAGGGACCTTAAAGCTCCTCCAGCACCAACCCCTGCCACGAGCAGGGACCCCTTCCACTAGAGCAGCTTGCTCCAAGCCCCTGTGTCCAACCTGGCCTTGAGCACTGCCAGGGATGGGGCAGCCACAGCTTCTCTGGGCACCCTGTGCCAGCGCCTCAGCACCCTCACAGGGAAGAGCTTCTGCCTAAGAGCTCATCTCAGTCTCCCCTCTGGCAGGTTAAAGCCATTCCCCTTGGCCTGTCCCTACATCCCTTGTCCCAAGCCCCTCTCCAGGTTTCCTGCAGCCCCTTTAGGCACTGGAGCTGCTCTCAGGTCTTCCTTTCAGGAGTCTTCTTTTCTCCAGGCTGACCCAGCCCAGCTCTCTCAGCCTGGCTCCAGAGCAGAGCTGCTCCAGCCCTCGCAGCATCCCCCTGTCCATGGCAGGGGTTGGAGCTGGATGAGCTCTGAGCTCCCTTCATCCCAACCCAGGCTGGGATTCGATGACTCTATGACTCCATCCTGTGACACGGTCCCAGTGCCCTGGTCCAGCACTCACAGACTCTCCAGGCACTGATGCAGCATTTCCAACCCCAGGGTTTAAAACCCCTCCGGGCAACCAAAGAGGCACAATTGAAAACGTGTCACTGGGAGCAGCAGCACAGCTCAAACCAACCACAGGACAAGGCCACAGAGACCCAGTTCCAGCGACCCCATTGCCTGTGGCACTGCATCCCCCTGCCAAGTGCATGCAGGAGGGTTGTCCCCCCATACACACGTGTGTGTGTGCACACGTATGTGCAAGAGGACACGCGTGGAGGGGTCTGCACCTCTCCCACGCCGAGGTGAGGGACATGTGAGGATATTGCTGTACTTGAGCACGGGTTGCTGTGGGCTAACTGAAAACAGATGTATAAAAATAAACAGAAATACTAGAGATGTGATTACCAAGGAAACGCATTTACATAGAGGAAAACGTCCAAAATGACTGTCATTTACTTCCTTTATTTATTCACATTTATAGAAATGCTCCCACCCTGGGATCTGGGCTCGGTCATGCTCAAATCACAAGGAACGGAGCCCGCTGGACCCCAGCCCCACCACCAGCTTCCTGCTCCCATAAGCTAAAGCCACCCCTTTCCAAAGAGGCTCAGGCCATGCAATGATGGAAACCTCTTTCTTGGGCACAAAGATTCCCCATCAGCTTTCCTGGGACCCACCCCCCCCCCGGCCCCAAGGATGGGTTTTCTGTGCTCACAGTGGGGCAGCCCCACATGGACCCAGCTCAGGGCAGCTATAGGAGGAATCAGGCACGGAGCGCTGTCGGTGCAGCAACAGGGATGTAATTGGGGCAGGGGTATGGGGGAATTTCTCAGTCCAGTTGCCAACCAAGAACCTGCAGGGGGTTGGTACAGGCTGAGGCAGATCAGAAGAGGAGTGTTTTAACTTGCAGGGAATGGAAATCAGAAGAGCAAATTTGGGTCACGCCAAAGCGTTCGCTCTACAGGAAATGAAATGTTTCACGAGCCTCTCCTTTCCTCCCTTTCTTTTCCCTTTCGTTGCTTCTTTCGGGGGGGTTACAGAAAGAAAAGTTTCATTTACGAAGCACACAAAGAACAGGGTTCAGCTGTCTTTGTTTCCTGTCGTTGCACACGGAATGCAGCCCTCACACCCAGCTTCAGGCCGAGCAGAACGGCTTTGGGGGCTCATTCACCAGCCATCAGCAACAAAACCCCTGCGCTGGTTTGGCTGGGATTCCCTCCGCCTAAAACCTTCCCTGATACCCAGGAGAGCCCGGGCACTGAGCAGGAAGACAGGTCGCACTGTGGGGGATAAGCCAGCTCCATTCCAGCCCCCAGTAAGCTGATGGAGATGTTGGGGTGCAGCGAGCTGAGCAAACCTAAAGGCTTGTGATACTCTGCGAATGGCTGCAGAGGAGGGTGCTTTGAGGCCAAGATTTGTTCAGGTTTTTGGGGGGAGGGCATTCATTCCCTGTGAGGGTGCTGAGGCGCTGGCACAGGGTGCCCAGAGAAGCTGTGGCTGCCCCATCCCCGGCAGTGCTCAAGGCCAGGTTGGACACAGGGGCTTGGAGCAAGCTGCTCTAGTGGAAGGGGTCCCTGCCCGTGGCAGGGGTTGGAGCTGGAGGAGCTTTAAGGTCCCTTCCAACCCAAACCAGGCTGGAATTTGATGACTTTGTAATAAATCACTGCAAGGACAGAGTCAGTCAGCGGGTAAGGGCTCAGCTCTTTAGGAGGTCCCTCCGAAACCATTCTGTGATTTGCAGTGGAGCCTTGCCCTGAGGCTGTTCTCCTGTCACTAAAGGGAACACTTGGCTTGTGGATCTTTTGTTACCGATGGTGTTCAGTCCGTCAGCTCTCTCGTTGGCCGTGCAGTGATCCCACAGCACTGAGGGATGGTGCTCTGGTCCCAGCTGGGGGGGGGGGGTGCTGAGTCAGCACTGCCCACTGCATCACCCACCCCAGGCTCCCTCAGCACAGGGCAGTGGGAAGATGACAGGGTTTGCTGCTCTGTTCTTGCCTCTGTTGGGTAATTAAGGCTGGCGGGGTGTGTGCAGAGTTCCTGGGTAATTGCTCACACACCTAAGGTGTGGTGGAAGTCGGGAGGCGAAGCAAAATCTTCCGCCTGACCTAGATGCAGAGGTGCTGCCCAGCAGCGATGGGGTGAGGAGGTGGAAGAGGGGGAAGCAAATGATGAAACCCTTCTGCGGGCCCAGCACGAACCCAGCCTTCCCCCGGGCGCTTGGAGCAGGGACTGAAGTAACCCCAGATCGGGCTGGAAGGGGAAGGCTCCCGGAGCAAGGCATGGAGCATCTCCGCACAGACGGGGAGCCGGGGGCTGCGCGGTGACGCACTCTGAGTCAGCCCTGCGACGCTGGCACACGGGAGGGCTGTATTAGCAGGAGCCTCACGTGTAGGGCATGGAAGGCAGTGCTCTGCTGGCTGTCCACCTGCGGTGCTGATCAGGTGAACCGGCTCATTTGCCTACAAGGAGGGTGCCAAGCGCTAATGGCTTTGGACAAGCAGCCTGAGCACTGCTTTGCTCTCCAGCCCTTCTGGGGGCTGCTGCAGGCGCTGCCAAGCTGGCCCGGCTCAGGGCAAGAGCACTGGGGCACTGCACCCAGGAAGCGTGCCAGCAAGGGCTTCTGCAGCCATTGACCTGACAGAGCAGCATGGGCAATGGCCTTGTTACGCTGCCACTGAGTCCGGTCCACAACCTTGGCAAGGACTGGACAACAGATCAGCACCAGGGTGCTGCTTTCATCCCTTCCTACCTCTTCTAGAGCTCGCCTGTGAATGTATACAGAGTCTGGAGGCCACAGTGTGCCCCAGAGCAGAGGCACCAGCCAGGTGCCACCAGCATCAAGCAGGCCAATGGTCACATCCAGCCTTGTCACCCCTGTTATGCATGAGGAGGAAACACTCCTGGTGCCACACAGGCAGCCCCTGCCTGAGTTTCTCCCTTGCCCACAGAAACCATAGATTCCTGCCTCAAGTTCCTCATATTGACCCTTCCTGCTTGTGTCTCACCTTCCCTGGCCTCCCCTCTTGGCTCTGCTGTTCCCTGCCAGCAATCTGGCTGTGCCAGGCATGGGGCACATCAGTGCTGGGGACCTTCCCTCCATCCCTTTGCCCCTGCAGGGATGTAGGCTCCAGGCAGGACTGCCCATTTGTCCGTACTCAGCCTCCAAGCCTCCACCCCAGCCTTTCTAAAGAGCAATCAAACCAAATCCCAGCAGTTCAAACCAAGGTTACTGTCAGGACCAAATCCTCTCCTTTAGCTCGCCAGCAAAACACATTCCAAGCTCATCTCCCCTGTTTCTGGCTGGTGGAGCAATCTGGCTGCGATCAAGGATATCTGTAGCACTTGTTCTCCCATCTATGCCCTGCAAGATGAGTTCTTGTGTATCCACGGTTCCCAGGATTACTCATTCCTCCTGGATGAGGCCTTCTAATTCTTCCATTTCATTGCTCATGCTCCTGGCATCGGTACAGAAATACTTGAACTGTTTCTGCCTGGTCTTATCTGAGCTCTCAGCCGAGGAGGTGCCGGGGGTTTGCTGGCTGGAGGGCTGCCTGACGTCGGCTCTTGGCAAGGTAAGTGCTCTCCCATTCCTTGCTGCTCTCTGCTCTTCCCTTCTTGGTCGCCCTGCTCCTGCTGACATGGTCATCCTCTGGCTCCATGCGTATTCCAGGCAGGGTGCAACCAAGGCCAGGAAAGGAAGCGCTCACCAAGACCCTTCCACAGGGAACATCGCTCCTTATCGCTCTTCCTCCTGATAACCTCCTTTTAATATTATCCGCTGCAGACTCACCCTTCACAAGTTCTTTATCCACTCTAATTCTGCGATCCCATCTCCTCTAGGTTACCCAGTAATTTCCCATGGGTGCTTTATCCGATAGTTGTTTAAATCTAGAAGAGATGCAGCACAATGCATTGCCTTTGTGCAGAAAAGCTGTGGCTTGCTTAATCTCTGACAAGCTACCGTAGGAGATCCCATGTTGTATTTTATCCCATTCTTCCATACATACATGCTTCGCAGTCTCCAGTACGGAGGCAGCGCCTCGGCCTGAATCCTTGCCACCAGTTCTGCTCTTTCATAAACCAATTCTTCCGGGACTCTGAGGCAGAGCTGAGCTGGTTCCTCACCAGTTCAGTGCATCAAACTGTTGGAGCTTTCTCGGTCACTGCCATTTCCATACCCACGTTCCCCTGCTCAAAAAGAGCATCCTCAGCAGCCCCGGTGCAGGGCGCAGGCAGTGGGAAGGCATGGCAGCATCTTCCCCTCATCCTCCCATACCCATCCCAGATTTCTCATGTCATAAAGCCCACTTATTGGTCATGGCACCTTCACCCCAGGAGAGGAGCTCCCATGGGAAATCCCACATTCAAGAACAGCCCTGTTTCCACTAATGCTTTCCCGTGGCCAAGCCTTCTTCACGAACTCAAATCATCTCCTTGCCCTTCTCCACAAGGCAGCTCCTCTGAAGATCACCCAAGTCTTTCCTCTCTTTGCTGACCCTCCCCACCTTGGCCTGGACACCCTTGATGTGTGAAAGCAGAAGCCTGTCCACCACTTGCATCACCTCTTGGCCTGCTCTGTCCTCTCTCAGTTTCTCTGCATGCTCCCTTTCGCATCAGCCTCTACTTCTTGGTTAACTTCACCATCTCCTCCTTCCGGCACTAGCTGCTATTCTCCCTTTCCCAGCTTACTTCTGTTTCTCCTCCCTGAGCTCTGATGCACCAAACCAAGGTCTCAGCTCCGTTTGCTACTGCTTGCCCCCTTCATGGGTTTCTGATGGTGTTTCTGAGGTGTCAGTGCTTGCCCAGGCTGCCCTGCAGATCTCTTCACACAGCAAGTGTCTGCTGATCCTTTCATGGTTCCTCCTTTCTCCTTTCCTTCATTGTTTTAAATTCCCCATGTCACTCCACCACAGCATCCAGCTCTTTCTATACTTGTGGATCTCTCTTCCATGATGCCCTCTAGATAAAACCCATTCACTTGCAGGCAACAGGAGGAGGAGGTTGTGGCAAGCTCTGGCATCAGAACAAGAGTATTCTTTCCTAGCTTATCAGCTTTATCCTATATATATCCCTTCTGTTCTTCCTTTCCTGTGTGGCTGCAAGTGAGAGGGGAATCGGGCCATGGAACACACACAGCTAAGGAGATTCCACCCTGACCCTTCACCACAAGCAGCCTACTTAGTGAAGAAAGCAACTGCAGGACACATTCAGCCACACAACAGCCGAGGAACTGAAGTATAAGACATCCACCCCGTTAAAAAGCTCAAAGATGAAAATCCTCTTGTGGCATTGTTGTTTTCACTTTAAAGGTGCTTTGATTTTTCATTTCTTCTGTCCTTGTTCTACAAAAGCAGCAGAACAGCTCTCCACACAAGCACCATTAGCTACTTAACACATCAGGGTCGGAAGGAATCAAACCTGGGTTTGTGGCTGTTCTTTGAGCCCAGCTCATCCAGCTATGCAGAGATGCACCAAAATCCAAGTGATTCACCACCCCTGCAACCCTTTCCCTAGGAGGGGCCGTTGTGAGATGATTTTATCAGCCAAGACCATCACAATCACTCGTGGGTTTCATCTGATTTCATCCTCCTCTTGAGCAAAGCAGAACACATGAAGTGCAGGCTCCAAGCTCATTATAGACAGCAGCAGAGCTGCCCTCCTGGGCCACCCAGACGCGCACACAGAGCGATTTGATTCGCAAGCCAAATGCCATCGCAGGAAGGATTCGTTCACCTCCACACAAGTCCATCAAGCCCGACCCAGCCATCAGACCCCAAAACACACCACAAACCCCTCCGCACTCCCATCAACCACTCCCATCGCCATTACCCTGCTCGTTGCCTCCTGGCCCCTGGGCTGCTCGGTGCCAAGAGAAGCCCCACGGTGAAAGCAGCCAACGTCGACACTTTCCAAGAGACATGAAAATAGCAGAATGCAAATGTTGTGGAGGCTTGAAATTTCGAGTGATTTACCGGTGTCAAACCCGTAAAATCAATTTGGCAGGTGCTCGCTGGCTAAAATTAGCTTTAACTGAAAGCTGGAGGCATTCTTGTGGGTGTCTTTGAGCATTGTTTTGGATGCGCAAGGCGTAAGCATGACTGTGTGCGCGCGGCGCGCTTATGCGGGGTGTGAAGCGTAATCCTGCTTGTGTGCCTTGTAATGCTTTCTGTGCGTGCTCAGAGCCGAAGCCGTGTGGCTGATGACTGTGAAACAGGATCTGCAGAGGTTCCCTGGGGTTTCAAAGCCCTGCTTCGCTGTGGGCCTGGGGTGCAGGCAGAAGGGTGATGGAGAGAGGGCCCTGCCGTGGTGCAGCCTCAGTGCCTGCAGGTTTGGAACCAAAGAAGGCTGGGTTTGAAGGGCAGCAAGCAAGGACCCTGTCTTTGCAGTGATTTATCACAAAGTCATCAATCCCAGCCTGGTTTGGGTTGAAGGGACCTTAAAGCTCATCCAATTCCAACCCCTGCCATGGGCAGGGACCCCTTCCACTAGAGCAGCTTGCTCCAAGCCCCTGTGTCCAACCTGGCCTTGAACACTGCCAGGGATGGGGCAGCCACAGCTTCTCTGGGCACCCTGTGCCAGCGCCTCAGCACCCTCACAGGGAAGAGCTTCTGCCTAAGAGCTCATCTCCATCTCCCCTCTGGCAGGTTAAAGCCATTCCCCTTGTTCCAGTTTAAAGCCACTCCTTCCTGTCATCATGTACCAGCCCTCAGAGGCAGCAATGCGCACCTCAGCTCCAGCAGCAACGGGAGCAGAGCTCATCCTGACTGGCCCCTCGAGCTTTTTCTCCCCTACCCACACGTCTTCTCCTGACTCCTTACCCTTTTTCCTAAGGAGCCCAAGAGACGCAGGAGATCGGGGGCGGCTGCAGGGGGAAGGTGGGCTGTGTTTGGCAGGGGTAGGAGGCTGCACAGAGAAGGGGGTCCTGAGTGGAGATGAGTGCAGACATGGAGTGCACATCCCAGAGCCCTGAGCAACTCACACTCTCCTTTGCTCCACACCTCCAGCACGGACATCCCATCTCCATCCACTCTTCTTCAAACACAGCATCTCTACCCCAGCTGGGGCTCCTCTCCTCCTGGGCACATCCAGACAGGATCCATCCCCAAATGCTTCCCATGCATCAGAACCCGCTCCAGGACCTGTGGGAGAGGGATCAGCAGAGCAAGACCAGGTCCAGGGGCTCTGTGCTGGCTCTTTGACGAGCAGCAGCAGGGCTGGCCCAGCATCGCTCCCGTCCTCGGTGCAGGGTCAGCAGGGAGCACGGAGGGCAGGGAGCCCTTTACCTCCCCTTCGGAACTTGAAAAGCAGCAGCAAGGGGTTTGGTTTGCATTAATATTTTTCTTCAAAAGTTCTCTGGCTCCTTCCCTTCCCCAGCTCCTGCCAATATCCCTGGGAGGGGGCGGGCGAGCGGGGAGCAGGGAACGTCTGGCAGCTTTGTGTTTTCAATTCGCACAAGCTGGTTTGTGTGCGCTGTGTTGTTTCTCTCCCTGGAAGCCCGCTGCAGACAGGCACTTCCTGCAGAAAGCGGCTCTTGCAGGGGGGGGAAAAGCCTCTCGCAAACACCTCTCGTCCCTTCTGCCCTGCAAAACCTGGGCTCTCTGTGCGCTCCCTGCTGTGCGTCAGCCACCAGGAACAACCAGCATCGCGCTCCCAGTGCAGCTCTGCCTGTACCGGCCCTGCCTGCATCACCCCTGTCCCCTTTGGTATCCAACACATCCCCTCCCCACACTGCCCCATCGCTCCCGCGGGGCTCAGGCTGGGTTTGTCTGGCTCCCAGGGAGGGAAGCTCCAAGCCTGGGTGATGGATATGGCTGTGGGGGTTAGCTAAGAGAGGAGTCACACTGACAGAGCTCTGCCACGTTATCCTGTCCTGGTGGGCCAGAGATGCCCCGCTCTGGCAGAAGGCCGCTCCAGATGTTTTTCCAGCTGTTCCCCTCTGGTTTCCTCCCTGCTCTCAGTGCCACTGCCTGCCTCCACAGTGCTTTTGAGGATGGGCACGAAGGGATGGCAGCAGATGGGATGCAGGAGCATCTTCAGCTCACAGACACAGCGTAAGCTTTGGCTTCTCTCACCCTGGGGCCCCGCACCACTCACCAGGCACCATCATTGTCCCATCCAGACCTGGGCTTCCATAGAGGAGGTTCTCTGGTTCCGGAGCCTGTGCTGGCGGGCAGGCGCAGGGGTAGCCAGGAGTGTGAGGTTAAATAATTCATTCCTCATAAATCCTTCCTAGAAACAATCTTTTCCTTCCCAGGGAGACACATTACCACCTTGCACACACAGACCTGACCAGGAATTAGAAGAGCGAGTTTCTCCAGCAGCAAACGGGGCAGGGAGAAAGGAGAAAAAGGAAGGAATAAAATATAGATTCTTGAACTCAGACCTGGGAAGCAGCAAAGCATCAATCTTGTTAAAGAACTCGTGTGGACTCTCCAGCCAGCCCACTTCATCCTGACTCCTGACAGGCCCCCATGATTTGTGCCTGCTCAGCAGAGGAGAAGTCCCATAACTCACCCGCCGAGACGGCGTGGGATGGAAGCCGGGAATGACTCACGGCACACCGCATCCTGCCGCTGCACCGGGGCTCCCCATGGGCTCCGGGACGGGATGGGGTCTGTCCCCATCCCACACCTCCAGGGAGGCACAGAGCCCGCGGGATTTGCTCACGGATCTATGGGGCTCACGGTGTTTTCAGCCATCGCAAGGTCTGGGTTATAAAGAGAGGTGAAATTCGTGGGTTGTCCCCATTTAGTTAGCTGCTTGCCCTGAACACAGGCAGAGTGGCTGCCCCCATCGTGCAAGCTGGAAGGATTTGTTCTTTACACCCAGCCCTCTTTAAACAGGAGGACTCCTGCCACTGCCCCTCATGGTGGAGGGTCGAGCCCGCAGGGCTCCGTGGCGATGTGCTGAGCATGGTTATCACCTCCGAGAAGGACGGTACCTCTGCTCTGAGCCCTGCCCGCAGGCACCGGAATGGAATCGGTGATGAGCACAGAACCCGGAGCAAGGAGAGGAAATTCTCCCTGGAGCCCTGCCAGGCCAAGCCCGCTTCCAAAAATACATCCATCCGTCCTGCTCGGAGCCCAGAGGTTTTTGGGGAGGAGGCTGCTGCTGCTGCTGCTGCTGCTTTGCATGCACAAAATCATAGCAGCCCTGAGCTCCCCGCATCGTGGCGAAGAGCGCTGGGGTCCCTTTCAAATCTCAGCGTTCACTCCAAAAGAGAGATGGGGAGAAGGGAAAGAAAAAGACACACGCACACCACACGGCTCTGGCAGGCAAACACAGCTCCAGGGCTCCTGTTTGCCCATCACAGGAAGATTTACTAGGGGAAAAATATAGGCTGATTAATTATGCAGCCGGTTTGGTCCATTATATCATAAAACCCAGCTGTGTAGGACAACCTTGGAGATGCTACCTCTCCAGCATTATCTCAGCCCGGAACCAGGCGCCTGGAGCCAGGAGAAGCCGTCTCGGCACTGAGCGCTCGCCGCCGCGCGGAGCGATAGCATCTTCCCAAAGCCACCTTTTCCATTGGAGATTAGGAGAGCAGTGAACTTTGATATGGTACCACCGCTAATTTCAATCGCGGGCCCCTCGCTGGTGTCACCGGAGGCCTCGGGTTCATTCAGAGAGCTGCGGCGGCTCGGAGGGGAGGAGGGAAACCAGCCAAAGACTCCCCTTGAATATTAATGAAGCATCAAAGCTTTTAGCTGCATGGCCGTGCCTGAGCGCGGCTGCTCTCCAGGGCTCTGCTATGTTTGGCACAATAAAGCCTTGGTAATTATTTCCAATAACTAATTTAGATTATCATTAGCCCCACATTGGAGGCACAGAGAACGCTGCCCTTTCAAACACTTGAACCGCTGAGCCTCAAAAATAAAACGCTCGCTCTCTGCAAAGAGATCTTTGCCAGCTGTAATAAATTAGAATATATTTGTGTGCGTTAGTGCCTGTGGTGGCTCAGGATAATGAGAGCAGGTTGTGTCTGGGAACGGAGGGGAAGGCGGCACCTCCCCTGCTCCGCACATTCCTTCGGGCCCCAATTTGCCCCCGTTACCCTCCCGCACTCCCCAAGCCCGCATAGTCAGAGCCTGGCGGCTGACCCTGTCACAGCCAGTAATAACCCATAAATCATTCCCTGCCTTACAGGACATGTCTGTGTGGTGTTAGAGCCTCCTGTGCCCTCGCTGCCAGCCCCGCGCTGAGCTGGGCTCTGCACTCCACTGGGGATGCTCTGCCCCAACCCTACTGCCTTCTGCAGCCGGGGGTCAGCAGCTCTGTTCACAGCACCCTTAGGGACATGGGTTAGTGGTGGCCTTGGCAGTGCTGGGGTAAAGGTTGGACTTGATGGTGTTCAAGGTCTTTTCCAACCTGGTTGATTCTAGGATTCCTAGGTTGAGTCTAGATTCCCAACCTGGTTGATTCCAGAATTCCCTCGGATTCTAGGCAAAGCTCCTGTGCTGCCCTCGCTCCAGCCCTGGGGGATCCAGCCCTGTGGTCCCTAGCACAATGGGGCTCCTCCAGGCACTGTGAGGCTCATGGAGCAGCCCTCACTGCCACTCCACCTCCATGGAGCAATCGCAGGGATGTCCCAGGGAGGAGGTGGGAATGCGGCACATCCCCTCCCCGCAGCCAGCCAGGTAACCTCCATCCGGAGCAGACAACATCCAACTTCTCCAGGATGAAGCTCCTGGTTCCCTCCTGAGCCCAGAGCCTGCCCCTGCACCAAGCCTGTAACTCCTGCCTCTGCCACTGCAAGAGCCTTGGGACCTTGGGTGAATCACTCCCACTTTCACAGCCTCCGTTTCATCAACCGTGTCATTAGGCTAATGATAATTAATGCCTGCAAAGGGCTTTATGCTCTTCAGCTGGAAGGTGATAGTGAAGGGTAAATTATTGTTATTACCATAAACACAGGGTACCTACCACTTACCATGGGTGGGACCTGCTTTTTGACTTGCTTCAGCTCTTCTTGGATTAGGACCAGGGTCAGGTGTGAGCTTCACCTCCTCCATCGTCTCCAAGTGAACCTGGTTTGAGCCCATGGCTGGGCTCTGGTCCTTTTTCATGCAAACACTCAAAAATGAGGGGTGAGCTCATTCCGTAGAATCACAGAACGGTTTGGGTTGGAAGGGACCTTGAAGATCAATCAATGGAAGCGCTGCAGCACTGCTGGGGTAGGAAGCAAGAGTTTCCTCTACTGTCTCCATGCCCATTCTCCAAGGGGATAACCACCTTCCTCTCACTGGTTTTGACGTCTACACCTTTAGTGGTGAAACCAACTGGGCTGCATCCCATCATTAGTACACAAACACGTGTGTCCATGGATGCGTGTGCCCCAAGAACACGCGTGTGCTAGGAAATGCTGTGTGTGTTTCCAGCAGGGATGCAGAGGGCAGCCCACACCACGCGTGACCCAGCACAGCCTGGTCCTGTGGCCATCCAGTGTCCCCATGGGCCTCTCACAGGCAGACAGGACAGCAGCTAGTGATAGGATGTGAGCAAACCCTTCAGCCCCGGGCAGCATCCCACGTCACACAGTGCAATTCCCCTTGTCCCAGATCTTCCTGACCCCTTTCCCCATCGCGGCCACGCATCCCAACGCCCTTCCCATCGCTGTCACACTTCTTCCTACTTTCTTTTTCTACTTGTGGCTTAAACTTGGTTGGCCACTTGATTGACTTCATGATTGACTTCTTTTCAAGCTTTTATTCCCTATGGACAGCCTCAGTTTTCATTAAAAATCTTTCATCAGAATGAGCCAAAATTGGCAAAGTCTGTTTCTGGATTGGTTTTTTTTTTTGATTAAAAGCTGAAATCTGCAGTGGGGAAACAAAACAATGAAAATAAAATTAGATGTTTCCCTCCATCCCTTCCAACCCTTTCCTCCCTTTTTGTGTCGACATCCCTTTTACTGTTGCTGATCTATGGGACCGCCTGCTGCTCATAATGGGACAGGCATAGAGGCACTGGGTGAGCGCAGCCACGGCTTTGCCCAGCCAAGTCTCACCAAGGATGGAGATGCCTGTGTCAATGTGAGCCCTCTCAGAGCTGCACCAGCCCTTCCCTTGTACCCAGCCTGAACCCTCAAGGGTGCCCAGAGAAGCTGTGGCTGCCCCATCCCTGGCAGTGTCCAAGGCCAGGTTGGACACCGGGGCTCGGAGGGATGCGCTGCAGCACAGCCACTGTCCTTGCACCCCTCCTGCCTCTTGACCAGGGCTCCTGCTCTTGGTTCACGCCATCTAAATCATTACTATGAAATGTAATGATGTCTCCTCCTCCCCCCCCTCGTCCTGGTTCCTCTCTCTCAATCCCTAAGTGATTTCTTCCAGCCCATGTAAATGTTTTTGGAGGAAATGGGTTATCTTCCCTATCTTTCCATATGTGCAAAATCGCAGCTCCTACCCCCCTGCCTCAGCGCTGCATACTAATAGGGAGGAGGCTGAGACTGAAACGTATCAAAATGCAAGAACTCAGCTTTGCTTTTGCATCCTCAAAAGCCTTATTTTGCTGTTTGGGCCAAACATATTGTGCATTTTCTGTAACAATGAACTTATCACACTTCTGATGATAAACTGCGAAGGCGCTTTCCACAGCAGGCTGACATCCTGCAGATTGACTTCAGCTCGCAAATACTTTTGGATACACGTATTTTGTTCCATGGCTTTTCTGACCAGGGGAGTATCCCGCCTGCAGCCTGGCTCTGTGTGAGCACAGCAGCTGAGCCCCAGGCCACGGCACCTCTCGCTGCTCCTCTGTGCTCCCTGGGCATGCGTTACCCTGCATAGGACCCATGGAGAAGCACTGGAAAATGGTTATTGAGCCACCCTAAGGTAAGTCCAGTCCCCAGCCCAAGGCACAAGGGCTTTTCAGCCCAGGACATCCCACCCAGCCTGTGCAGCATCCACTGAAGTGCACTGCAGGAGTCATCCCCGTGTTGAGCACTGTTCCTCAGGTTCAAATCAGCAGGAGGCACGAGAGAGCCTCTGGAAAGCTGAGCCAGGCAGATAGGATCATAGAGTGGGTTGGAAGGGACCTTAAAGCTCCAACCCCTGCCACGGGCAGGGACCCCTTCCACTGGAGCAGCTTGCTCCAAGCCCCTGTGTCCAACCTGGCCTTGAGCACTGCCAGGGATGGGGCAGCCACAGCTTCTCTGGGCACCCTGTGCCAGCGCCTCAGCACCCTCACAGGGAAGAGCTTCTGCCTAAGAGCTCATCTCAGTCTCCCCTCTGGCAAGTTCAAGCCATTCCCCTTGGTCTGTCCCTCTCCAGGTTTTTGTAGGCAAAGATAACCCTGTAGCTTTGCTCTCTTGCTAAGCAACATGAGACAAGAAGTCTCCTCCAACTAATGTCCCACCACAGTTAAGCCATCACTGCACAGTCCCAAGCTAACAAAACATCTGGCGATTACATCTACAGCATTTCCCTGTGTTACAATCAACGAGGGCAGCAAACACATCCCCTTTTATCCCATGCTGGCCAGCTACGTCCCAAAGCCTCTGCATCTCCCTGGCTGAACTTCAACCTCCCCGGTCATCTTTTGCATCCCCTTGGTTGCACATTTGCCCTGACACTAGGGATCCTGCATCCCCTGCATCCATCACATCCCCACCAGGCAGGGAACAACCACCAGTCTCCAAGGACCACGAGCAGAAATATGCTTAAAAACACACCAGATTGATTAAAACCTATTTTCCTTCTTCCCACATCCTGGCCAAAGCTGCGCGGGGATAAATCCTCAGGATGCAGCAAGCCCCAAGCCAGCTTGCCAGCCCGTCCCTTTAAGCACATTTGGTGGCATGAGGAAACAAGCAGCATATAAAGCTCTCTGGAGTTAATTCCTGGGAAACGCGAGTGCCACGCCGTGGTGAGCATCCGGCAAGCCAAGGGCTCACCCCATGGACCGCCTGCAGCCACCCCAGCCCGCAGGGCAAGAGCAGGGGCCGCTGGAAGCTGTGCTGTGCACATCACCTCCATCCTTCACCTTCAGAAGTGAAACGTGCAGAAAATGAGAGCAGAAATGCCTCCGCTGACAGGTCTGAATGAAGAGATTCCAGCTTTTTATAAACAGCCTTTGGATTTTGTGAAAGTTACAGTGCCGGGCATCATTTGTATGCAGGATGTATTCTAGCTCAAAGGTACCAGAACTAATGCTGTCCTGTTAATGAACTGAGTGAGTAATAGCCATGGGTATAGAAAGCTTATGTCTGAAACTAATCCTAGTTAATGAATCTATTGTTACAGGTATTAAATGGTGACAGGGGGTTTCATCCATCAGCCCTCCATTAATCACAGCGTCCCCGCCTATGCTTATTATTTAGAAGCCAGCAAAGGGATCTTAATGATATTAGTAATAGAGCGGTTGCGGTACGTGACCTAGGACGAGCTGGGGATTTAAGGTGATAAGTGTCTGATCACATAAGGCGTTTTAGAGGTGATCCGAGCGGCTCTGCTCCCCATGGCACGTTATCTGGTCTCCGCCAGCTTGCTCTGCTCAGCCAGTGCGCGGCTCTCCGAGCATCATGGAGCCACGGTGGCCGTGCTGGGAGCCTCACCTCATCTGCTGCGGTCTGTGAGGAAGCCCAGTGCCTGCACAGGGTGTCTGCTAAGACAAGCACCGGGAGCCCAAGAAGGCAAGGTAGGGCCCGAGCATGCCCATAGGGCGCAGGCACGGGTAGGGGATGAACGTGCCTGCACAAGTAACCAGGTGCGAGCCCACGTGCACGAGCACAAATACCCACACACCCACACAGCCTTGGAGCAAATGACTCAAAGGTTTCTCTGGAAAGACGTGAGGAGCATCTGATGTTCTGCGCTGATTCTCCATCTGGACGCGCTCGGCGCGTGCGTTGGGATGGGATCCATTGCATCGTGGTCTCCTCAAGGCAGGGATACTGCAGTCCAGCAAAGGGACACCATCACCTCCAGGTAAAGCAGGCTCTGGGAGGCCAGGAGGGTGTCTAAGATAAAGCAAAGCACCGTCAGGGATGGTCCTTGGCTGTGTGGTTGGCTCTGATTCTGCTCTAGGTTGCTGATGGTGGCAATGAGTCCTGGCTCTGCTCGCCTTGGCTCCAAGCGGGTGAGGCTGCATTTCATGAAGGCTCTCTATGGCTGGGTAAGGTTGGGAGCAGGTCTTGCTCTGGTGGGTTAAATAGTTCCTGTCCATTCATCTCCTTAAGATTACTGCGCCCTGAAGATGACTTCACCTGAAGGTTACCGCAGTGGCCCTGGTTAGGGACGTGCCCAGAGCTGCTGCAACAAGGCTCACTGGCCATCACGGCAGCAGCAGGGCCATCAAGTCACCCATGGGCTGGGGGTGAACCCATTCCTCACTCGCATCAGATCAAACAGCAGAGGGGAACACTCACCATATGCCACCATGAGGAGCCCTGGCGGAGCTGGGCTGTCAGGACATCTTGGGAGCACTCAGGTGATGGGAGGTCAAACTATGTGGTCCAGGAGCCCTGGACATGTGGAAATCAGTGACCTTCCCCTCCTCTATGGAAGCCAGGAGCTGAGATGGACACTGAGATCCTTTGCAAAAGAGAGGTGCTGAGGACTGGCAGCTGCTGTGGGAGACCTGTGTGGTACCCAGAGCTGAGCTGCGATAAACGCTGCGTGTTCAACCAGAACTGGGCGTCCTCAGGGTTTCCTTCCACCGTGCCCATTTCACAGGGTCATCCTGCGGTTCCTTGGCACCAACATGCTGGGCATGGACCAGTTCCAGAGACCAGCAGGGTTCACCAGCTCTTTTCTATTCTTTTTAGAACCCAGAGCCCTAAATTTCCAAGAGAAACCAAGCCAGATGATCTGCCTCTTGGTTGTATTTTTAGGTTAATAACAGATGTGTAAATACATACATCTCATCTTCACAGGTATTCAGAGCCAGGAGCTCACCAGTGTTTAAACAAGCCTAACCCAATGAGCTGAGTGTAAACCCAACTCTAACCTCACACCCTGCCTTGCCAGCTACACAAAACCCACCCCATTGCTCTGCCGGTCACACAGAGCAGCCCCACGGGGCTGGAACCCATCCGCCAGGCTTTGGAGCCCACTGCTCCTCCATCAGCTCCCTGCATCCTGCTCTTGCTCTGCTGCCCGGGTGGAGGTTGCAGAGCTTCCCAGAAGCAGGGGCTGAGCTCTCACCCCAAACCCTGCTGCCAGCAGAACCACGTTCTGGGGGCTGTGCTTTCTTGCAGTGTTAAGAATCCATCCTCAGTTTCCAGCCTGCTGCAGAGGGAGAAGATGAATGATGGCTCCAAGGGACGTACTTCCACGGTCAGGCCTCCAAAACACAGGAGGCTGCCTAGAAATCTCTTTGTAAAAGGGCAAGAAACGTGGTGCCTTCGCTTTGTGTGTGCTCAGTTTTCTTCCCCATCAAAGAAGAAGGAAACTGCCTTTATCCAGCAAGGAGAGCTGAGATCTTCCCATCACCTGCTTCCGAGAGCTGGGGCTTCCAACAGAGTCCTCAGGGCTGCAGGGCCTGGCAAGCAAAGCTGAGCCCTGGCCAAGCCTGGCCAGCGAAGAGGAGCAGGGCTCAGGCTCCCCGTGCTGGGCAGCCCTGGCACAGAGCAGGTTGGTACCTGGTCTCCGGTAGCGGCACCGCACCAGGCCGGCAGCCAGCAGAGGAGGGAAAAGGAAGGGGAGAGATAATTATTAGTGATTGAAACCGATTGCATGAAAGAAGGACAGATGTTTCTTCTTGTGCTTGTGTGCCTGAGGCTACGGAGCCGTGCAAGGGACCGGGGAAAACTCCTCCTCAGCCTGGGAATGCTGTGGCACTGAGCTGCATCCAAACGAGGACTGAAATCCGCACACACTTTCCCTTTGACTCTTGCCCTGGTTAGAATGCCTGTCTCCTCCTTTCCCCCATGCAGGTAGGGGATGTCCGTGTAGGCACCCTCTGCCATGGGCCATAAGGTGCTGCACAGATCCCTCAGCTTCACTCTATACCCCCAGACATGCAGGCATCCCAGCGAGGCACTGGGAGATGATGGGACTGGAAGCACTGGGAGATGATGGGACTGGAAGCAACCAGGGTTGGCAAAGCGGGGGGGGGGAATTTTGGGCACAGCGTCATATAAAGGCACAGGGAAATCTCCTGGCCATCCTAAAGCAAACAGGGCTTTCTATGGGAGCAGGAGCATTTACCAGTCATCATTGCACCACTCAGCATGGGGGATCTGCTGGTGTTTTCCTTCACCCAGGGGCAGAGCCAGTTGGGGTCCCTAACAAGCAAAGCGGCTGTGGAGGGGGGCACAGAGCCCCTGTGGTGTGGGCTGCAGTGCATGTTTAATGCTATAAGATATGCAAATAGAGGCTTGTCTTAGCGATGTTACTGATGGTGGTGATGTGCTTTTGGCACCAGCTCAAACAGCTTCAGTGCCAAGGCAGGATGGAGCTGGAGATGCATTAAGGGAGATGAGAAGGGGTCTTGCTCCACCATGAGAAGGATCACCCCCTCCAGTGTCCCTTGGAATGAGCTGAGCTGCTCCCGTGGGAGCCAACAGAGGGACCATCCAGACTCAGATCTGCATCAGTTTCACTTGAAGCAACTGTTGAAGCGTCTTAAAGGGAGGTTTTGGGGAAGGTCCATGGGATGCAGTGGGGCTCGGAGGGGTGCAAGGATTAAAAGGGAGATTAAATGAGCAAAGGGTGCAGTGGACGGGAGAGGAGGCTCAGCCCTGGAGGTGCCAAGCAGGGGATCCTGAGGTGACCCCCCCCCAGAATCACAGCACGGTGGCCCCGGGGCGCGCACCCATCCCCGTGGGGTGCCGCATCCATCCCTGGAGCTCCTTCCCCATGGCGGGCTGCGGGCTGGAGCCCACCGCATCCACGATCGCCCACCGCCCTCTGGTGGGAACGGGGCGCTCCCGCTGCCGGGAGACACCCGGTTGCCACGGAAACGGGATGTTCCGCTCCTCGGCGCCGATCCGGGGATGCCTCCGGCTGCCCGAGCCGCGGGAGGGGGCAGAGGGATTGCGGGGGGGGGGGAGCTCCCAACGGGTCCCCATGTCCTGAACACCCCGGCTGGTGTTGGATGTGTGAGGAGGGCGCACTGAGGGGGGGCGAGGGAAGGGGTGCCCATCACCCACCCCACCGTGACCCCCATCTCAACACCACCAACAGTGCAGTGTGGGCCGTTTTCCACACAATCGCTCTGGGGCACAACCCCCAGTCCCCTGCTCCACACTGCATAGGGGGAGGTCAAAGGCTCACTTCTTCATTTGGGGGAAAAGCCCCGACCTTCGGGACTCCTCCTCCTCATTCTGCACTGGAGCACGGGCAGGACAACCCAGTGCAGATGCCCCACACACCAGGCAGGAAGGTGAAGCACTGCTGTCCACCTCCTTCCCATCTCACCCCCCAGCTCATAGCCCTGCTCCACACAACTGGTGGGATGCCTGGCCTGGTCCTGCCTTCCAGCTCCACTCCAGGTCCTGCTACAGGGACACGACTGCTGCAGGGGTTCACCTCATCCCACTCCATCTCCCTGCAGTGACACTGCGAGGAGAGCTGCGTGTGCCATCCCCATGCATTTCCTGGGTAAAGCCATTCACGGCTGGAAGGAGCCTCTGGAGATGCTCTGCCCCAAGCGCTGCTCAGAGCATCCCTATGTGTGTGTGCGACCAAGTGCACGCCTGGGCCATGCTGTGCGTTCCTGTGCGCGTCTCTCCCCCTGCAGCTCCCTGCCGAGGATTACAGCTCTCAGCACAGCGCAGGCGGGCAGAGATGCTCTGTAAAGAGCTGCTCCTCCAGCCATCAGCGCTGCCTCTCGCAGCGCATGAAAGGCAGCGGCTCACCAGCAACCAAAGCCCAGCTCAGGAAGACCAATGTCGTTCTATGCCCCCCGGTGTGATGTCCCCAGCTCTCCTGGGCGCTGGGGCTAGAAGGCTGCTGCTGGGGGCTGTGAGCGTCTGAGAGCATCAGTGAGCCTGGAGGGGCTGGATTGGGTCCGGGAGTGCTGCAGACCCTGCACTGTGAGGAGAGCAGCACCACGCGAGCACTCACCCGAGGGGTTCATGTGGGAAGGAAGAGCAGGAGGGGCTCGGCCCCAGCACTGCCCTGACACCCCCTTCCCCTGCCCTGGCCTTCTGCAGGGACCAGCAGCAGCAGCTCCTGCTCCCACTGTGAGGCAAGGGCTGGGCTGTGCACCCTGCCTGGGGCAGGATGGATTCCCACATCCCTGCACCAGGGGATACTGGTCACACTGCACCATCACACTGGCACAGAAGAGGACACGGGTCACTCTCGGAGGACAGCTGAGCCCTGAGACGCGTGGGGGGGCTGTGCAAGTCTGATCCCTGAGGGTCTGGTGCCCTCACTAGACCCTACATGTTCCCTTTGCAAAGCTGCTTTGACTGCTCTCACCGTACACCAGGAGACCTGTGGTGTGGTGCAGCCTTCTCCTGCTCCGCAGCACAGTGCCTGAGCACAGTTCTCCTTCCTGATCCTACAGCAGGCAAGGCCGTACTCACAGCGACTGCACAAGACCATGCCCAGCCCCAGCATCTCCCACCCATGGCATCCCCCAGCCCCAGCAAACTCCCAACCATCACCAGCTCCTGCTCCAACCTCATCCAACCTCCTCCCAAGCCCAGAACTCCCACCACAAAGCAGAGGGAAGCTGCTGACAGTGGTTTAAGCACAACCAAAAGCTTTCTTCAGGATGTTTGGGGTTTGGGAAATCACTGCTCAGCTTTTGTCCTGCTGTAACTCGGTGTTCCTGACTCCTCTCAAAAAGCCTCTTGTTCTTTCATCACTTCTGCCCTCACACTGGAGAATAATATTTCCACTCTCACACTGAAATGAGATCCTGGTGTTTCTGCCAGCAAGGCTTTTCAATAACTTGCTTATGTTCCTGGATGGAATTGCCTGGCAGACTTACAGCCCCTGAGCATTCGGGGGTGAGGGGGTGCGGGAAGAGACCCATTAATCGCCTGCAGCAGACCCAAGGTTCTTTCGGCTGCACGGTGAGAGCCTGGACTAATGAAGGGCAGAGGAGATCAGAGGGTGAGCACGGAGATAGAACAGCCTCAGTCCAGCAGCACAGGGATGAAGGAGCTCTGGAGGAGGCAGGAACCCCAGGCCCAGCAGCATGCAGCTCCCATCAGCACATCAGAGCAGAGCCCAGACCCTTCCCCAGCAGCTCACGACAGGGACCTGAGCTGTGTCCCAGACTCAGGGCTTTGGAGGGGAGCAGGGGCACCAGCGAGTGGGGACAGCAGCATCCCTGCCTCAGTGGTCCCCTGCAGCAGAGGAAGCCCTCCTAAGCGCTGAAGTGCCAGAGATGGGGTTTAGTTTCTGGGCTCCCTGAGCTCAGTTTTCCCACTCCGTGGCACTGGCCAGGAAGGCACCTGGAAGTCCTGATGGTCCCAGCTGCTGAGCATCCTCCCAGGATGCCAAGGCGCCCCGGGGGGCGGGCCAGCCCGAGGATGCTGATGGCTCGCCAAGTGGGCAGCAAGGAGCCGGCCATCCCTGCCAGCCTGGTGGTCCATCTGGCAAGCTGTGGAACACGTTGGCAACCCCCTTCTCTGCAGCAAACTGCATGGCAAGCTGCTGAGGGCGCAGCGAGCCTGGAAGCCACCAGTGCCCATCTGCCAGCCTGGCAAGCGCTGGGCACCAGAGGAGCCCCAGCTCCCAGTGCCAGTGGGGTGGGAGGCAGGGAGAGCATCCCACAGGTCACTGCCAGGAGCCTCAGCAAGTTTGGCAGGGGCTGGAGAGCCCCAAATGCTGCCTCCTTTGCCCATCAGGAAATCACAGCTCTCCAAGCTGCAATTGTGAAGTTATCCTTGAACCACATCTCCAGCCGGGCTCTTCCAGCTCTGTACCAAACGGCTGGTGCCATCTTGTGGGATCATGGCCATACACCATCTCCTGAGGCTCTGGAGAGCTGCTGCACCAGTGGCCCTGCCTGCACCTTCCTGCATCCTCCCTAGGCCCAGGTCACCAATGCCACCTGCCCATCCGGGTGCTTAATGCCACAACTCCCTTGATTTCCCATCTCAAAGCTTGGTGACCCATCCAAACCACGAGCTGAAGTATCAGGGCTTGGTGCTGGAACTGCTGGGTCCATCAAGCCCCCATCAGCACAGCCTCCCTGAGGGCCACACTGGGGCTGAACTCCAGCATCTCCCCATGGACTCTTCCAGCTGCAGGGCTGAACATTTCTGAGGGCACAAGAAGTTGCTTATAAACAATGGGGAAATCATCCCCATCTCCTCACATCCTCCAAAGCATCGTGGTGATTTTCCTTTGGTTTTTCCAAGACAGCTCATCCTCTGGCGCAGGCAGCACGTGGGAATCTCAGCTGGATGCTGCAGACAATTACGAGCATCTTAACTGGCTCTAAGGGGGCCCTGGCATTGGCTGCAGCAGTTGCTGAAACTCCTGAAGGCTTTCTAATAAGCATCAGGATGGTAACAGCTCTAGCCTGCAAGCTTCCCACGTCTGATTAACCTGGAATAGGAATGTGCTCCTCTGGGAGCGGAGGTGCTGGTTAGCTCAGTGCAGTGCTGCCCTGAGCAACCCCTGGGGATGGAGATGGGGCTTGGACCAGTGTGTCCGATGCTGACAGCATCATCGCTGACCTCCTCCCAGCACATCACCTCCTAACCCAGGCCCAAACCAGCCCCAGTTCTGCTGCTCCTGTTCAAGGGAGGCTTTCAGTGACCTCAAAGGAGGTTGCAGGGCTGGGGCTCGTTACTTCTGGCTCCAGCTACCGCACAACCCAGCTGCTCCATCCCCATCCCCAGTTCAGTCAGGAATCCACCATCCAGGGAACAGAGCATCCCAGGGAACAGCATCCCAGGGCATCAGGCAGGAGACCTGGGAGCACTGCGGAGCGTTGGGCCCCGTTCATCTCCATTCCCTGCAGTGTCTGTTTTCCAGCCCCGTCCCCTCTGCTTGAGGGATGATGCTGCTCAGCCTGGGCACTGCAGCAGGACTGGGAGGTGAAGCCTCCTCACACCTTAGGCCCAGACAAGCAGATGATGGAATCACGCAATGGTTTGGGCTGGAAGGGAACTCAAAACTCCTCCAGCTCCAGCCCCTGCCATGGGCAGGGACCCCTTCCACTGGAGCAGCTTGCTCCAAGCCCCTGTGTCCAACCTGGCCTTGAGCACTGCCAGGGATGGGGCAGCCACAGCTTCTCTGGGCACCCTGTGCCAGCGCCTCAGCACCCTCACAGGGAAGAGCTTCTGCCTAAGAGCTCATCTCAGTCTCCCCTCGGGCAGGTTAAAGCCATTCCCCTTGGCCTGTCCCTACATCCCTTGTCCCAAGCCCCTCTCCAGGTTTCCTGCAGCCCCTTCAGGCACTGGAGCTGCTCTCAGGTCTCCCCTTGAGGAGCCGTCTCTTCTCCAGGCTGCCCCAGCCCAGCTCTCTCAGCCTGGCTCCTCAATGTGCCACAGAAGCATGGAAAGAGGCAGTGCTGCGCAGTAAGGACAAAGCTGGCTCAGTGGCGAATCCTTCCCCTGCCTGGTTTCGAAAGAGCACACATTGCAAGCTATTTATGTTTCTGATCAGCTCTTGGAAGCTGCGTCCCTTTCTACCTCCAAGAGCCTGAATCCCTGCCCGTGCTTCTTGTGCTTTCAGCTGCCTGTACAGATGCCTGTGCTGGGGGGAAGGCAGAGCATTCCCTCCGCTCGCAGGAACCACACCGTCCAGCAGTCCCTGTTAATTCATGCCATGACCAGTGTGTGTCGTTTGGAGATGTTTCACCTTGGGAGTGCAGGAGCTCACCTCTCCCTTACTCCATGCAGGAGCCTCCTGGCAAAGGTCTGGCAGGACTTACTGCCTCCTACAAAGGGGCAGGAGGTGGATGTTTGCTGTTATTAGGGGCTGCGTTTCTCTTCTGCAGCAACCTGCAGCTTTTAGCCCTACAGCAGGTTGCTGCTGCCATCCTGTGCTAAGGCCTAACAGGGCAGGAAGAGCTCAGCTTGGGCTCACACAGCTCCAGCCTCACCCCTTCCGTTCGGGGATGGATGCCCTTGGAGGGCAGAAGCACAGCAGAGAGGATCACACCGGTCCAGGTACTCAGATATGGGCAGCCTGTTCCGATGCCTGAGCACCCTCTGGGGCAGGAATTGTTCCTCAGCTCCATCCAAACCTGCCCTGGTGCAGCTTGAGGCCGTTTCCTCTTGTCCCATCCCTTGTTCCTTGGGAGCAGAGCCCAGCCCCTCCTGGCTCCATCCTCCTCTCAGGCACTTGTAGGGAGCCATCAGGTCCCCCCTGAGCCTTCTCTTCTCCAGAGTGAACCCCCCCATCCCTGAGCCGTTCCCCACCAGCCGTGTCCATGGCTCTGCCCAGTCACACGCGGTGCAGAAGCAGCTCCAGGTTCCAGAGGGACTCAAGGAATCTGCTCCCGACGTCAGGAGTGTCCTGAGCATTCCATAAACCCGCCCAGCTCTGGTTAACATCAGGGAGCCGGAGCCTCGCACTGACGTGCTCCAGCAGTGACTCAGAGCCGCGAGGGAGCCTTTCCATTACCTAACAGATGTGCCTGGCCCCGAAAGCAAAGGAACAGCCCAAACCCAGGCGAGGTACCGGGAAGCTCAGCATTGGTTCCCCTGTAGCATCCTGCACAGCGCCATCCTGCTCCTTCCTTGTGCCTGTGCCTCCAGCTCCGCAGCACAGCAGGAACTCAGGCAGCGGAGCTTTAAGAGGCAGGAAAGGAATCAACCTGCTGTGGTTAAGTTTGAAATCCGGCTGTGCTGAGTCAGTGTTGGAGCGGGGTTTAGCACAGAGTCCCAGCTGGGTGTGTTAGAGCATCCTCTCGGATGGAGGATACAGATGGGGATGCGGTGATGGTCACAAGAGACCTGCTGCTTTTACCAGGGCTTCAAAATCATCTTTATCTCTGTTTGGGTTAAAAAAATGCCCCCAGCTTCAGCAGTGATGCATCTCCAGCCGGCTCTAAGGAGCAAAGACCTCTCTGGCCTTGCAGAAGGCTCCTCTCTCTGCTGCCCTGGTTTACCCAAGGGAGGTTCATGGACTGCAGTGCTTTGCCTCAAGCCCCTGTGTTGACCCCAGAGGTGCCCAAGCTGAGGACAAGCACAAGGGGACCGAAAACCTGAAGCTGGAGTGGAAGTGATAGGAAAAACCAGGCATTCAGCACCCAGGCACAGCACAGCCCTTCCTGAGCAGGCTGGGATCCACTGATGCAAACCTGCACAAGCCCTGGAAGATGAGGAAATGTCTCCTGCAAGTCTCCTAAGCAAGCTGGCAGGGTTTGAAAGCAACGTCCGGAGGAGAGCTAAGACATTACGTAGGAAAAGTACTTCTGCAAGCAAATACAGCCCCATTTCCATAGTGAACAGCCTGGTTTCCAAGTTCATGTCCTGAAATAGCCCTGTAAGCCATTTACCAGCAGGACTGCAGAGGAACACCCCCCTCTTTCTTTAATGCAATCTCTGTGTATGTGGAGATGGGCAGTAAATAGGCAAGTGATACGTGTGCAGGGAAACGAAGTGGTGCCCTGGGAAACGCTCTTACAAGTCCGACCCCAGGAGCTCCCCATAGCCTGCAGCGTCCCCGCAGCGCCCAGCAGAGCATCAGTAATGGGAATGAGCAGCTCCCACCAATTAATGCACCAAAATGGATTTTCCAACTGGCTTGAGGCGAGCATGCAGCCAAGGGGTGACGAGAAAAGGGCAGGCAGTGATAGGGATAGGGAATGGCTTTAACCTGCCCGAGGGGAGACTGAGATGAGCTCTTAGGCAGAAGCTCTTCCCTGTGAGGGTGCTGAGGCGCTGGCACAGGGTGCCCAGAGAAGCTGTGGCTGCCCCATCCCTGGCAGTGTTCAAGGCCAGGTTGGACACAGGGGCTTGGAGCAAGCTGCTCTGGTGGAAGGTGTCCCTGCCTGTGGCAGGGGTTGGAGCTGGATGAGCCTTAAGAGCCCTTCCAACACAAACCAGGCTGGGATTCGATAAGAAAGGCAAATGCAGGCTAGGGTTGGTTGTCAGCTCTCGACGCGATGAGCTCGGTGGGACATGGACCGTGGCAGCACCACGACTGATGCAGAGCACTGCCAGCCCCATGGGAAGGACCAAGGGCTGGCCCTGCTTCCCCACCATCACCAGGGGCAGGATGCTCCCCCCAGGCCATCCGGGCAGCTGCGCACAGGGCGAGCAGAAGCAGCTGAGATCTGCGGACCCCGGAGAGGCTCTTCACATGCAAACAGCAAATAATTACAGTTAATTTGGAAGAGATGAATGGGCTGAGCAGCAGTTGCTACCCACAGAGGAGCTGCAGAAATGAGAGCCAAAAGTAACCATTAGAGACCACTTATTGCAGCTTTTATCTGTCAGGGGTCACAGCTTTGCCCAAGTACTCTCTACTGAGCCCAAAGACTGCAGCGAGGCTTAGATATTTCACTCCTCGAAGACCCAGCTGCCAGCAGGAAGGGACCAGCAGGGCCACTGGATCTGCTGGGATCCCCCATGATCTCCCCCAGGTGAATGTGGTAAACCACACGCTTCGAGTGAGATGGAACCCCCTCAGGTCACTGCGAGCCTGAGGAGCAGATCCCTCCTGGGCTCTGTAGACACTCTCCATCACAGAAGGAAGCAGGGCCCATCGTGCTCCGTCTGCAGGTGGGAAGAGCCTGCAGTAATTTGGAGGGAGGCACAGCAAGGCTTTCTGCAGGTAAAACCAGCTGCTCAGTGTGGGATGTTTAAACACAACCACTGCTTCAGTGCAGGAATTCCCTTGTTCCAGCACCAAGGGGTAGAGCCCAAAGACGTGTCCCAGAGCACTGCCCATGGGAGATGCTAAATGTCCCACCCCAGTCAGGCCACCCCAGGTACCACCCTCCATCACCCCATTTCCATCCCCAGCCCCTCCAGCTCGTTGCCCACAGTCGGAACACGCATTGGTGAGGATCTTTCAGCTTTCTGTGCCGAGCATGAAGAGCTCCTTGACCTTGAGTCAAGGGTGTTTTCCTGCACCCAAAAGAGCTTTGCATCTTTCCTTCCATCCCTCTTTTGTGCTCCTGCAGGCCTCGTCGGAGGCTGACAGCAGCGCTGCCGCAGCGCTCCTGTAATAGCTTTCCCAATGCCGTGTGAAGGATCTAGGTCATTCCTGCCTTCTTGCTATTCCCCTTTTATAAACCCGATGTCAGGCGGATGCACTGAAGCCGCCCTGAATGATGCTTTGTAAGACAGTCTCTCATCCTGGGAAATGTGTTTTCCTGGCTCTTAGATGCACTTTTGTGGATGCCTTTTCAAACATAGTGGCTGGATTGGGCCTATTTAGTGATCCTGATGGTTTTGCAGCCCTAACCTGTCCTGCTCAGTCCTTCTGTCACCTGCACGTTGCTGTAGATGCTATGATTATCACAGAATCAGAGAATCACAGAATCAGCTGGGTTGGAAATGACCTTCAAGCTCATCCAGTCCAACCCTCACCCCAGCACTGCCAAGGCCACCACTAACCCATGGCACTGAGAGCCTCGTCTATGCGGTGTGTGAACACTTCCAGGGACAGTGATTCCATCATCTACATCTTTAATAAGCTCCACAGCTTATTATAGCCTATAGCTTAATAAAGCTATAGGCTATAATATAAATATAGCTACTCCATAGCTCTTATTTCTAGTCCTAGTAGGAAAAGCATCTCTCCTTCATCTCAAGGTGCTGGCAGGGAGCTCTGTCATGAAGCCAGAGATAGATAACATTCAACATTCCCAGTTTAAAGTACTTAATGATTTCCTTGCTGGTACCATTTCCAGTCTGGCTTGTATCCAGTCTGCCAAGGTGCCTGCTTAAAACTGCTCAGACATGGTCTGGGCCAGCGTGGATGCTTTCAGCAGCCCCAATCTCCCATAGCAAAAACCATGAGTTTGTCCAGCAAGGCCTATTTCCATGACAAAAGTCTGGAATTCTGTTGCTCAGCCAACACTTACCTGTAGAAACTCAAATATCCTTCCCACCATTTGATTTGTGGCTTCCTCTCTCAAAGCATCAGACAATGGTGAAATGCCCCAATCCCTTGGGATTTTCCAGGCTTTCAAGGCTTGCTAAATCTCGCCATTCACAACTCCTGAGTCCCAGGTTTAGGCTTTCCAGAGTGTCCACATCAGAATAGTCAGTGGCATTGAGCTTGCACCTTCATCCCTGATGGATTTCCCAGGGATAACCAGCCGAGCTGTGGCAATTCTTAGATGGACTCCTACCAGGCTCACAAAGAAAAGCTTCCCAAAATCATGCATCCCTCATCCACTCATGGACTCTATGTTCCGGTTTATTGATTCTGTGGGCTTTAAATTAGCATCAAATTCCTCTGTTCTGTATTCCCAAGGGATATCCTCTTCTGAAGGGACCAAAAGGTGCTGTGCTCAGTGGGAGGGTGACCCCAGCAGCAGTCTGTGAGTTTCTTGCTTTGAAGGAGCTGCAAACTATTGGCAGTTTGGGAAGAGGAAAAACTTGGTCACAAAAATCAAGCAGGGACAGAGTCTTCCTGGAGAAACCTTTTTTCCAGGTACTCAGAATGGTCACAACACTGGGAAGAGAGCAATGGCTGGAATCCCATCCTGTTTCACTGAAAAAGATGGGGGGAAATAGTGAATGATGATCCCAAATTGATAGGTATGTGTCAAAGGGCAGGAAGGGCAAACAAGTGGCAAGACATAGAAATAGTTTTATATCAGTCCAGGTTCAATGTGTCCAAGATGACCCCAAATCAATGCCAGAAATGCAATGGGCCACTTAAGAGAAGATGAATCAAATTAAGCTGAAAAGGGGTAGATTTATATTAGATATAAGGCAGAAGCCTTCCCTGTGAGGGTGCTGAGGCACTGGCACAGGGTGCCCAGAGAAGCTGTGGCTGCCCCATCCCTGGCAGTGTTCAAGGCCAGGTTGGACACAGGGGCTTGGAGCAAGCTGCTCCAGTGGAAGGGGTCCCTGCCCGTGGCAGGGGTTGGAGCTGGAGGAGCTTTAAGGTCCCTTCCAACTCAAAGCATCCCATGATTCTATAAGTTGAACCCACAACATGAGCTGTTTCCTCATTCCAAGAATGTATTATTATTACCTTATTATCTGGTGCTGTTGCCCCACAGGGCTGAAGGGGGGGTTCCCCCCCCCCAAGCAGAGGAGAGCAGGACACTCACAGATTTACCTTCTCCCATAGTCAGCTGCATACAGGAGCATCAGGAAGCATCCCTCGGCTCCCTTGGCATGAGTGAGAGCACGGACACAGGCCACTGAGCAGCAAGCGACCGTGCCCTGGCTCTTTTCTGGCCCCACTGCCCCTTCCCTGCAGTCCACATGATTGACTCTCCCCATGCTGCCCCTCCAGAGCCATTGCAGCAGCTAATGACCCATGGCAGCAGCTCCTTGTGTCCTGGGGAATGGTGTTTCTTTCCAATAGGTGGATCAAAGAGGACTCTTGAGTGGGGAATCCCTACGGGAGGATGAGAGGTCGGCTTGGATGAAGACAAGCAGTAATCTGTGAAGGGGATGAACAGACGAAACAAGCTATTAGGGAAAGTATTCGTGGCTGGTGGGATTAAAGAGCAACAGAAGGAAATGCTTAGAAAGAGGTAGGAACAAAGGAAATTCAAACCTGTGTGGGTCTATTAATAGACATAGGGAATTTATGAACAAATCAGGTGTTTGATAACTTCCTTAGGTCTGCCTCTGCAGAGAAACCGCATCATTTTCCTTTCAAGACTGCTGGTAGCCAAGATATTTAAACAGCATAGACTTAAAATGAACTGATTTTGTACACCTCAACCTGGATATCCCAAACAGCAGCATCCTTAAAGAGTCGGTGGAGGTATATAGCAGGCTTTTGAGATAGCAGACAATTGCTGAGACAGGAAGGGTGCTGGCATTGAGCTATGGTGGCAGCCTGAAATCAGATCACGCTGTCCAGTTAGAGATTAGAGTAAGAGGACAAGGATTTATATGTACCCCAGCTTGGTGGGGTGCTAAGCAGCAAAGGCAACCGTGCACAAGAAAGCAGCAGCTCTGGGAAGAAGTTAGGGGGGAGCAAAGCAAACCTGGACTGCAGGAGGGAGCCTTTAACAGATTTTTAGCTTCAATTTGGGCTCTAAATTAGGGGTTTAGGTTAAATTTGGGTACCTCTACCTGACAGCAGTGGGTATGGTGAGCAGGGTGGGTGTGAGCCCTGAACACAGCACGGTGACCCCTCAGTGCTTTGCACCCAGGCGTGGTGCTCACAGTGGATGTGGAAAAGATAGAAACAGTTGAATAAAGCCATCAGAAACAGGAGAAAGAGACGTGTTCTCATGAGGAAATGAGTTCTTTTGCCTCACAAGGACACTGAGAGGAGACAGGGGCTGCAGGGGTTTGCAGGATGCAGACTTCTTATAGAGACTTGTGTGCTCTGACAGGCAAATGAGCTGCCTGCAGATGTCTGGGACATGAAGCCAGGCAATTTCCCACCACTTTAGTATCCACACAAAGGTGATTTTCCAGCCCACAAAGTCTTCAGAACAGAAGTGAACCCTTTGGGGAAGACCTACCCCAGGTAAATTCAGCAGCTGGCCTCAGTATGTGAATGCTTTGGGAAAGGGAGAGTATGGGAGGTCCTGCCAGGTGATGTGCTGCTCGTCAGGGCCTTAAACTCTGTCAAGAACCTTTCCTCCTTGCCTTCAGTAGACTGGAGGCCATTCATCCATTTCTGTGCCTTGGGAATCCTGCAGCCCTCAGCCCAACGCAGGAGATGGCATTAACTTCCCCAAGGGAATGGGCTGGGGTGGTTTCAGACCCTGCTCAAAGGCTGGCCCATGGGCAGTGGTGGGAAGGTGCCTCCTCTACCAGAGCCCTCACTCACATCAACCTCAGCATCAGCAATGGTTCCTAGACAGGACCAGGAGGTGCCACAGATCTGGCAGAGGAAAGCAAACAGATGAATGATGGCTTCACCTTCCCTCCATCACATGTAACAACGCATTTGGCAGAGCTTTCTCAGGCACAACCTTCCCAACCTCAACTGCAGGATGCACCAGGCATGGTCCTGCTGATCTGCTGCTGCAGTTTTGACCAAAACCACACAAGTTTCCATGTAACACACACACACACCCCAAATCATTCAGGGAGAGACTCAGACATTGGCCGTTTACTGCATTCACTTTGGAAAGTGTTCAGGTGCTTTCTCCCTTCAGAAGGCTTGTCACGTATGTCTGGGACTCACTCCAAAGTGATGCCCCCATTGCCACAGTGAAAGCTCTGGGTCGTGAGGAGTCACTGTTGCCCAACAGGAGACCTTTATATCCACTGACCACTCACCTGAGCAGCTCAGAAGATGACAACTGGAGCTCCAGGACCCAATAGTTTTGCCTTTCTTTCTCCAGGCAATCCAGCAAGCAGAGAGAGGACATGATCTCATGCTCTGTTTCCAGCTGTGCCGTGACCTGGTTGCTATTTAAGATGAATGGCTTTCTTTAGTCATGATACCTTACAATGGAAGCAGGACCTTCAGCACAGCAAACCAGGCAGGCAGAATATATGTGGGGAGCAAATGGGAAATAGCAGCTGGAAACCTGGCTATGGAAATGCTGGGCCCAGACTGACAAGGATGGGAGGTGGCTACACTGGATGGAGGGAGCAGGGCTTGGGGTGAACAGTGGGCTCTGCTATGGACAGAGCTGGTGCATGGGGCTCAATGGGATATCAGGGGGTCGTGGGGGCAAAGGTGGCCCTGCCAAATAGTCATAGAACCAAAGACCCATTTTGGAAAAGACCTTTAAGACCATCAAGTCCAACCCTTAACCCAGCACTGCCATGGCCACCCCTTAATCACATCCCCAGGTGCCATATCTCCATGTCTTTGAAATCCCTCCAGGGATGGGGACTCACCACAGCCCTGGGCAGCCCATTCCAGTGCTTCACAACCCTTCTGGTGAATAGGGTGCTCCTATTATCCAATCTAAACATCCCCCAGCACAGCTTGAGGCCATTTGCCCAGGTTGGACACAGGGGCTTTGAGCAACCTGCTCTAGTGGAAGGTGTCCCTGCCCATGGTGGGGTGGGGGGGGGAATCTGATGAGCATTAAAGTCCCTTCAACCCAAACCAGTCTGGGATGCTGTGATTTCCTCTTATGCTGTCGTTGGTTGCTTGGGAGGTCCCTCACTAAGGGATGCGAGGGGGAGTTTTGGAGTGCCATGTGTAGACTCCGGATGCTCTGCAGGACAGAGGGGTCCACCTCTGGTCAGGAGAGGTTACCAAGGTCCACGGTGACCTGCTCACAGGGCTGGCTTGCACAGGGGTCTCTCCGGATGCTGCCATGAAGGTAGTGAAGTGCAACAGTGGTATGAGGTATCCTTCAGCTGGGCGTCAAAGGGGTCTTACCCGGGGGGATGCTGGGGGCACCGAGGTTTAGCTGTGGCATCTCTAGCTGGAAAGAGAGTATCTGGGGGTTGCCTGTCCCCAGGGCATCTCCAGTGGGGCCCGTCCATGCACGGGACTGTCCCCAGTGGGGATCCAGACAGGGGTGGATGTCACTCTGTGGTACTCAGAGGGTCTCTGGTGGGTGCTGGGGGTCACAGTGGGGGTCTGCCCTGTGCCCAGAAGGTCACAAGTGGGCACTGGGGGATCCATCCTCAGGCTGGGGATCATGGGGGGGGGGGGGGTGTCTGCCCATACCCAGTGTGTCCCGCGTGGGCACAGGCGGGTCCTCCCCAGCCGTGTGGAACACGGTGAGGGGCTGAGGGGCTGCCCGTGCCCGGAGTGTGGGGCAAGCACCGGGGTCCATCCCTGCGTGAGGACCAGACCCGAATGGCGGGGGGTCGTGAGGACCGAGCCGAGCCGAGCCGGGCGAGCAGAGCCGAGCAGAACCGAGCAGAGCCGGGTAGTACCGAGCACAGCCGAGCCGAGCACAGCCGAACTGGCCCGAGCCGAGTAGAGCCGGGCCGAGTAGACCCGAGCCGGGCCGAGTAGATCCGAACCGAACCGAGCCGAGCCGAGCGCAGCCCATCTCGGCTGCCACCCGAGCGAGGCGGCGGGGCCGTCCCGAGCGGCAGGGGGCGGCGCGGTGCCGCTCCCGCCTTCCCTGCGCGTCGGAAACATGGCGGCGGCGAGGGACTGAGCAGCGGCCGCGCAGGTGAGGGGGAGCGGGGGGCGCGGTGCGGCCCGGCCCGGTGAGGCGCTGCCGGAGGCCGGGCGGGGAGGTCGGACGCTCGTGCTCCGCGCTGGTCAGCGCGACAGGCCCCGGCCCGGCATGGATCCCTCCTGTCAGCGCGGCCCGGCCGCCGCCTTACCCGCGGGGCCCGGCTGCGGCCTGTCACTGCCGGCACCTGTTGGTGCCCCTCAGGGACCCCCCTCCGGAGCCTCCCCGGTCTCGCACGGCTGCCCGCAGCCGCCTCTCTCCGGCCGAGCTGTAGCGCCCGGTGAGGCACCTCCGAGGGGCTTTGTTGTTCTTCCAGGTGTCCCCGGGCAGGGCTCTGCCAGCGCGGGGGGGGGGGGACGCCCGGGGCCGAGCTCCTGTGGCGGCAGCACCGGGCCGCGGTTACCCCGTTCCCCCGAGGGCCTGCGGGTGGTTTGTGCGGAGCGCAGCCTGCCCTGCTCCCCCCTGCGCTGGGCGTTATCTGCCGGACGCTTCTTGCGTGGAAAGGGAAGCGAGACCGAGGTGCTGGAGGATTTCTCGGAGGTGCCCTCTCTCCCCGCCTGCGGGTAGTGCCCGGGGGAGGCTTTTGGCCCTCCAGGACATCAGTGGAAGCCTCCTGTAACCCCGGTGCGCTGGGGAAGTGGGCAGCGATGCTCTGAGCGGGACCCGCCGCGAGGACCCCGACACTGAAAGGCGTCCAGGGTGATCCCAGGGATGGGATGGAGAAATCCCGTAACCACCATCCGCAGGGAACCGTCTGTGCTTCCTTCTCAGCCCCATCGAGTTGAACGCTGGAGATGAGCTGGGAGTAAGACAAGATCTGAGCGTTTTTGCACAGTGAGGTATTTAAGAACACGGCGTCAGGCTGGCTCCTGCCGCACGTTTGGCTCTTTGAAGCTCCTGTGTGACACCGTGGCACCAGTTTGGAGCCTTGACAATTAGAGAATGAGAACAGGCGGCCTAAGTTTGGGATGCGCCGAGCAGCTTGGCTCTTTTTGGCCTCACATGCTTTCTAAGCTCAGCAGCTGGATCCTAACCTAATCGTTTCCATGGGTAAAGGCAGGATGTGGAGACCCAGCTCCGGGGTACCCAGCTTTGATTTTTGGCTCCCTTTCTGTTTACTGTTGTTGTTGATAGCAAGCACTGTGCACTGAGTGGCTGAGAACAGCCATGTGGTAGCTCCTCCTCGGCAGCCAGTAATAGTGGGGAAAACACTCTCCCACCTCTGTTCAATTGCCTGAGCGAGTTGTACAGAGCTGCTGCGGCTGCCTCTCCTCTTCCTCCCCTTCCTTCTCCCCTCTCTCCTCTCTTCCTTCCTCTTTCTCTCAGCCTTCCTCTTCTTTTACCCTCACACCTCAGCTGGCCCGAGCCGTGATGTCCCCATGCACTTGCTGGAAATCTTTGGACTATGGGATGCTGGTTTCATACCTCCCTTGTGCTTCACAGCGAGCTCAGTGCTAAACCTGTGCTCAGGACAAGCTGCCGGGGGCTGCAGGTTGGGGAGTTCAGGACGTGCCCAGCAGATGGTATGAAAATGCAGAAATAGGGGAATCCTTTACGATGGTGTGAGGAAATACAGATGTTCCTGTGCTATTTAAAGTATTTGTTGTATGAAAGGTTAAAGTGTGCTTTGAGATACACTGACCCTCATCTTCCTTTTTTGGTGTTTACATCTTAGGAAATGCTAAAGCTGCATCTTTATGGTCTGCTTTTTAGTCTAATAGTCGGTATTAAATCAGGTGGTTAGTTAATGAAAAGAAAGCAAATGTAGGGTTTGGAAAAAGAGCATGAGTGTCATCCCCTGCACATTATGAGCTGTGCCCCCTGGCTTTCCTGTGTCTCAGATTTTAATGTTTGAGTCGCTTCTCTGGAAACTTGGTGACTTTTGCAGCATAGTTTGGTGTCTTTAAATGAAAGATGCTGTTGGGGTATAAAGTGGTCATGTTCTTCATCAAACAGCTGTGTTTCAGACTGGATGTGAGTAGTATGGGGGTTGTGTCCTTGCTGTGTATCTAATTTAAAGGCATCTCTGGCACTTTGTTTCATAGCCTTGGACATTGTCTGGTGAGGAGCCCCAGAGCCAGCCCAGGATAAGGTCAGGTCCACATCTGAACCCTTCCTGAGTAAAGCTGCTTCTTTTAAGGCCCTTCCTGCTGGCAATTTCACATCCTGTATGTGAAGTTGCACACATGATGCACGCTGACACTTGGGCCTCCTTGCCAAGAGAGAGAGTTTATGGGGTTTAATTGAAACCTTTGTCTTGAGCTTCAGGCCTGTTCCTTCCTCTCTGATCTCCAGGGCACATGGAGGACATTCTGCTCCTGACATCTCTGTAGTTCATTTGAAGTCTTTTTCTTCCTCTTCCTAAGCAGAACAAGCTCTGTTTCTCTGCTCTTTTCACATGGGTTTGATCTCTGCCCCTCTCTGGGCTCTCCTTAAGGCACTGTGGTCAGGCTGAGCTTGGCAGGACCGTGTTAATGGGGTAATCGTATAAGTGGGCCCAAAGGACCCTGTTTTGGGTACATGTAAGCACTGTTATGTGAAAGAATGATCAGATGTTTGCATGTTAAACTGTGCATTTGTGGCAAAGGACTTGGCGTGCTCAGTGAGCTCCAATGTGTACAACCTGGAGTAGCGTGCTAGCAGTGTGGGCTCAGAGCTGGTGTAAGTTAAAGCTTGGCATGTTTGAGTCTCTTAAAGCCATAATGTTTGTATCTCACCCCCTGCCTTTGTTCCGTTTCTTTTCCTTGGCTGTAACTGAATGCAGTTTGTGATGAGACAAACAGATCTCTAGTAGCTCCCTCGACCATTTGTGTTTGCAAAGTTTCCTAACAGGGTGGCCTGCAGGAGTAAAGCAAGAGGCACTAAGGGCAGAGTAGCAGCTCTGGCTGCCAGCTGCTCTTGCAGGGTGGTTAATTTCCTGTAATACTACTATTTTGTATAGCTCAGTAACATGCCCAGGTAAAAAATCATCCCTACAATTAAACTCTGTGTAACAGAACGGTAACTCTGACCCCCTCTTCCAACCCAGCATTACACCCTGGTGTAGCATGTGCCCTCCAAGCTGCAGGACATGAGCAACACTGAAGAGAAGCTGCGTGTAGATCTCAGAACGGCTTCCAGCATCTGAAGGGTGCTGAAGAGGAACTCTTCATCAGGGACTGTAGTGGTAGGACAAGGGCTGATGGGTTCAAACTGAAACAGGGGAAGTTCAGGTTAGATATAAGGAACCTCTTCCCTGTGAGGGTGCTGAGGCGCTGGCCCAGGGTGCCCAGAGAAGCTGTGGCTGCCCCGTCCCTGGCAGTGTTCAAGGCCAGGTTGGACAGCCCTTTGGGTGACACGGTCTAGTGTGAGGCATCCCTGCCCATGGCAGCGGTTGGAACTGGATGAGCTTTCAGGTCCTTTCCAACCCAAACCAGGCTGGGATTCCACGATTTGCAGGATGCCAAGGTCTAGTCATATTTTTAATATATTTGTAAACAACTTTCTTACCAAGCTGAACAGTGGAGACTTACAAAAAGCTTGCTCAGTGTTTAAAGTGATAATGAGAGTCTGAAAGGAGTGGGAAGCACATGGGATCTGCTGTGTGTATCACCAGGTCTCACTGGGCTTGGAGCAAACAGGTCTTGTCCACATCGGTGTCCAACCAGTATGTGGTGGGGGGCACCTGAGCACTGGGGGTCACCAGCACCTCTTGTTGTGAAGCTTTGCTCCTTGCTGCCTGTCCTGCAGAGCCAGCTCTGTTAGCTCAGCTGTGAGCTCTCACCAAGCCGAAGGAGAGGTCAGGACCAGGGACATGGCTGCAGCCTGGCTGGTGCTGGAAGCTTTCATTCCCAGAGATTTCCATCTGCATTAAATGCCCTTTAAACCCCAGAATAATGCTCAGCTCTTCTGCAGAGGTTTCTGACAGCCGTCCCCCCAGCAGATGTGGATGCTGTGATGTACAGTGGTGCAATCAGCAAGGTTTGCTGAGACACCTACCAAACATTTCTGCTGCTGGAGCAGGGGTTTCAGCAGAGTTGGTGCCTGTGCATGGCCTCGTGGCTTTATGCATACTCATCCTGAGTGAAAATCAAGAATTTGCCTGTGAACTGAAGGAAGAGATTCACTTTTTTGGCTGCTTCTGCTGTTTGTGTGGCAGCTTGGTCCCACAGGCCAGGTGGATGGAGGGGTGTCATAAGCTGCTGTCTACCAGCACACCTCTTGCTGAGATCTATGTAAGTCACTCTTGCAGCTCCACTGGTCACTGGAGATAAGGAAATGAGCAGAAATGTTGTTATGGCCATTAACCAGTATGATATAGAAGTGACTTGAGAGTTCAGCGCTGTTTGTTTCCCCCTCTCATCCCTCTCCATTCCTTGCTCACAGGTTTTTTGGTACGTGTTGTAAATCAGATGGTAGCAGCAGCTCAGATCCTGCCTCCTTTGGAGGTGCCTCTTCCCAGCTGACATGCTCTGAGTAACTCTTAGGTTTTCCAGGCTGACACAGTGTGAACACTCCAGAAGCCTCCCTGTGGCTCCGGTTTGTTTTTAACAGCGGAAACCGTAGTAGATGCCAGTGGAAATTTGTGAAGTTCCTTCTTTGCCCGTGGAGAAACATGAGATTCCTCCCTCTCCCAGGGAGGAATGTCCAGTGCTGTGCTGGACACTGCTTCAGGTCCCTTCTACTGGATGTGGTGAGGAGGCAACACATTTGGTTCACAAGCTGCTGGAGCTGCGTCTGCTGGCAGTTTGCTAGGGGTAGATGCACCCTTCGGAGCTCCTCTGGAGTACTGCTGATGTTTGGCTCCAGGGAAAAGTCCTGCTGGGAAGAGCAGTTGCTTTCCAGCAAGGAATTTGTGTCTGGGATGGGGGAGGAGCTGGAGGAAGCTCGTGCTGTTTGTCTCAGTTCAGCACTGACAGAGCACTGCGCAGAGGGAAAAGCGCAGCCTGAGTGAGCTGCGGCCTCTTTGGATGCCGTTTGCCATCACCCTCCTGCCGCCCGCCTGGAAGAGGCAGCACTGCCAGTGCTCAGAACCGGCTTTTAGCCATCCTGACCTCCCCTTTCTGTGTTGGCTGCACTTTATCCCCTGCTCCTGGGCCTCTCTTTCCCTCCCCTGTTCCTCCCATCACGCTGAGTGTTTGAAGTGGTGGGACATGCTTCCAGCTGTGCCTCCAACGAACGGGGGGGAGTGATTTGTGTTCCCTCCCTGCTCCCTCTGGGAGAGCTTCCTGGGGCTGCCTGCCAGAGGCTGCTGCCCTCCCAGTGTCCCCAGCCGCAGGGAGGCCTTAAGAGCCCAGCCAGGCTGCACACACATTGTGGGGGGACAGGGACGAGCTCCAGGCTTGGCTGTGGCTCCTGGAACACTATCCACACCATGCTGCTTTATGTCCCTGAAACCAGCTGGGCTGCAGAGGTGCCTGTGTTAGGGTGAGGTTGGCTCCCCGGCTTGGGTTGAATGTGCTGTAAGGGCTCTGCAGTGTGTCAGGGCATCATCTGGTGTCCTCTCCGTGCTGCCACTGCAGGAGCACCTCCCCTCCCTGCACCCCTCTGTTGCTGCAGCGTGGCCATTCCTGCCCAAGTGGCACATGGAAGGGGGGAGGAATCCCTGCTCTCTGCAGGCAGGGTGTTACTTGAGGCAAAGTAAGCAGGCAGAAGGGCTTGGTGTGGACCAAGGAGGAAGTTGCACCAATTGCACTTGCTAAAAATAAGCTCTCCACACGCTGCCTCTTTGCTCTGGGGCTTTTTTTGGTCTTGTTCCAGCAAATTTAGACAAAAACGCTCCAGCCCATCAAATCCTGCAGTGGTTGTGTGCTGTGTGATCAGGTATGTGCTGATGGAGGAAGTCTTGGTTGTTTCGGTGTCTCTAGAAGTGACCTTGAAGGTTTACCTGCCCGCAGTGTTTCCTAGAGCTTTGCCTAAGCTGTTCTTAAAGATTTCCAATGCTGGTGATTCACTTTCCTGAGCAGACTCCTGCAGTGCCTGACTCTTTGGATGATTAAGGAGCTTTGCTTGATTTCAGGCTGGGATTGCTGTACTTTAACCCCATCATTTTGACATTTCACCTTCTCTCTGGCAGGCTACCAAAGAACCAAGCTGTGAATGTAAGAGCAATCATTTGTATAGAGGCTGATCTTCCTTCCCACCTTTCCCTTCTGTGTGCAGTGTCTGCTGGCTCTCCTGTATTTAATAACACATCTGTGGTGGCCAGGAAGCCCATGTCCCAGTTGCTTGGATTGTACTGGCCATAACTGTCCTTGCTGTGTGCTGATGTCAGGGAGAACGTGGTGCTCGAGGTGAGGTGTGTTTTGTTAACACTGAACATCACAATTCCCCCGTTGTCTCATGTAGCACCTCTCTGTCTTGCAGAGGCTTTGCATACTTATACATTTGATCAAATCAACAAGATGACCTAAAAAGTTCCATGACTTCAAAACATCACCTAGAGCTGCTGCTGCTGACGATGCCGAGTAGTGTCACCATGGCTTAGTAGGAAGGAGCAGAACGTTGTTCTTTGTTGGGGTGGGTTTTGTCTCTTTAGCCTGTGATTGAGCATTCTATGAAGTGTGCATCTGCAGCTGATGTCCTGTCCCTCTCCAGGCCACGAGCATTCTCATAACATATTCATGTCAGTCATTGCTGGAATTGTCAGGATGCATTTCAGGGCGAGATCTGCAGTTCTGCACTATGGGCTGTGATGGTTTTCCTCACAAAGGGTTTAAAAAGGGACAAGGCACTCTCAGGTTTTTCCTGGGATGAGTTACTCGTGGCAGAGCCTGGATTCCTGCCCATAGAGCAGGAATGATACTGCAGCTGTCTGCATTGCATGAAGAGCTCTGTAACAGTTACCCTGCTTCTTACTGTGTTTTCTAGCTACTAGTATGTGCCGAGTGTTAACTCCAGGGCTCATGTTTCCCTGCTTTGTGGTGTTTTACCAGAAGCATGTGACTGTTCCTGCAGCCCTTAAGAGAAGGCTCCTTAAGGGGAGACCTCAGAGCAGCTCCAGTGCCTAAAGGGGCTGCAGGAAACCTGGAGAGGGGCTTTGGACAAGGGCCTGTAGGGACAGGCCAAGGGGAATGGCTTGAACCTGCCAGAGGGGAGACTGAGATGAGCTCTTAGGCAGAAGCTCTTCCCTGTGAGGGTGCTGAGGCGCTGGCACAGGGTGCCCAGAGAAGCTGTGGCTGCCCCATCCCTGGCAGTGCTCAAGGCCAGGTTGGACACAGGGGCTTGGAGCAAGCTGCTCTAGTGGGAGGTGTCCCTGCCCATGGCAGGGGTTGGTGCTGGATGAGCTTTGAGGTCCCTTCCAGCACAAACCGCTCTGTGATTCTATGATAAAAGCATGATTTTAGACCAGCAAAAGTTCTGATGTCTGCAGGCCAGGCAGGAATCTGAGGAGCTGAGACTGGTGTGGAAACCAAAGGAGGCAGAAGTGTTCCAAATTCCGTGCTGACAGCCCTTGTTTCTCAAGTAACCTGAAAGTGCCCCACCATAGAAATGAAAAATGGCAATAAAGAGCTGTTCAGTGAGCAGGACGAGGTGGTTTCTCTACATCTGCTCTCATGGCTCTATGCCTGTTTCCTCATTGGGTCAGGATGTAACTGGCTGCTCTCATGTAACCCAGTGCCCATAAGGGCTTCCAGAATGGAGCTGTCACAGGACCCAGCACAGCCTGAGCCCCATGCTGGGAAGCTGGGATGAGAGCACTGGCATCACCCCTGTTGGGCAGGGACTTAAGAGTGCTGCCCTCCCATTTCCCAAGGGAATTTTATAGGGAAGAACTCTTTATTATTGGAAAAATTGGTAATGTTTGATGGGAAGATCCCTGTGAAGGAGAAGTTGAAGCAGAGGTTCTGTGGAAGGGGTTTTAGGAGCTGGACTGCTCATGGTGCTTGAGACCCACGTTCTTGTGGGGAAACAAATCAACGGCCTTTTTTGCATTATGAGAAACCATCAGGATTCTCTTGTTGCTGTCCCATGGGATTCCCAGGCAGCATCATTCTCACAGTCCTCTGGCAATATGCACAGTTTCCTTCTTCTTTTCACCCTCCTAATCTGTGGGGCTTGTATCCAACCCCATAAAACCATTTTCCAGCCTCGCTGTTGGGAGTTTTCTTCCTCTCCTTTCTGAAGATGTCTTGCCTGCTGGCAACTACATTGTCCAGAGAGGTTTGAAGCTTGGCACGCTGTCAACAAAACTTCAGTTGCCCTTTCAGTCAATCACAGTAGTGCTGTGAAGTGCCTTGGCCTTCAGCCCATGGGTCACCAGAAGCTTCCTCATATAATAGGAAGTCCAAACAACCCCAGGAAACCATTCTGATGTGAGTGGGGCCTTTAGTGGAAGAAAGAAGTGCTTAGAAGAGCCATTAAGAACCTCAGCTTAACTCTTTTCATAATTATGCACTCCAGAGGAGCAGAGGCTTTGTGGATAAAGAGATTACATGCGTCTGATGAGGTCTGGGGAGATGTGACAGCAGCTTCTACCCACACTTTCTCCCTCCTTGTTTTACTGCTGCTGCAGTCACAACATTGACTGGAAGGATATTGCAGAGCAAGGCTGCCTCATAGCTGCGAAGGTCCCTTGCAGCCTGGCACAGGTAAATTGGATCATTCTTCCCTTAGGGCTGATAAGGATGAGCTTTTGGAAGAGCAGTGTGGGGAGAACTTAATTAGATTAAGTTGCATGTCCTGGATGTGTGTGCTGAGGGATGTGGCTGTTGGAGAGACCAGCCATAGGAGGTAAGGACACCCTGGGATGCTCTTCCCATCCCTGCCTGGCTCTGGGCTGCCTTTATCCTTTGAACAAGAAAAAGGAAAATACATCTGAGGTGTAAATCTCAGTGTAAACCAGAGCAGGGGTAACAAAACTGGGTCTCATGCTGGTGTCCTGCCTCTGGCTGTGACCCGATGCTGGCAGCCAGGCAGGAGTGGAGGAGCTCAGCTTTTTCTGGCCAAAGCAGGGCTGGAGCAACCTGGTCTGGTGGAAGGTGTCCCTGCCCATGGCAGGGGGTTGGAACTGGATGATCTTAGGTCCTTTTCAACCCAGATCAGTATGTGATTTAACCTGCCAGAGAGGAGACCGAGATGAGCCCTTAGGCAGAAGCTCTTCCCTGTGAGGGTGCTGAGGCACTGGCACAGGGTGCCCGGAGAAGCTGTGGCTGCCCCATCCCTGGCAGTGTTCAAGGCCAGGTTGGACACAGGGGCTTGGAGCAAGCTGCTCTAGTGGAAGGTGTCCCTGCCCGTGGCAGGGGTTGGAGCTGGATGAGTTTTAAGGTCCCTTCCAACACAAACCAGGCTGGAATTCCCTGAAAATGCAGGAGCTGATGGGGTCTCCCCACTCTCACTCAGCTGTTTCTTGGGCTGGCAGTGCCAGTGGCTCTGTGCTCCGATGCGATTACAAATGCGGGTTTACTTTTGAATGTGTACTTTTTTAGTGTCACTTACTTACTTGTCTTGATAACGGCCTCTATGAGAATGTTATCAACACCATGTTGCATGTCTGTGAGCTTCCCATACACACATTTCCTTCTCCCTGCTATATACTTCCAGTGTTTCAGTGCTACAGTTTGCCCTGCTGCATTGGGGAAGGGAGAATTTGACATCCCCGATTCACTCCCTTCATGCTCTTCATTATTTATATGCCTCTCCTGTGGTCTCTCTTCTTTTTATTCTTAATCAGCTCTAGTCTTTTAAATCCTTCTTTGTGTGATAGTTTCATTCTACAAAGGCTGAACTAGTTTGTAGCAGCTCGGCTGATGTGATCTTGCTCATCTCCAAGGTGTTTAACAGCACCGTGTACCCACCACAAGCTGCACTTAAATTGTGTCAAGTCCTGCGCTGCTTCGCTATGGGAAGGGGGAATGTTTGTTGCAGCTGCCTTTCAATTTAAATTTGGATGTTTTAAATGAATTAAATATGAACATGAATAATGCAAGCGGTAACCCAGCCTTTCTGCAATGAAATGCAGACTTCTGCGTTTTGTCTCTCTGCTTCCAGGTTTTGATATGCCGCAGTGTTTGGACTGACTTTGGTGGCCTGTAGGAGTGATGGGGAACTAGAGCCCATGACAGTTCAGAGGAGCCCCTGGCACTTTTGAGATCTCGGTGAGTGGAAGTTGTTTAAAACTCTGGGAAAGGCACTTTACCTGCTGCGAAAGGCAGCATGTCACTTGGCCTTTATAGATTGGAAGGGATTGAAATCAACTTGCACATTGAGCTGTTCTTTGAGGGTGTAACCCTGAAATCAACACCACATAAAACTGTGGTCCGTGCTTCCAGGGTTGTCTTGCTGTCTGTGAGCATGAGAAATACAGTGCTGGAAGAAGAGGGGAGTTTTAACTGGGATACACAGCTCTGTACAAGTGTCAGGTTTGGAGGTAGAGTATTGCATGTGCTGGGCTGGGTAAACCTCCAGTGCTTCATTTGATGCAAAAGTGCCTCTGTGTCATTGACCCAGCTGACAGGGTCTCAGCAGGGGTGTGTGTCTGGGGTCACTGTCCATGCAGACAGCTCGCTTTTCCCCCTCAGATACCACACAGTAGCTTCTGCTATTCATGACTCTAAGATCTTTTTCTAGTCTCCAGTCCCTGAGCAGTGCACAGGCCACGTCCATCCATCCTGCAGTGCCTGTTCTGCTGATTGCTTTCATCCCTCTAGACTGAAGTCTTCTTCACTTGGGTGTTACAGGCTTGCCAAAGCCTACAGGGCAGCTCCACTTGACTTCCAGTCAGGTGTCAGTGAGATGAAATCGTAGGGTATTTCGGGTTGGAAGAAGAATGGCTCTAAGCTGAAAGAGGAGAGATTGAGATGAGCTCTTAGGCACAAGTTCTCCCCTGTGAGGGTGCTGAGGCACTGGCATGGGGTGCCCAGAGAAGCTGTGGCTGCCCCATCCCTGGCAGTGTTCAAGGCCTGGTGGGACAAAGGGGCTTGGAGCAAGCTCCAGTGGAAGGTGTCCCTGCCCGTGGCAGGGGTTGGAGCTGGATGAGTTTTAAGGTCCCTTCCAACCCAAACCAGGCTGGGATTTTATGAATTTCTGGAGTTGTGTGGTCCAGCCCCATGTGCAGAGCTGGGAGGAAGTCAGACCCAGCTTCAATGTTGGACCAGGCTGCTCAGGATGGTCCCCGGGGATACTTGGAGTATATCCAAGGATGCAGATTTTCCAGCTTTGCTGGGCAGCTATTGAATGAAATCACAGCCAGTGGGAATTGCCAAGCCCCGTGTCAGTAAAGCCTAGTTTATACCAGTTGCAGGAGGGCACACGGGCTGTGTCTCTGTGGGTAAAGAGCCTTGTGCAGCAACTGGTCCCTGTCCCTGGGAGGCTGATGGCTCCTGTCTGCAGGGCTAGTGGGACAAAAACACTCAGTGTGGAGTCTGGCTCCAGCTCTTCCCTGGGCATTACATATCCCTGAGGCACAATAATCACTTACCATGGGGTTTTCCATGTTTGAGTCAACGATTTTTGCAGGCTAAAACCCTGTGCTGCCATCCTGTGTTGTGAGAACGTCTTTGGCAGCTGATGGTGTGTGGTGCTGGAGCACTGCGAAGGGTGGCAGGAGCCAGGCTGGGACCATCTCCTTTGGACAGGTTCTTGGGAGCATATTTTGGAGAGTGCAGTCCCCAGGCTGGCACCCTCCACAGAGCTGGAGTCCCCATGCAGCCCAAGTCACCTCCTTTGGGGAAGGGTCACCTTCTGTTGTTGTTTTTTGATAGGAGCACCATCTAAATGTCTCATTCCCCTCCACCGCATGCTGGGAGCCCACTGGCTGAGGGACCAGCACCCATCTGTGCACCTTACACATAGCTGGAGTTACTCCTGTTGCTGTCTGTGTGAGGATAAGGGATGCAGAAGTTTCACCTCCCAGGCCACAGCTTGAGCATCTCACACACGGCCAAACACTTCAGCAGGGAAGGCTGCACATCCCTGCGGCAGGGCTCCGAAGTGCTCAGGCTGAAGGAGCTTTTCAGAAGCATCTGAGTAGCACAGGAACACCCATCCCAGGCCAGACTCATGAGATTTATGATCCGTGTTTAGGTACTTCAGCCAGACTCATGTCTGAGCAGAGCAGGGAGCAGAGGTGAGGAGCCAGAGATGGTGAATGCATGTCTGGTGCCTTTACATAAACCCCTTTCACCCTGGGGGGACTCTCCCTACCATGACTGCTGGCTTTTAATAAAAATGCCTGGAGAAAATGATGAAGAGAAGCATTAAAAGTTGTAAATAAGCTTTCACATGTAGATTACCTTCTGCTACTGAAAGCAAAAGAAACTTAACTCCTTTCACAAGTGTGCACAAACACGCTATTTATGAGAGCAGCAATGAGAGGCTCCTGTGTGCCTTTTGATTTGGATTAAAAAACAACTAGGTTGGCTTTTTTTTCCTTTAGCATTTAATATTCTTTTAGTATTTTCCATGTCAGGGTGTTGCTCAATGTTGCAAGCACTGCACTTCAAGGCTGTAGTTTGTAGCTGGGTTTCCAAATCAAAGCCTCTCGCCAAGTTGGATCTGTGAATAACCCTTGAAGCAGAAACTTGTGTCCCCAGCCAGCTTCCTTGCACATCCTGCAGCCTGACTGCCCCACTGTGAGTAACATGGAGTGAGAGTCACACAATTCATCTTTCATTAGTTAAGGCAGTGTCAAACATGCTCTTACCACTTTCCAAAGGGCTTGTTTGTGGCTCAGCCATCCGTTTTGGTACCGGGCTTCGTGGATATGTCCAGCTCTCACCTCCCCACAGCTCTGATTTTCAGTACCATTCTTCTAAGCAGAGGAAGAAAGCAACTGTTCAACTGCCCATTCTCGCTGGGGACAGTCCAGCCAGTTTTCCTCCAACCAGGAGAAGAGGAAATGCAGCACCACTTGGCCACTGATTGCAGTCCTAACAGCAAAAATGTTTCCTGGCTCTTTGTCCAATTTCTCATCCTTATTACCCAGAACTGCTGTGAGCAATTTGAATTGCAAGTGGTGAGCTGGGCTTTGCAGTGCTGCTTTGCCAGAGTTAATGTTGTGTTTCCATGTGGTTTCTTCCATACATTTCAGCTCTGCCTCCCTTTGTTAGTGCTGGGGAAGAGCCCCCCTGTGCCACGAACCCACCCGGGACCTGCAGCAGTTAACACAGACACTGGCATGTGCTCCTCTCCCTGGGTTCTGCTGCTTCCACTGCTGTACATTTGAAGTTGTCCACATAATGGAGAAAGACTTGTAGATTGAGGGGGGTTGGAATGAATTGTCTGTGTTCAGTAGGAGATGTTCTGCTCAACCCAGGGTGAAAGAGCATCTATTTTCTCCCCACTGTGTGATTAATGTTGCACATGACTGTGTGCTCCAGAATGGGGAATGGTCTCATGTGTGTTTCTTTTCTCCTAGACATCTTCAGTTATCCAAAAGGCAGCCAGTCCCAGGGTAAGGACAGCAGCAGGTGATAGAATGCGGAAACCAGGCCCTCAAAAAGGTGAGCACTGATGCTTGGCACAGCCACAAGCCCAGGAGAGACTGGTCCTGAGCAAAGGACCCAGCACAGCATGAGGACAGCAATGGGGTGGGAGCACAGGGGACGTGTGGGCACAAGTTTGAGCCGCTTGTTTCCCCGGCAGTGTGCAGAGAACCCTTCACCCAAGCAGGTGGAGGAGGAGTCCCTTGATGGGTGCACCCCTGCAGTTCATGGGCTACAGTGCTGGGCAGTGAGGGTGTTCTGGTGTATGAGCACACACCACCTGCCTGTGCTCCCAGCGTGAGGCAGACAGCTCCTGTGCTGGCACAAGCCTTCCCCTTCTAATGAGGCGTGAAAGCAAAGCCCAGCCTACCTCGTGGGGATGGCATCTGGTACTTTACCTCTGGCCACCCGAGTCTCTTCCCTGTTCCACGCAGCAGCAGCCGCACGTGCACTCCCCGTGCTCCCCCCAGCTCAAGTGGGAAGCTGTGGGGCTGCTGCAGCTGAGCTGCTCGGGCTCCTTGTGCTTAAGAGGGCTATTGATTTCCTTCAGCCTTGTGCCACGCGTGTGTGTTGGACCGGGGTGATCTCATCACATGTGCCTGGGAGGATGGGGGAAGGGAGCAGCTTAGAGGATGGAGCATCCTCCGCAGTGCTTTGTTCACATCTGCTGCACACTCACCAGGTTTATTGCACGAGATTTCTATGCTCCGTTTCTCTCCTCCCTTTCTTGTGTTTTAAACATCTTTGCTTCTCTGGTGGCTCCTCTCACTGCTTGTCCTTTAATGAAGTGCAAATAAATGAAGGCGAGCAGGGGATGGGGGAAGCAGGCTGTGAGGCAGCTGCAGGGCTGGGAATCAAAGAGCCACGTTGATTGTCAGCGCTGTGGCCTCGGGCCTGGCTGCACACGGCTTCTTCCCTTCCTCAGGAGCAGGATGCCTCAGCCCAGTGCTGTGGGACCTGTGCTAGGCCATAGGTTACAGCAGCAACACTTGGGTTTGTGTCCTACTTACCTGCTGTTTTAATAATGCATTGAACTTTCGCTTGTTCATTTGCCTGCAGAAATTCTTGCTTCTCTTGCTCTCTCCGCTGCTTTTCCTGCCTGCTTAATGAGGAGTTTTGCATGTTAAAGGTGAAGAATAAAATAGAACTTCTCTAGCAGAGTATGGCAAGAGGTTACTTGGAGTGTGCAGATGCTGTTAGAGTTATCCAGCAACACCGGGAGGAGCCTTACCCATCCACGGGGGCTTTTTTGCTTCTGGCTTAAATACTTTGTGTCCTTTAGTCTTGCTTTCTTGAGGAGATGGCAGAATACTGTCCCTCAAGGGAATTGTTCTTCCACCCTTTTCATTCATTTCAGGGAATCCCAGACTGGGATTGGGTTGGAAGGGACCCTGAAGCTCATCCAGCTCCACCCCCTGCCATAGGCAGGGACCCCTTCCACTAGAGCAGCTTGCTCCAAGCTCCTGTGTCCAACCTGGCCTTGAGCACTGCCAGGGATGGGGCAGCCACAGCTTCTCTGGGCACCCTGTGCCAGCGCCTCAGCACCCTCACAGGGAAGAGCTTCTGCCTAAGATCTAACCCAAACTTCCCATGTCTTGGTGTAGTGAAACCCACATGAGCCAGTTTGTTCCTTTTGAGCTTTGCCACTTCTTCATGTTAAAATAATGGAGCTTCACCCGTTTGCTGTTTCTTAGGTTACTGCTTGCCACTGTGGGAGGACACTGGTTGGTGAGTTCTGGGCAGAGACTAAGATGCAAATGCAGATACCTCAAGTCAGGCCTTCTCCCTGCTTCAATCACACCCCGTAGGTTTAGACAAATGATCCATGTTACCTGGCTCATGACAAGGCCAGGGAGGTCAGTCCTCTCCTCTGAAGTGCCTGCAGAGCCCGTGCCTTGGGCAGATAATGTTCAAGAGCATTGGCTGCTTTCACTGACACAAACACTTTGTCTCTTGTCTCAGCCATAGACTGGAAAGATGGTAAAAAGCACAAGTACGGCCGCCCATCAGAGTCCCCCTCCCAGTACCAAGGTAAGAGAGCTCCCTGCTCCCCTCCTCCGCTTTTCCCCTTCTCCTCATCTTCTCTCCTTCTCCCCCCCCTCCTTCCCCCCTCCTTCTTTTTCTCCCTCTCCCCCTCTCCCATTGTGTTTATTTTCTCCTGAAAGCTTTTTGAGTTGTTGGGATGTGGGAAACTGCAAATGCTGATTTAGATTACAGATAAAAACTGCTTTTGGACAGCCCTCATGTGAGTCCTCATGTGGTTAATTCTGACCACGATCAGAACTGGCCAAGAAGACACTGGGGTGAGCCCAGAGCTGAGCTAGCTCGTTTGAAACCAGCCAGGATCCAGCAGATCTGTTTCTTCCTCAGCTACAAGTGCTGAGGGGTGACTCTGCCCTTCTTTTTCCATGCACTTGGGGCATAAGGAACTTCTGAACTCTCCATACACTCCCCTTCCATGTTCACAGCAGTGGCTAGCCCAGGCCTCAGTTTTGTAGGAGAGACATGGTATGGCCCATGGAAGGATCCCTAGAGCAGCTGCCAGTGTTGACACGAAAGCTGGAGAGGGGCTTTGGACAAGGGCCTGTAGGGACAGGCCAAGGGGAATGGCTTTAACCTGCCAGAGGGGAGACTGAGATGAGCTCTTAGGCAGAAGCTCTTCCCTGGGAGGGTGCTGAGGCGCTGGCACAGGGTGCCCAGAGAAGCTGTGGCTGCCCCATCCCTGGCAGTGTTCGAGGCCAGGTTGGACACGGGCTTGGAGCAAGCTGCTCTAGTGGAAGGTGTCCCATGTCATTGGAGATGAGGCATCCCCAGCACAGGCAGGGAGGGTTGTGGCGCTGTGCTCAGCTCCTGCCGTTCCTCAGGGGGGATGCAGGTGACTTCCAGCTTTAGGAAGTTCACGTAAGGCTTGTGTAATTAATAGTTTTTAGGGCCTGTATTTTACTTACAGAGCATAAGAAGGTGATGTCTTTATGTCCTTACATTCTGCCTGTCTCCTTAAGGGAAGCGATGTCCATACTTCCCACCAAGTTGAGAGCAACAGGAAACGAAACAATTGCCTGAGCTAAGCCATTTTAGCAGGAAATATGTGTTTGCCTTTGGGAATTCTCTTCTGTGTGTCATAGAGCCCTTAGGAGAGCTGCAGTAGCTGCTGTGCTTCGGGGGGTGGCACTCCAGGGTGTGGTTCTCTGGCACATTGTGGGCCACCATCAGCCCTCGCCATTCGCTCTTGGAGCATCTCATCTGTTCTTGTCTGCCCTCAACTTGAAGTTCTGTGGATCACAGTTTGGAATGACCTTCTCCAAGGGCAAGAAGTGTGTTAGAACCTCCAATAAAGTCCTCGCTCCTCTGTCACCGCTCGCTAAGCTCCATATGACATTATGGGGCACTGCCACAGCTCCCATGGCCTGTGTACAGTCAGTGTTTGAGGTGTTGGGGCTCTGCTGCTGTTTTCCCTCTGCACTGTGTGCGGGTGGCAGAGACTGGCTGCTGTTCAGGGGCAGCGCTGACCTGAAAAGGAGCTTTCTGGGAGCTTCAGCTTCCCCAGCAGCACTCATCCACACCAGCCACCACAGCACGCTGCATCTCAGGGCTCACTGGCCTGGGGAGGAACCTCTGCAGACAGGCTGATGGGCCCGTGTCTGCTCAACAAGCACATGGTGGAGCAGCGAGGGATCTGCTCCCTGCAAGAAGCTGAGCAGCTCCTCACTGCCCGAGGCTGGGGTAGATGTGAGGGGTGAACCTGCTCCAGCTCTCTGGCACAGAGCACCCTGTGATCCAGGCTGAAAGGATTCCTGCTTAGAGGTAAAGCTGCACTGGGACACCTCTGAGAAGCAGGAAAGCAGACGCTGTCCTGGTGGTTGAAACCTGTTTGGTTTGGCTCATGCATCCTCGCCTTTCTTCTGAGCAAGACAGTGAGTAAGTGGGGTCGTGGTGTTGGTTGTAGCTGTTACTGATGGAGAATGTGCAGCTGGATTGATGGCTGAGCAAATGGAACCATGACAGGCAGGACCTGCAGGACCTCTGCCATGGTGCTGGGAGAGCTGATCCCTGGGGAGGCTGTGCCCAGGCATTGGGATCTGCCAGCAGACACCATCCTTTGCTCATTTTCATAGCGAGCTGGCTCAGACTGTGCTGCTTTCATGTGCTGCTTGATGCTCATTAGCAGATACACATATGGGCTGCAGACTTTAATGGGATGCCTTGATCTGGGGAGGGCACGTTCTCCTTCACAGATGTGACCTGCAACGCACATGTATTGTTTCAGTTGGATTGATGACCCCTGGGGAGCTGAAATGCTAATGGGGCCCAAAGCAGGCTTCAGTTAGAGACAAACAGAAACTCTGTCTTCATTTAAATTCTGGGCAAAAGATGAACATAGATTCTCAACACGATGAGAACCTAAACACAAAGGTGCAGACTTGCAGTTCGCAGCTATGATCCCTCGGATGTGTGAAGTGTTTGGTTTGGAGTATTTTGGAAGGTTAAGCCATCAGAGCCCAGATTTCACATTCTGCCTGCACGTGCTGTCTCCCTTTGACACAAGCGTGTGGTAAGGAGCTTTCCAAATGCAAGCAAGAGTCATGGACCATTGTCCCCAGTAGGCATTTTCACAGCTGAGTTCCAGGAGTCATGCAGCTTTACAGTCCTTGGCCCTTGTTCAGCTCACAGATGCAGTTACAAACCCATGGTGTTTCTCTTTAAGTATCCTCCTCTTGTTTCTTCCTTCAAGCAGGTCTGAGGTATGGTACAGGGAGGAACTTGGTCCCTTCAGTGGGTGATCCCTCCAGTGGGTGATCCCTCCAGTTTGGGGAGTACGGTCTGCTCTGCACAGTGGGGAGGAAGTAGGGAAGAGAATCCCAGAATCCCAGACTGGTTTGTATTGGAAGGGACCTTAAAGCTCACCCAGCTCCAATCCCTGCCACAGGCAGGGACACCTTCCACTAGAGCAGCTTGCTCCAAGCCCCTGTGTCCAACCTGGCCTTGAACACTGCCAGGAATGGGGCAGCCACAGCTTCCCTGGGCACCCTGTGCCAGCGCCTCAGCACCCTCACAGGGGAGAACTTGTGCCTAAGAGCTCATCTCAATCTTGCCTCTATCAGTTTAAATCCATTAAGAAGTGGCTGGTGGTGAACAGAGAAAGAAAGGCTGAACTGCTGTATTGCCTCTGCTTTTTCTCAGTGTTTAGAGAAGTCTTTCTGCTGTCCCTTGCAAAATAAGTCCCAGAACCAAGATTCGTAAGTACCTGCAGTTCTGGTGGGATGTGTGTGTCTTCATATGGTACTTGGGTCCCAACGGAATTCATCTCAAATAAGTTCCATGTGCAAGCACTATTTTTAGAGGCCAGCAGCTGCCTCAGAGTTTGCTGCTCCTGTTGGGGCTGTGCAGCTCAGTCCCAGCTCAGCACGGTGCTGTGGGGAGCAGAGCAGCGTTGTCTGCTGTGGAGCCACTGAGAGGAGGATTAAAACCAGGACCATGTTTAATAGCGAGGATTGAAAGCAGCTGAGCAGGGGGGAGGTTTCCTCTTTAAACTAAAATAGTTGAGTGCAGCTGATCCCTTCCAAAGAGCCCTCTGCTCAGGCCCTGGGGCAGACACACGGTACTGTCACTACCAGCATTCTCTGTGCTCCACAGACAGGGGCTTCTGAAGGACCCCCCAGCCTGAGATGACCAGGTCAGCAAGTAGAGTTACGAGGAGGGATGCAAGAGGCATTGCCGTGCCTGGGCTTGCTTTGCCTGGTGTTTAGTACACATAATTCATACATTTCATTGATATGACCAAGTGTAAAATCCTTGAACCATGGAATGGTTGGAAAGGACCTTAACACCATCCAGTTCCAACCTTCCACTAGAGCAGCTTGCTCCAAGCCCCTGTGTCCAGCCTGGCCTTGAACACTGCCAGGGATGGGGCAGCCACAGCTTCTCTGGGCACCCTGTGCCAGCGCCTCAGCACCCTCACAGGGAAGAGCTTCTGCCTTTATCTAACCTGAACTTCCCTGTTTCAGTCTGAACCCATCACCCCTTGTGCCATCGCTACAGTGCCTGATGAAGAGCCCCCCTCCAGCACCCTTGTTGCCCCCTTCAGACACTGGAAGCTGCTCTGAGGTTTCCACACAGCTTCTCTTGTCCAGGCTGAACAGCCCCAGTGTTCTCAGCCTGGCTCCGTACAGGAGGTGCTCCAGCCCCTGATCATCCTCGTGGCCTCCTCTGGGCTGGCTCCAACAGCTCCACGTCCTTCTTATGTTGAGGACACCACCTTCAGGCAGCGTGGCAACGAAGCTGTGTATTTTCTGTTCATTTCCACTGTATTTAACAGTGTGTGCTCATCATCTGCATGGGAGGAGGCAAGAAAGTAGCATTGCTTTGATGTATTTGGAGCAGGGAGATTATCCAGCCCTGACAGCTTCTCTGTGCACGTGAAGCAGAACTGAAGCAACGTGTGCTGACCTTGATGCCTGAATTCTTAGAGGTGTGGTGTGCACTGCAGTAGCTAAAATGGCTCAATGTAGCTTTTGTTTTGAGAATAGGCTGATTCACAACTTGATGTGAGCAGGGGAAGCAGGAGCTGACTCTTTAATTGTGCTGCCACACATTCAATGCTCTTGAAATGACTTGCAAGCGGCGGTCTCCCGGGAGCTGTTGGGATGAATACCAGCTCGTGTCATGCTGGAAGGAGCCTTTCCCAGCTGCTCAGTTGAAATGGCAAAAGTCACAATTTGCTCAGATCACAGGAGCTTTTAATTCCTCATTTAATCCCAGGTTCCCCTGGATGACATATTGCTTTTACCCTTCCTGCTGTACATGGGAAGGGTGAGGGCAAGGATCAACGCGCTTCCTGCAGCAGCGCTCAGTGGAAAGGGCTTTGGTGTTGGGTATGAGCTGCTGTGTTCAGGGAGTCCCCATTTGGAGGATCCCTGCTTCCATCCTACCTACAGGCTCTGTGTCTGCCTCAGGAAGTGATTGCTGGGGTCGAGCTGATGCTGCTCTGAGCTGTGGGGCCACGGTGTGTGGCTGGACCAGGGAAACCGCAGCATCAGCATCAGCAGTTTCCTATTGACTTGGGCTGCTTTTAGCCCACGGGGACTGTTCTTAATCCCCAGACTGAGCCATCTCTTTAACAAATGACTTCTAAGGGGCAGTTGTCTGGAAGATTCCACAGCTCCCCATCTGTGCTGGGTATTTTATATGAAGTTGTAGGTTGTTACCCTCGCTCTTTGCAGACCCCTCTCAGCAGCACGGAGGCAGTAGGATGCTGCAGGCAGCATGGTGCTTTGTTCTGCCTGTCAGGTGCAGTTGTAAATCCTCTGTGGTCACAAACATCAGAGGATCTTGATGAGAGCATGTTGCCTGTGAGCACCTCCTCTGTGAGAGCTGGAGAACTGCCTGTATCTGGAGTCCAGCCATCTCGCTCTGAGGTTTTTGCTTGTCGGTTCCTATTTAAGTCCTTTCGTTTTCTCTTCTCAGGTCACTTCACCTGGGAGAAATACCTGAAAGAAACATGTGCCATCCCAGCTCCCGCCCATTGCTTCAAGCAGGTAAGAGGGTGCAAACAAGAAAGGTCAAAGGGGATGATGCATTAGTGACCCAGGAGTTCCCTGCCTGGGATAGGCCCCTTTTTTGGCAAGGAAGATGCTTAAGGATATCAGAGAACAGGAAACCAAGCATGCTGAAGCAAAGGTAACAAAGATAGGTTTGGGTGCTGCAAATGGTGGAGTAGCACAGATTTTACTCTGAGATATGCATGGATGGGAACATGAGAAAACTTCTACTCTGCCATAGGCCCTTAGAGAAATGGTTCTGGTGAATGGGTTAGCAGCCCCTGGGCATTGAGCACAGAGGTGGGTACAGGGGATGCAGGAGGGAATCGGCACAGCACATGGTACACCTGGGTCTGGGTATACCAGGATACTCCTCAGCAGCACGGAGGAGTTGTATCTGTTGGGTTGGCTGGGTGATTCCCCTGAGGGCTGTGAGGAAAGGGTAGGTCTGGTTACAGGTCTGCCAGGGCTCACCAAGCTTTCTTTGCTGCTCTGTGGTGTCTGCTCCCATGCTGTGCTTGGAGGATGCTGTCAGTCTCTGGTAGAACCAGTGCTGGTGCTCTCAGGGTATCAGCCTGAATAGTGGAAATCCTGGCTCTGCGTGAGTCCCTGTTTTTCTCTTTGCAGTCATACACTCCACCTGCAAATGAATTCAAGATCAGTATGAAACTAGAAGCCCAGGACCCCCGGAACACCACGTCCACGTGCATCGCCACAGTGGTGGGTCTGACGGGCGCACGCCTGCGCCTGCGCCTCGATGGCAGTGATAACAAGAATGACTTCTGGAGGCTGGTGGACTCTGCTGAAATCCAGCCCATAGGAAACTGTGAGAAGAACGGAGGGATGCTGCAGCCTCCACTGGGTGAGCTGGAGTTCTGCTGTCCACTGAGCACCCACATGATCTGTGCGGAAAACCTTGGGGGTTTTATATCTCTGTGCCTGGGACAGAGACCCTTGAACTGCCCCTGCCTACCACTGTGATATGGAGCAGCCCTGTTAGTTTGGGCTGTTAAACATGTATCCCACACCAGGATTTCCACATGGACTTTGTGGCATGGATAAGGAGGTGCTTTAGAGTGTAGATGAAAGAGCTCTTTGCACCTAGGTGAACTGCCTGCACTCTTTGCTGCTCAAGCTCAGGATAAGCACATGCTGACTGTGCTCTTATGCGTTCTGAAGTTATCCCTGTGTACCCCAAGGAAAAACATTTCCATGCATTTGTGGGAAAGAATGCCAGAGCCACTCTGATTCCTAGGGGACGCACAAGCAATGGAGGGCACCCCAAAGCCCTGGTGACCCAGGCGTGTGGGTGGTAGTGTTGGAAGGCAGAGCAACCATGATGGCCTGTCCTAGGTAACTGCCTGTATAAGGATGGAATGAATCCAGGTTCTCCTTTCCTGGGAGACACCCCACAGTCACCCAGGCAGTGCTGGCACATGGCTTGGTGTCTGGTCACTGCCCATTGCTCTGGGCTTCTGATCCTGCTTCCGAGTGCTGTCATCTCCAAGGTGTGCTTGGCATGAGCTGGGTGTCATCCATCAGTGCATTCCCCTGTGCTCCCCCTGGAGCTGAGCAGGGAGATGGTGTCTGGTTGGCTTTGCTGGGGATCTGTGAAACTTGAGGTAGAGAACAACCAAGAGAACAGTCAGGGCTGAGGCACTGCTGATCCTGACACTGATTTCAAAAGCATTTCAGTTTTCATTCATGCTGTCTAAGGGTATTTGTGCCCAAGTACCTTTGGATCAATAGGAGTTCAGCTGGGGACCACGTGATGAGGAAATAGAAGGTCTGACAAGGTTCCCAGTGATTTAAGTCCTGTCTCGTGAAGAGACACTTGTAATATTTCATCTCTTGACTTAGTTTCACTTTGCTGCAGCTTGATCACTAACGTGGACAAACAAATGCTTCTTCCAGCCTGGTCTTTGGGTGAATGCATCTTCTTTTTGACACTGGCCAAATGAGGAGCTCGTTTATTGGTTCTTTCCTGATGAAGCACCAAACTCAACCTGCTTTTGCATTCTGCTGCCCATTATTTGTGAAGCATCTTCATAAATCTCCCTCAGCACATCCCCAAATAAGATCAAGCCGATCTGTAGTGATGCAGGAAACCTTCAGTGGGACACCTGGAATGAGGGGTGTTTTTAATCATGTTTTTCCATGGAGCACCATTAGTGAGCTTTGTGGAAGTAGGGCCTGAACTGCAGTGGGACCCTTAGGATTGACCTTTCTGAAGAAGGAAGGAACATAAGCAGATGCATGTTCTGGCACATTCCACCACACGAAGCTGTGTGTAAGCAGGTCTAATGATACCTTTTGCCTTCATATTGGCTACAGGCAAAACCTGCTGCAGCTCAACATTGAAGCTGTCGGTTTTAGAATCAGAATAGTTAGGGTTGGAAAGGACCTTAGGATCATCCAGTTCCAACCCCCCTGCCATGGGCAGGGACACCTCACACTGAGCCATGCCACACACAGCTTCGTCCGACCTGGCCTTGGACACTGCCAGGGATGGAGCATTCACAACCTCCCTGGGCAACCCATTCCAGTGCCTCACCACCCTTACAGTAAAGAATTTTGATGTTATTTTCATGCATGCTGCTGTGCTTTTGCAGACATCTCTTTGAAACCTCAGTCCCAGGGAGCAGCCCATGAGCTGCCCATCTCCTGTGGGTACCGGTCCTGCCTGGCAGCCATGGTTCCTCCTGTGCCTTGCCCGGCTTTTGCCAGCAGATGGCAATAAGGGTAATGGAGCTGCTGAGCAAAACTCATTTCTGTCTGTGCCAGAGGAGAGGGTTCATGCTCTGGAAGAAGTCTTTGTGCCCAGCTGTGACCTGCGTAACCTTGGGCCAGGCTAGAATCACAGAATCCGAGGTTGGGAGGAGCCTCAGGGACCATCTGGTCCAATGTTTATGGGAAAAACATGACGTAGACTAGATGTCCCAGCACCATGTCCAGTCAGGTGTTAACAGTGGCCGATCTTGGGGAATCCATCACTTCCCAGGGGAGGTTATCCAGTGGCTGATTGTTCTTATGGGGGAAAATCTCCCTCTTGTGTCCAGTCAGAATCCCCCCAGGATGTTGTGTTGTGGCATCTCAACCCTGGCAGAGCTTTGCCATGTCAGTCACCATGGGATGCTCTCCCTTTAGGTCCAGGCCCAGGGTTATCTTCAAACTACCACAGATACAGACAGTGCAATGCCCTGTTCAGCTGAGCAGCAGAAATTGCTTCTGCAGGAAGATGCATATTGAGCAAAGGTGTTTTGTGATACCTGGTTGTGCAGTTGCACTCAGGGTCATAGCCCAAAGCATGTGAATTTGCTTTCTTCTTCCCATAAGCCCCTTTCTGCTATTTCTGTACTTTTCTTCATAGACAGCATTGAGCCAAAAGCTGCCATTCTTTCCTGTAATGGTTAAACCTGCTTCCCAGCCAAGCCACAGCCTCTTCATTTAGTCAGGTTAGCTTGCCTGCAGCTCACTCTAAAAGGTGCAGGGGACCACCCAGGAGCTGAGATTCCCTATGGAGGAAGAAATTCCATACTCTGAGTGTGCACTTGCTGATTCATGTCTCCCTGTAGCAGGATCATTGAGGCTGCCAGCACTAGTGCTGCGCAAAGCTCTCTGCCTGCATGGGTAATGTGCAGGCTTGTGTTCCCAGCAGAATATTGCAAACAGCCATCCCCAGGGGGTTCTTTTCAACAGCATCATGTTTTGTGTGCAGAGCATCTGGAAAAGGTCACCTCTCACCCTCCAACATGAGGAGGGTGATGCGTGATCACAGTGTGTGCCTGCTGCAGAGGTCCCAGCCCAGCAGGCGTGTGCTGCTGGATCCAGCCTCAAAGTCTCCATCTCTGCTTCCTCCCCTGCAGGCTTTCGGCTGAATGCCTCCTCTTGGCCCATGTTCCTTCTGAAGACTCTGAATGGAGCAGAGATGGCTCCTGTCCGGATTTTCCACAAGGTATTTCACTGTTTGTGAAGACACCCTTTTGGCATGGCCCTTTTACTGCAGAGCACCAAAGTCACAGCTGGTTTCTCACCACAGGAGGTGAACAGTGCCCAGCTTTGCCCTGGTGCTGCTTCTCTAGGGCAGACCTATACCCTCTATGGCTGCATCACAGCAGTGTCAGGATGCAGACAGGGGTCTGCTAAGAAAGCATCTTGGGCTTCAACACTCAGACTTGAGAGATGGGCTTGTTTTTCACTTGGGCTGCAGGTGCTGTCCAAGTCAGGAATGCAGTATCTGAAAGTCAGCACCTCTCTGAAACCTTTTAATGTACCAGAGCTTGGGAGGTGGGCAAAGACTGCTGTGAGGCCACACTGCAGGTATGGGTCTGTAGTTTGTAATCTCACATCTTTAGTCAGAGAGCTACAGAAGCCTTACTAGAGGATTGTGCTGTGCTATGGGATGGTTGATGTGGCTTCAGTATATCTCAGGTGTAAAAGACAAGGAGGAGCAAGCCCCAGATAAGGATGGGTGGCAGATCTCTCACATGTCTAGCAAAGCTGCAGTCTGGGGAAGAATGACAGAGAATGACTCTCATATCTCAGGTTTTCCTGCTGTGAGATAAAAAGGTTAGAGTACCTATAGAGGCTCTTTGGAGTTTATTTCCTGCCTGCGCTGCATGGCAGAGGTGTCACAGGCTCCAGTGTTAACATAGCACTGTGTGGGTTTGATCCAGCAGCAGGGTGATGGCAGAGCAGTCAGCAGTGGACTCCATTGCTTCTTGACTTGAAGGGCATGTAGTCGTGTAGTTAGGCCAGCACGAGCACACCTAGTTGGGGTTCACGTCCAGCCCACTAGCTCCCTTCTTGATCTGCTCCTGGAGGGGAGTTTGCTGATGGAGGGGACAGCCCTGGTATATCCTCTTTGAGCACATTTTCAATTTCTCCTTATAGGAACCACCATCTCCATCCCAAAACTTCTTCAAGACAGGTATGAAGCTGGAGGCAGTGGACAGGAAGAACCCTCACTTCATCTGCCCGGCCACCATTGGGGAGGTGAGAGGTTCTGAGGTCCTCATAACATTTGATGGCTGGAGAGGTGCCTTCGATTACTGGTGCCGATATGATTCCCGGGACATCTTTCCCGTAGGCTGGTGCTCGCTGACTGGAGATAATCTGCAGCCCCCTGGAACAAAAGGTAAGGCCCACGTTGTTGCTTAGGTGTCTTCCTCCTCCGTTTACCTCTCAAACAGCAGCAACCCAGGCAGAGGCTGGCACCGGGGACATCTGGGTTCCCTGTCTGGCTCTCTTACGCTGCTTCGTGCACGGTAAAGGTGCAGATGATCCCGTGCAATTGCAGTGTAACAGCCTGGCCTCAAGGTGCTAAGGAGCTGCCATCGATGGAGGTGGGCAGGAGGTGGCTCTCTGAAGGGATGGAGCTGGTCACCACTGCTGAGGTCTGCTCCTCCTCAGCACCTGCATTGGAGGCTTTCCTACGCCTTTAGAATGCACGTTCCAAGGGAGTTTTCCACATGGGGACCAGGCTATTTGTGGATAAAGTAAGGGAATAACGAGAAGTATGAAGTTGCAGGACTGTTTGTACATGTGGCATGTACATGTGACTGTGCCTGTGGCAGAGACCTTGCTCTGCCTTGTCCTGTGATGTCTGCTTTGAACGTGGGAAGCTCAGGCCTGGTTGGGTTGTACTTGCCTTGTTCCTAGAGCTGTGACTGTTGCTTTGGAAGGGTGCTGAGGAACTTGCAGAGGTCTGAGCATTGGCTGTGGAGGTTTTCAGACGTGTCTTTAGCTTGCTAGCACTGCAGTTGTGTTTAGGACCGGGGAGCTGTCATTGTCCCCATGCTCATCCCTCTGGCATTTGCTGCTTGGCAAACCCAGCACGTGCCTGACAATGGAACGGGAAGGAGAGCAGCCTCTCTGCTGGAGCTGAAGGATTACTTAGGAAAGGCATTTCTCTGATGAGGCTGTTCCTTGTGAAAACCCAGGGTCAGCTGGTGCTTCCCTGCTGTCCCTCGGTGTGAGCCAGCCCTGTTCTCTGTGCTGCAAGGCTGGCTCGGGCTCCCCTCGCGCGGGGCTGATTCTGTTCTGGCTGGGAACTGAAAGGTTGTTGCTGTTTATCTTGGATTGCTGCATTTGGCCTTGATGTTCCCAGCCTCTCCCTCGCTTCCTGCTGGTTGTTTGCATTCTGTCCTGCGGGCGCCACAGAGCTGCTGGGGACCTCCTAGCTGGGGCTGCACCCCCCCCCTGCACTGCCCTGGGATCACCCCCAGCATCTCCAAGGTGCTTCTCCGGTACTGCACAAGAGGCTAAGACATGGTTGTGTTGGGTGGGAGCTTTGCTGGCACTAAAGTGGAGGTGGAAGGGTTCAGGGGCAAGGTGAAAACGGCTTTCCTAGGAGAAGTGGGAAGACTCATAGCACCCAGCATAGGCAGCATCTCTCCCTGTGCCAGGGCTGAGGGAGCAGGGCATCCAGAAGAAGTAACAACCCAGTGTGGGGCAACACTGTGGTCATTTTGAGCCATCTTGAGAAGCATTTGCTTCCCCACTTTGGCAGGCAGCAGTGACTCCCCCTCTTGCATTGGCTCCACCAGCAGCCACTCTGCAGTTCCCACTCATATACTAAAGTAGTGAACCCCAAAAGTCACATCTCCCACTCCCAGGCAGAGGCTCTCAGGCAGGTTGGTTGTGTTGTTCAAGTCCAGAGACAAGAGCAGGGATTGCAGAGATTGTGTGAGCCATGCAGAAATGTCCTGGAGTCAGGATCAGCTTTGGCTTTGTGGTATTTTCCTTTCCTCTCTGTACCTGCCCCCTCCCTTTCCTGGCCCAGACTTTGCAATTCCCACTTAAACCAAATGAAGGGAGCGCTGGGAACTTTCCTTGTCTGTAATCAAATTCCTCCCTGTTCCTTTACCTCTCAGCCCTGCTTTGGAGGAGGGTTGAGCACAGTCCTCCCAGGACCTGAGAGTGCTGCTCTTGGCAGGGTTGGAGGATGCTTCACCGCAAAGGGATCCCCCTTTCCTCCAGCTCCAGCAAAGCTTCCTTATGTGCCAGCCTGGAGCCTGCAGGACCACGCAGTGGAGTTGGGCAGGTTCCCATTCCTGGTTGGAATTCCACCTAAATCAGGGAGACCTGGGGAGATACACAGGAGGTCAGTGCTACGTGTGGTTATATGAGCTCTGCCGATGGGCACGAGGTGCCTGGAGGAGCTGAGATGTCCTGTGAAGAGTTAACTCCATGGAGACTGATGGTTTCCTGGGGCTGAGCAAAATGAGCTCATGATCAAGGGAAGCAGAACTTCAAAGAGGCCAGGCATGTTTATTTAATGCTGGTAACATAATTCAGCTCTAATCTGTCCCTTCTGCTGCCTGCCAGCAGTGGTGGAGGAGCGCAGGGCTTCTCCAGGCACTTCCCCTCTCCAGCTCTGGGGCCTCCCACTCCTACCAGTGTTTGCTTTGCTGGGCAGGGTGCTGGTGGAGCTGGGGCCCAGCCAGCCCTGCCGAGGGGAGCTTTCCTGAGGACACTTGTGTGTGTGAAGGGAGGAAAGGGAGGTCAAATGGCGAGGAGGAGCAGCTCTGCCTGCCAGGTTGGTAATTCCATGGCTGTCAGATGTGCTCTGTGGTGGCTGGAGGCCAGATGGCTGCAGGCTCCTGGGTATCTCCTGCAGCTCCTCTTTGTGCAGCACAGCCTGGAGCTGCAGGGTTCACATAAACCCATGCTGCAGAGCAGTGTAGCTCCGGGGGTGTCAGCGGTCGGTCCTGCTCCTCTCTGCTCCCCATCAGGCTGGGGTTGGAGGTCAGCTCTGCTGGGCTCCCAGAGCAAGGCGAGATGTGGCAGAACTTGGCCTGTGCATCCTCAGCCTTCTCATGCCAGCCAGGCAGCAGCTGGGGAAGGCAGGGGGTTAGAACTACATGATCATAAGTCCTTTTCCAACCTTTCTGTGATTCTATGACTGTCCCAAAGGGAGGCGGTTTCGGTGGCAAAAGCTTCCTCTTGACTTCCCATCCATGCCAGTGCCACACTCGCAGGGCTGTCTCTTAACCAGGAATCAGCACTCCTCACCTGTAGTGTACAGCATCTTGTATGTCTTTTCATGCCACTTACACACATGCTCTTTTACCCTTAAACACATATCCCAGGCTCTTAGAAATAGAAGGTGAGGTGGGTGTCCTATAAAACCAGGTGCTGGTTGGCAGCTTTGAGCTCTGCTCGATGGGCAGACTGTGCTACTGATAGCCCCTGCACTTACCTTGCATGGGAGATGCTCAGGACTTGTGGGTTCACTTCAGAAATGAAGACAGGGGGTTGGAACTGGATGAGCTTTAAGATCCCTTCCAACCCCAACCAGGCTGGGGTCCTGTGATTAATTCTTCTCAGCCATGGTTTGTGCATCACTTCTGGGTGGCAAGGGAGTGCTGTAACCTTAAAAACAAGGATGCAGGGACACAGGCAGCCTGCAGCAACCTGCCCACAAGCACAGGTACGGCTGTCAGTGTTCACAGTAACTCAGAAGGTCCTTGTACCATTCCTTCACTTGCACTGTGCCTTGGCAGGGGGGTTGGACTAAGTGACCTCCAGAGGTCCCGTGCTTGTGATTCTGCGATGCTGAGCTCCTCCGGAGTTCCCTGGTGGGTTCACTGCACCCATTACATTGATTTCCCACCCCTGTGCATGCTCACAAGAACAGAACATTGTGAGGGGTGCTGGGTGCTGAGTGGGGCAGCAGTGAAAGCGTTAAGGCTGGGTGGGCAGAGCTGGGAGCAGCTCCAGCACTGGAATTTGGAGGAGTGGAGTTGCTGCCTTGGCCAAAACCCAGCTGGCGACAAGCCCTGACCGGGATGGGCCCGGGGAGCTGCTGGGGAGGTGATGCAGAGCCTGGCTGGGCCACGGCTGCTAGGCAGCCACAGCAAGGGCAGCACAGAGCCCCGTGCTGCGTGTGGTCCAACAGCAAGCATGTCCCTGCGCTGTGTGAGCGCACTGCTGCTGTCAGCACACTGCTGCCCGGGCCTGGCTGCCTCCAGAGCCTGCCCCTCCCCTTGCAAAGCCCAAGTGAAGAGTTTTAGATAGTTACCATGGGGATGTGTTGAAGTGGAACTCCCATTTGCTCCTGGACTCGCATCCGCTCCCGACTGTTGCATGTGTTACACAGCCCAGAGGCTGGAGCCTGCCCTCACACGGGTGGGTAAGAGAGGGGCACAAAATGCTGCCCCTGGGTAGGAAGCTGATGAAGTCCTTCATCCCTCAGCACTGCTGCTGCCATGTGATGTGTTGGTTAACTGCTTGGCATCTTCAGATGAAGATGATGGTCATATGCTAGACTTTCTGCCCCCGGGCAAAGGTAACGTGTATTTTATGACTTTATTTCTGCTGTTGCTTGGTTTCTCTTCCTCTGTTGGGGCGAGGACACGGTGATGGGTGGAGGAGCCTCGTGAGGAGTAGCTGGCAGGGGAATGCTCAGGTGAGCTCTGCTTTACAGCTTGAAGGAGATGGAAAAATACTCATTGCTGTCACTTCAGGACTGAGCTGGGGCTCGTCCGTCAGGCCAGGTGATGAATGTTGGCATTGGGGTGGCTGGAGTTGGGAGCACACAGGTACTGATGGTTGCACAGAGAAGTTCAGCATTTTCTCTTCTAAGTGTGAGTCTAGTGCATGTGCAGTCGTGGTGCTCTTGGAAGAGCCCAAGAAATATCCCTTGAGCTGTTTGGAGCACAGAGCTGAGGTGCTTATCCTGTCTTGCATGTGTGTCCTGGAGTCCAGGTTGGTTGTGGAGGTCTGGGCTCCGTGCTGCAGGAGGGTTTGCTGCTCCCCAAACCCCTTTGGATGCTGGTGGTGCCTGTGGCTCAGCACACAGCAGATCTGGCACTCAGCAGGATCTCGGGCATGTTACAGACTTGGTGTTACTGTGGGATGTCTTGGGGCTGGAAAGAGCCTCCAAGGAGTTGACCTGGGACAGGCAGTTTCCACCATCCTCCAGCCTGTCTTTCATATGAAGCTCATATCCCGTGTCCTTCTTATGAAGTTGTATCCCAGCTTGACTTTTCCTCATGTTTTATTCTGAAGTTGTTCATAACCCACAGATTATGAATCTCTGTATTCAGGACATTTCCTTCTCTTTTCCATCCCACTTCCTGGTCCGAAACAGGGTTTCAGAATCTCAGGGTGTTCCTGAGTCCTGGCAGGACATTTCTACAGGAGCCTCACTGTTGAGACTTCCTCCCTTTGGGTGAGCAGCACTGGGGTCACTGCCCCATTTCTGCAACATCTCTGACCTTCCACTGATGGAACGTGGTGCAGGGCTGGGCTGGTGCAGGCTGAAGGCCTCAGTGCTTTCAAGATGGAGTTGGACAAGCTCAAGGAAGGGCAGAGGTCCAGGGCTTTTATTTCTGGGCATTCCAAAGTGTCTGACTCCAGATGTCCTGAGCTGGGGTTACAGCAGGGCTGGTGTCTGCCCCACCATCCTCTGCTGCCAGGTTTGGAAGCAGAGGTAATCAAGCTTAGCATGCCCAGTGCAATGGTTTGGGTATCTTTAGGAGAGCCACAGGGAGTACAGTTTCCCACCTAGATGGAGTGGTTTAAGCACTTAGGATTAAGAAGCTTCTCTTGGAGGACTTAGGGCTCCACACATTGTTTCTGCCTGTCACCAGCACACACATGCCAGCTGCTGGTGACAGGAGCTCAGCTCCTTAGAAGGAAGCAGCTTCTGCTGGAGGAGCCAGAATGATGGACCAAGGTCTGTAAAAGCTGCCTGTGGTCCATGGGATGGTTGTGGTTGGAGCAGTGGATGCACATGTGGGAGGAATGGGCCCGTTTTGGTGGGGTATTTCACAGTGACAATATGGGAGCAAGAGCATGACATCGTCTTCTCATCTTCTGGTTTCTTCATGGCTTTGTTCCCTCCCCATGTTTTGGAGAGGGTAAGTGAATGCTGTGGCCCTGCTCTGAAGTGAATGCCCAGCTCCGACCCTGCCTTTGGCAAACGCATCCCTGTTGCCACTGCGTGCAGTTGTATTGACTCTAGGAGCTTCATCCTGAACAGACAGCTTCACTTGTTACAAAGATTGGGCCTTTTGTGGCTTCTCATGGTTCTCCTCTTGATCTTTGATGTTTCTATAATGCCTGAAGAGCTTTAGGAAAGAGCAGAAGGTGGAACAAAGCAACACCCGCAGCCTCCTGGCTCTCTGTGCACTGACAGGTTGGAGGTGTTCTGCTAATATTTACCCAGGAAGCCAAAGCTAAAAATACAGCTTCAGAGATGATCAGAACAAGCAGGAGCCCCAGGAACAGCCCTGAATAGCCTGAATCCAGCAGGAGTGCGGAACCATTCCCAACCTGGGGGTTTGGAAACCCACTGGTAAATAATTCCCATGGCAAAAGATGTGATCAGTCAGTCGATTGTGGTGGTCTCTCATGCTACATGTCACTGAATGTCTGTCCTTGAGCTACCTGGGTGGAAACAGCAGTGTTGTCATGCTTCCCATGGGCTGGAAATCTGGGAAGAAGCTCATGCCCTGAGTCCTGCTGCAGGTATAAGTCAGGTTGGCTTGGGCATGCTGGAGTCTTACCCAGTCTGCAGGTTGGTTGCTTCCCAGAAGCGTGGCTCTGAGGTTTCTTTGAGGCCTGCTGTGTGGACTGGGCATGTCAGGCATCCCCTCTGTGTGCATGCTCTGTCACCAAACCCCTCCTGTCACCGTTCTGCCAGTGCCCAAGATGTACTGCAAGGTGCAGTGAGCTGCCACACAGGTGACCCCAGCCTGGCTTTGGGGTAACCAAATGCAGCAGGAGTATTGAAGCTCAGAGTTTTACTTGGTGTTGTTCTGACTGTGCCAGTACACTCTAGTGTTGCCATTCCTTTTGGAACTCCCTGGTTCCTCCTGTTTGTTGTCTTTCACTCTCTAGAGCATCCCTCAGGAGCTTCAGTTTCAACCCTGCTGATGCGTTTCTCACACTGGAGCTGCCCAGCTCAGTTCTCATCTCCTTTCTGTAGTGCAGAATTACAACACCCTTACAACAGCTTTATTTTTGCAGTGATGAGACTAATGGGGATGGGGATCACAGCAAGCAAGAACCCAGGTTGTGTTGCAGCCAATTTGGTGTAAGAGGTAGTGGGATGGGGACGGGAGGAAAACTGCTGGTTTGGGATATGGAGAGGGTGATTGCTGACAAATTTGGCATGTGCCTTTGAACCATATGCCTTGGTAGGCTCATGGCAGCTCCTTGTTACCTGACCTGGTAGCTGGGCTGATAGGAGAGACTCTGCTCCAGGCAGGCTGGGGGAGCTCCGTGCTCTGGCTGTACCTGCAAAGGAGCATCCAGGTGGCCTTGCAGAACCGGACCCAGGCTTCAGCTGTCTGAGCACTGGAGAAATAACAAACTGATGGTGACACATGGTACCAAGGCCACCAGGTTTGTCCAGACAGGCTGCAAAGGTTGCTGGATGCTGGCTCCTACAAGCGAGTGTCTCTCCAGGGGTGATGAGGGCACTGCATAGAAGAACTAACACACACTGCTGCTGCAGTAAGGGCTGGAATTCTGTTGAGGGCTTCCCCTGCAATCCAGATCTGCACAGTCAATCCCTCAAACCAGCCCCACTGTCCAAAGCAGCCATTTTTCTCTGCAGTGTAAATGTCTGTGCCAGGGCCATTCCCAGCATGGTCTTTCTGCTCCTTTGCATTGCCTTTCGGGAGCTGGAAGAGGGGATGGAAGGGAAAAGAGGGGCTGAAGAAGCAGGAATGTCCTTGCTCCAGAGTTATAATTGGCAGTGGGAGATGTTTACGGCTGGTTGTGCAGATGTTCCACAGCAAACATGCTGGGAGATGGGGGGCTTGTGAGCTGCTATTTGGGGAGAAGTTTCCTTGGCTGCTCCAGTGGTGGCAGGCATGATGCTGCTTTCCCTTACACTAATGCCACCCTTGGCAGTATTAGCTATAAAATATCCATAACTAAATTTACCCATTCATTTTATTACTACCCAGTAGATACAAAGCAGTTAAACTTTCTTATATGGGAGAGAAATTGAGACCTGGGGTTTGGGACTGAGTCAATCTGTGTGCTCAGCACTAAACTGAAAGTGATTTTTGCTGAGGCCAACAGTTTGGGCACCTTTGCTCTTCCCAGGCTGTCACTGCCTTTGTTTCTCATCAGGAGCCAGTCACTCATCCCTGTTTATTTTGCCATCAGCAGGATGGGGACAGTGCTGAGCCCAAGGGATTCTGGAGAATGAAGGTATTGTGTGGCACGTCCGTGACACTTTGTGCCAGTCTCAAAGTGCTTCCCCCTGCATTGAGGAGTAGCTGCACACGGGTGTTTATACCCTGAAAAGCATCAGTAACTGCTAAGCAATGATAAGGGTCTCTGAAGTGATGCTGGAAACCAGTTAAGACCTTAAAAGGTGGTTTATGTTGTGTGTGGAGCAGAAGAGCCAAGGCAGTGTGAAGGAGCTCTTAAAAACTCAACCTGATCCAAGTGTTTTCCTAATGGGCTCAGGAAAGGGTGGCTCTGGGTTGAGGCAGAGCTTAGCCCTGACTGGAGCTATCCCTGAAAAGGCTGGGACTCTGGAACTGAGAATCCAGGGATCATCTGCAGGTTTGGGGGCTTCATGCTTGATTTTCAACCAGAGCAATGAGGATTTCTGTTCTGGCCACTGCTGGTTTTGAGCTGATGTTCTTGTGCAGTGAATGTTACAGCCCACGTTCTCCCTCCTGAAGGAGCACCAGGCAGCTCAGAACCCATCATTTGGCATCTGAAGGTAGGAGTGGTTTTCTCCACACTCTTTACTTTTCCTTTCCCAGAATGCTGGGAGGGCTGGAGCACCTCTGCTCTGGAGACAGGCTGTGGTTTGGGACGCACAAGGAGTGCTGCCTCATGAGGCTTGTGCAGAAGCAGCAGCACTTGCTGGTATCTCGGTGCCTCTTGGAGACTTTTTCCCTTATTTATTTTAGTTTTGTAAAGAAAAGAACCTTAAAAACACTACAGTTTGTGCCTGGGGGATGTGCAGTGACAGCTGCAGTGCTCAGAGATGATCTGAGCACTGGTGGAAGGAAAGTGCTGCTCCAGAGCCTGCAGATTTCGAAGCCTTTAAGAAACGGGACACTCATGATGGGTGTTCAGAGCCTTTCTCAGGTGCAACAAACACCTAAGACATTGCTTTAGCTTTAAATAGCTGCCGTTCTTCCTGTGCCTGTGGACGTCCTGGCCCAAAACACACATTAAAATCCACGCTGCATGTCAGGATGAGCAGGACACAGTTTCATGTGCATGCTGTCGTGTACCTGCTGGGCACTGAGGTCTGAGAGGGGAGCAGGAGATAAAACACCTCATGACTTCCAGTGACGGCAGCAGCAAGTTTCAGTAGCCAAAAGCTGAAAGTAGATAAATCCTGTGGAAAAAGAAAGTGCATTTTGGGGAGTTAATGGCATGAGAACATCTCGAACATGCTGAACCATGCAGCGCTTGCTCCTCTTGCTGCGTTACTGTATTAGATAGATCTGATCCTTCGGCATTAACTCAAGCAGATGTTGGAGGCTGGAGAGCAGGAATCCCTGCAGGAATTACTGAATTATCAGTATAATTGCATTATGGCTTGAAAATTCCAGGATTTGGTGGATTATTCTTTATCCCTGTCCTTGCAAGGAGCCCATGTCTCCACACTTGCCCTTTTCTCCTGTGTTGTCTGTCATGCCTGCTGAGAGTTCAGGACATGCCACATCTTGAGCCTTCCCAGCGCCTGTATTTGTGTCCCAGCCATGCACATGATGGCCAGTGATGATGGGCTCTGCTTTGGGGAGAATCCAGAGGTTTGAAGCTTTCACAACTTGCTCTTGGACAGGCGCTGAGCTCTGGTTCCTTTCCAGCTCCAGCCATCAGGATGTCATGGTTTGAGCTGCTGCATCCAGGGAAGGATTCAGCCAGATCTCAACAAGCTTTCCAAGCTCTGGCAGATTAGCTTATATCCAGTGTGTCTCTAATACACCTCTTTAAGTCATGCTTCTGACCATGCACTGCTGAAGATGGGACGGGGGACACCTGGAGCACCGTATGTGTGGCCTACAGTGTTCTTCATAGGTGCTTTAAATGGATAGGAATGGTGTGTTCAGGCTTCTCAGAAGTCCCTTTTGCTTCAGGACACTGTAGTCATCACTGGTACCTAGAGATAAAGGAGGTGAGCTATGGCTGCATCTGAGAGTACAGTACCCTTGGCATGTAAAATGGAGATCTGGGGGTTTGTGGTCCAGCAGCTGCTGGTGTATGTGGAATAGTTGGTGTAGCAGAGAGAAAGGTAGGAAATGTTCTCCATCTTCAACTCCATATTTTCCTACATTTTGGCTTTGTATTCTTACCCCAAGGATATAATTTTGTCTTCTTCAGACTGTGATAAGCCTGAGATAAGCTGATGAGTTTCTAGTACTGGCTGACACTCAAAGCGTGGATGTCAACTTCACAGTCTTGTGTATGTAACAGTGAGTCCCAGTGCCATGTGTCAACTGGTGAGGGATGTGTTGGTGTTAGGAAATGGGCCCTGAAGTCTTCTCTGTCAGGTCCCTTTGTTTGTGCAGGAAGCTCAGAACTCTGGCTTAAACTAATCCCTTAGTGACTGAGAGCCCAGTCTGTGGTGCCCAGCTTTCCTTTTGCTCTAAGTTCAGCAGTGTTTGATCCTGCACCTTCAGGGTGATGTTTCTCACTGCAGCCAAACTGATCTGGCACCAACCAGCCCAAAAAGGAGCCAGCCCATTCCTCCACATACACCCTTATGCTGGATGCTGGCAGTAGAAAACTTTGATGAGGTTTCCGTTCCATTACTGGGCTGAAATGATGAGTTAGGAGTTCAGATCACAGAATAGTTGAGGTCAGAAGGGATCTCTGGAGGTTGCATGGCCCAACTTGTTGCTAAAGCAAGGCCAGCTTTGGAGTTGTGCTAGGTTGCTCAGAGCTCATGTGAGCACCAAAGCTGTGGGGCAGAGATGCTGCTTTTCTCAGTGACAGCAAACCGTTGGGCTTTGTAAGGTTTTTGGCTCCTCGCTGTGGCTGGTGAAGGTGGTGAGGGTGAAGACTGGTCCAAGGAAGATGAAGGTGAGGATGTCTCTGGCAGATGCTCACTGTTGGGCAGGCACTGTCTCCAGCTGAATAAGATGCAGTAAACTGGAGCTTTTGGCAGTTACCAGGTACATGGGTGATGGTTTGCAGTGGGGAGGTGAGCCCATGTCCTGGGCAGGGCTGTTACCAGTGTTAGAGCTCAGAGGGGGTTGAGGTGGGTGTGAGCAGGGCTGAGCGCTCTGCACTGCTCCCTGTGTAACCCTGAGCTTCTTGACCACATCCCAGTAACATCAGGGCTCAAATCCTGAAGGAGAATTAACAGGCACCTGGCAAAAACTTCAGGCTCCTTTGGGAAGCATCCAGTCCCTGGAAGAGGTTCTGGTGCTATAACAGTAATATAATAATGGTAATATAGCCATCCAGAAGGAGCTGGGCAGGCTGGAGAGATGGGTGTCTGTGAACCTCATGGAGTTCAACAAGGGCAGGAGCAGGGTCCTGCCCCTGGGTCAGGCAATCCCCAGCACAGCCACAGGCTGGGGGAGGTGGGATGGAGCAGCCTGAGGAGGAGCACTTGGGGTGTTGGTCAATGAGAAGCTCCCCATGACCCGGCTTCAGTGTGAGCTTGAGCCCAGAACCCCCCCGTGTGCTGGGCTGCACCCCCAGAGCGTGAGCAGCAGCTCAGGGAGGGGATCCTGCCCCTCTGCTGAGCTCTGGGGAGACCCCCCCTGCAGCCCTGATCCAGCTCTGGGGCAACAACATAAAGGGGCTCCAGGAAAGCTGGAGAGGGGCTTTGGACCAGGGCCTGTAGGGACAGGCCAAGGGGAATGGCTTTAACCTGCCAGAGGGGAGACTGAGATGAGCTCTTAGGCAGAAGCTCTTCCCTGTGAGGGTGCTGAGGCGCTGGCACAGGGTGCCCAGAGAAGCTGTGGCTGCCCCATCCCTGGCAGTGTTCAAGGCCAGGTTGGACACAGGGGCTTGGAGCAAGCTGCTCCAGTGGAAGGGGTCCCTGCCCGTGGCAGGGGTTGGAGCTGGAGGAGCTTTAAGGTCCCTTCCAATGGTGACTGTTCTATGACCTGATACAGGACACTGTATCATTTGGAAATAAAATTAAACCAAGAAACCGAAGGCACCAGAAGCCTCCCCCTTGCCCCCTGACCAAGCAGAACAGGGTCATTTGCTGGATTCACCATGCACCCTGTTGTTTGCACTGGTGCCAGGTGAGGTTAGGATGGGTGTAAACCACTTGAGGACATTCTGCACTTCACTGCTAGTGCAGGTTACTCCTAGCAACCCCCAGGAGCTCGGTATGGCAGGGCAGGGAGGGCAGAGTTCTCCATCCCATACACTGTGTGGAGGCATACGCAGGGTTTGCTGGGGGCAGTGGTTGATGGCAGCCCCACGAGGAAGAGGAGGAGGAAAAGGACTGCTTGGTGTTCCTGGCCCTTCTCTGCAGCACCAGGTGACCTCTGTGTCCTAAACATGGCCTTGCTGTGACCATGAGCTGGCTCAGCTCAGCTCCTACTCCTTGGCACATCCCAAGGCAGGAATGCCCACGTAGCTGGAGGCTGGGAGTCCCAGTGGCTACTGGGGCCTGGCCAGCGTGTCAGCCCACATGAAGTTTGTCAGGTAACACCAGGGCTGGTTTGGAGGTGCCCAAAGGAACCAGTGCTCAGGTTTCCTCCGACCGGGCAGCCAGGTTCATGTCCAGGAGAGCACAGGGTTAGAGCTGGAGTCAGACCTGTGCAGCAAAGCAGGATCATCCACCCCCAGTGGTTCGTTCACATTAAGGCCAAAATGAGCTGCCACTGATGGGACCTTACACACACCTCGTACACACCTTGTACACACCTTGAACACACCTTATACACACATCTTGTACACACCTTGTACACACTACACACACCTTACACACACTTTATACACACCTTACACACACCTCCCCATAGCAGCCATGCCATCCGCTTGGGCTGCGCTCTGGTTGGCAGTGAAGCACTTAACAGAGCCCTCAGCTCACTGCCCCATCCCTGCAGTGTCTCCTGCCTCCTGGCTGGCTCACTACTGTCACCTCACAGCCCAGTGATCTTCTCCAGGCCTCTGGAAAGCTGCACCCAGCTCCATTGACTACCCCTGAGCTGTCGGCAGCAAACTGAGTCTTTGTGCCAAGGAGTGAGTCCCTGCTCCCAGTCACTGCTTGTAAACCCTCCTTAGAAAAGCTTTCACAATCTCTTTACATGCCCACAGTCATGCTGCCATCAGGGCTGTGCATCAGCCTGATGCCATCCTGGTGTCAGCCTGTCACTGTGCTCTGCTTCCTTGGCCAAGATTTTCTCCTTCACTTTAAAGACCCTTGCTTTAAAAGTGGGGGTTTGTGACATTCAGAGCCCCCACGTTGAATGCACAGCAAGGTTTCCAGCTTGGAGACACAAGACATCCTGATGTTCACTGTACATGTTTCAAAATGGAACTGTTGGAACAAGCCCGGAGGAGGCCACGAGGATGCTCAGGGGCTGGAGCACCTCCCGTATAAAGAGACAGTTGGGGCTGTTCAGCCTGGAGAAGAGAAGCTGCATGGAGACCTCAGAGCAGGTTCCAGTATCTGAAGGGGGGCTATATGATGCTGGGGAGGGACTCTTCATTAGGGACTGTAGAGATAGGACAAGGGGTAACGGGTTAAAACTTAACCAGGGGAAGTTTAGATTGGCTATAAGGAAGAAGTTCTTTACTGTGAGGGTGGTGAGGCACTGGAATGGGTTGCCCAGGGAGGTTGTGAATGCTCCATCCCTGGCAGTGTTCAAGGCCAGGTTGGACAGAGCTTTGGGTGAGATGGTTTAGTGTGAGGTGTCCCTGCCCATGGCAGGGGGGTTGGAACTGGATGATCTTAAGGTCCTTTCCAACACAAACTATGCTATGATTCTATAAAACCTGGGAGGGTTTGGGTTTGTTTCCTTTTAGCAGGAGTTTAAAGGGAATACTGCTCCACCGAGCTGGGCCAGCTCACCTCCAGCCTTTAGCAGGACTTGGGAGAGATGAATGACCAAATTCAGAGGATTTGTGGACCAGAAACCTGGTTTTGTCATGGCAAGCATGAGAACATAAGAAGGAGCAGAGCCTGTGCTGCCACCTCCTTACCTCTGGCTGTGTGGGAGAGGAGCAGGACAGCAGATCCAGCTGAGATGAGCTGATACTCAGGGCCAGGATTCCAGTCCTTGAGGGCATCAGGGATGGAGCTGGTACCATCACTGCATTCACTGGTCCTTTAGGGACAGAGCAAATGGGATTTCTGCCTTGGGAGACGGGATTTCCAGCACAGCACTGGCTCTGGGACTGTCAGGCAGGTCTTGACTGATCCTTCCCCTAGGAATGCTTTCCATGCGTTCTACGTGGTCGCTGGCAGGTCACCACTCGCAGCAGAAAGAGGTGTAGGTGCCAGGTATTTTCAGGAAGGAAGGTATGGCTGAGAGCATGATCCTTCAGGAGCTCAGCCCAGCCACGTCCCACAGCTCGAGTGCTGAAGCAGGATCAGTGCTTTTGGTTTTTATCCTGGCTTGGAGAGCTGGAGCCTCCGTCCAGGGGGCTGCGAACGCTCCAGGTTCTCCCATGTGACGCTGTATAAAGATGGAGGCTGCTCTTGTTTTCATTCTCGCCTGATTTAATTCTATTTGCTTTTTCTCTTTTTATTTCAGTTGTGATTCCAAAGAGCCCTTTACCTGCCTCCGAAGTAAACTCGGAGAAACCTAGCATGCACAGTAGCACAAAGACTGGTTTGGGGCATCAACAAGGGCAAAGGCGTCGCAAAACAGGGAAGAAGCGTGGTCGAACGACCAAAGCGCTAATCCATCACCCCATGCCTACACCCTCCAAGTCAGTGGAGCCTTTGAAATTCCCCAGAAAGAGAGGCCCCAAGCCTGGCAGTAAGGTAAAAGCTGATGCTGATGCAGGCGGGTGAAAAGCAGGTGCTGCAAGTTCTGCCATGGGATGGTGCATGCGTGTGTTTGTGCACGTTTGTCTCAGCCTCTGGCTGTATGACTGCAGCAAGTAGGAGACCAGAGGGGTATGTGGGCTGGGAGTATCCCTCAGAGTCTGGCCCCAGAGCTGTAGAGAATGTCTGTGTCCTAAAGATCATTTCCATCCAGAAACTCTGTCTTTGGAGCTGCATTAGCTGTGAAGGTAGCATGGCAGATGCTGTGATCACGACAGGATGGCCGAACGGTGGAATAAGCTCTTGGGTCCATCGTGTGTAGTTAGTCTGTAGCTGGTCTGAGTCAAGCAAAGGTGGCAGATCTCAGGCTTGTTATTTTGTCAGGATTGTGGTGTATAAAATGCACACCTACTGATTACTAGGCTCTTCAGACTCCCCGTCATCACCATCAGAAGTGTGTCATGTTCCACAGTGCCTTGTCTGTTGGATGCAGAGGAGAGAGTGTAGTGATCATGGGTAGTAAAGGAGAGCAGGGGTAAAAGGAGAAATATCTCCTCTTTTTCTGCAGAGGAAACCTAGGACATTGCTGAATCCAGCACCCACCTCTCCAACCACCAGTACCCCAGAACCAGACACAAGCACTGTGCCCCAGGACGCTGCTACAGTTCCCAGCTCTGCCATGCAGGCTCCCACAGGTAAGGGTCTTGAACCACATTCTCCACGTTAGGAGCTGCATTGGTCAGAAAGCGACACACTGAGGTGCTCCTGTTCCTTCCTAAACTTGGAACCAGCAGCCATTGGAATTCCTGAAAGGCTGGCCTGAGATGGAAGGGAGGAAAAGAGAGCCCAGGGGTTCATTTCTCTCTCTGTTTTGGAACTAACGAAGCTGTAGGAAGACTGGAAGTCCATCTCTCCAGTGCAGGGATCCCTTTTTCTGCATGCTCATGGTGACTCTGCAGCTCTCAAAGGGCTCTTTTCATGGCCCATCAGGCCCAGAGGCAGTTTGGTGTGCAGCATCTCTTGTGAGCCCAGGGTGTGAGCTCTCCCAGACCGTGCCAGGCATGGCTGCTGACCCTACAGCAGGATGCAGAACAAGTGCTGAGCAGCAGTGGCCGTGATCTGTTCAGCTTCAGGATGTCCAGGCAAACAGGGACAGGAGGGAGCAGGGGAGGAGCAGGAGTGGCAGTGCAGCGTGTATGCTCTGCTACAGCTGTGAGATGCACTGAAGATGAATCTGGGCAGGAAAGCCTAGTGCAAAGCTGCTGTGTGTATGGTTGGTCAAGCACTGGATAGGCTGAGCCCTCTGTTTCCACAGTGAGTGGCCAGTTTTCAGAGGACCCTAAAGAGCAGGGGCTGCACTCCTTCATCTCCTTTGTCATCACAGCCGCCTTCCCTGGCTGGCACAGGAGCCCCTTTGCAACCTGTCTTTGGGAGCCTGGCTGCAGGGGAGAGTGTAGGAGGGACAGGGACAGTGTGGAAGAAGAGTGAGAGGCAGGAAGACTTTGGATTGCCCTCTGTAAGTGGCTCCGCTGTTAAGATGCAGACAAGCAGTTACGGTGGATTCCCCTTTGCGAGCGATTTGACAGTCTTAAGATCTCAGCATCTCTCATGTTGGATTTTAGGCATCTGTTTCTTGCTTTCTTGAGTGGGTTAATGGCAAACACGTTTCTCATCTTGGCAGTTTGCATTTACTTGAACAAGAACGGCAGCACTGGGCCCCACCTAGACAAGAAGAAAGTTCAGCAGCTGCCGGACCATTTTGGACCTGCTCGAGCTTCTGTTGTCCTGCAGCAAGCAGTACAGGCCTGCATTGATTGTGCTTATCATCAGAAAACAGTCTTCTCCTTCTTAAAGCAAGGCCACGGTGGAGAGGTCATCTCAGGTGAGAACTGGCCTGCAGCACTTTGCCTTCGGAGATGTCATTGCAAGAATTCACTCGTTGGAAGATGCCTCTCCTGAAGCCTGGTGCAGTCATGGGCCAGGGGCAGACAGAAGAGCTCTGTCTTCTCTTTCTTGCCAAACACCTGTGCCAGTGAAGCAGCAGCTGGTGGCTGACCCAGAGCAGTTTAGTGTGGCCTCTGGGCACAAGTGCTGGAGAAGGCAGTGTGTGGCCCTGCCATCGGCCTGGGCAGCGTTAACACTTCACCCTCCATCCCCCAAGCCCTGCCCGAGCCCCGGGAGGAGGCAGAACGGGTGGGAATGTCAGCACGGACGTGGAGACAGGCAATGCCCAGGGTGTCATCCTGTTTTAAGCCCTGGATACAGGGCGTGCAGGCCCTGGAACGCAACTTCCCAGCGCTGCAGCCCCATCCCTGCTGCTGGGTGCAGCAGACTGGTTTTAGCCTGTCCCAGCGCTCAGCCCCGGGAAGGCAGTGGCTTTTGTTTGCTCTAGTCTAGACCAGCGATGCTGAGATACAGAAGCTGGCTGTGCAGCCCTGGGCGTAGCCTCCTGCCTTTGCTGGGGGTTTACGTGTTGGGCTCTGTTTGTTTCTGTCTCCAGCTGTGTTTGATCGGGAACAGCACACTCTGAACCTGCCAGCAGTAAACAGTATCACCTACGTCCTCCGCTTCCTGGAGAAGCTCTGCCACAATCTTCGCAGTGACAACCTCTTTGGGAACCAGCCTTTCACTCAGAACAGCCACATGCAGCGCTCACACGAGTACGACCACGACAGGTATCTACCAGGTAGGAGCTGGGGGGGGTTGGCGTTGTAGGGACCCTCAGGTGCCCCGCGTCTTAACGCAGAGTTGATGTCAGGAGGCAGGCTGAGCGTCAGAGCCCTCCCTGCAGGGTTCATTGCATCACACTCGGTGTCAAGCACACAGCCCCAGGGCTCTTTTTTCAGGCAGGGTTCAAGTTGCCATGTTTTCTGCCCGTCGGTCTGATTTCCATCTCTGCCTGTAGGTTTCCGCTCATCCGTGCTGTCTCCTTGTCTCCCCTCCTCTCCTTGTTCCCCCAGCCCTTCCTGCTTCCTGTAATCTGATTAGAGTGACTTCACCCAGTTAGGAATTAAGGTGAAGGACTGTGTGTGAGAAGTCGAAGAGCGATAACATGCAGCAGGTAAACTGTAATTAGGAATGGAATTAAAAGCCAGCAGAGCACTTTCCATGCTGGCTGTGAATCCCCTGCCAGCAAACAGCACATCCAGCCCTTGGTGGGAGCATGGCCCGTTCCGGGATGAGGCACGCTCAGCAATCAGAGGCATAGGTGGCTTTGTTTTCCGTGGTATGGAAAGGAACCACCTTTCACCATGGTGAAGCAACACACCCTGGCAAGATATTTCATGCCACAACACAAATCATAAGGTTGCAGAATTGCTCTTAAGCAAATGCAGTGGAAAATAAGACCAGTGGTTTTTCCCCACAGTGCTGTGTAGTGGCAGCAGCCCCTGGGGTGGAAGCTGCCTCCCCAGACTGGCCATGGGGCTTTGGAGGAGCTGCTCCTATAGGAATGCTGGTAGTGGAGAGAATAAAAGCTATCTGCACCCTCTTTAGTAGTTGACAGGTATCTTGTTCTCATCTCCTCGCTTCCTCCCCTGTCTTTCTGCCCCCAAGTCAGCAAATTGTTTTTTGTGCTGTTTGAGGACTTTCCAAAGTTAATGCTTTGGATAATTAAGGCTCTGGTGAGAAAAGCATAAAAGGATACACACTGATAGAGAACTGTTTAAGGAGAAGCTGCTAAGGGTGAAGCTTAGGGGCCACAGCCTAGTGCTTCATTGCAGCTCACAAAGCACCCAGGCTCAGGGTGGGGGATTAGCAAGAGTCTAAAGAGGACCTTGGAGTGACTGTCCTCTGCTTCCTCCATGGCTGCAGGCTGGAGCAGCAGTGCCAGGAGCAGGGAGCTGTGCTGTGCTATAGGAAGAGGAGCTATAGGAAAAGGGTTGGTTGCTGTGGCAAGTACAGGAGCAGCATGTCTGGTTCCTGGGACAAGAGGTTACCAGGGAACCCTCAGAAGAAATCCGTGTGTTCCAGTGGGGAATTATCCTGTGGTCATGAGACAGAGCAAAACCAGAATGGGAGGAATAGGACTGGATCTGGGCATGGTAGCAGGCTTGGATGGGCAAGGTCCTGTCGCTCACACACATGGCTTCGAGCCCCCATGAGATGTCAGTGATGTCTGTGCTGGGCTGCCTGGCAGGGTGGGAAGGTTTAAAGAGCAAAGTCAGAATCCAGGGCAGCTCAGAGCACCAGATATGACATGATACTGAGACCATCCCTTCCTGAACTTGCCCTTAGAGTGTCTGCAGGGGTTAAAGGAAGATTAACCACAGTCCAGGGAAGCGGTAACACCTAGTGCTGTAGCTCATACTGATGTCTCAGGGATTGCTGGGCATCTGAACATTAGCACCTTTCTCAGGCACCTGAAGAAGGTGATAAACGTTGTTATCTACACATTCCTGCGGCTTCTGATGGGGGGTTATGGCTAGTGATGGAAGAATGAGGATGTGGTTGTACATCAGCTTGTATCACACCAAGTGTTGATTGGTCTCACCCTCAGCTCTGTGTGTCCTGCCTTGTTCCCTCTGCAGTGGAGATGCTCATGTGCCTGAGTGGGGCTGGTTCTTCCAGCAGTCACTGCTTAGGACTGGGAGCTCAGTTCCCAGAACAAACTGGCTTTACAGGAGCACCACTGTGGGTCTGTGGAGAGCTCATGGGTGTGCTTGGGGTAGAAGAAGGAAGGTCTGCAGCAGCCCTTAGGTCAGCTGCATCTTGGGATTCTGTCCTGCTACATAAGGCATAACCGTGGAAGTAAGGAGAATAGATCAAGTTGTACATCAGGAAACAGTAGGTTTGCAAGGAAGTGGGAAGTTGATTGCTGTGAAGGGGAAGAGGGATGGGCTGTGAGATGATGTGAGCAGGTATATCTGATCTGGAGCCATCGGAAAACCTGGAGGACTGGAGAGACCTGGACCTCGGAGCCTAGGGTCCCGTTACTACAGGCACCACAAAGTGCAGTGTTGCTTTAATGAGCTCTGGAGTGGGGGATTTTGCTTTTCCAGTGGGGTGGAAAATTTTGCTGAATTTTTAGGAGCTATGTTGTAGTTTCCAGCCCAGGTTTACTCTGGGCAATGTGGTATCTGTGTCTCCGTGTCTTTAGCTTGACTTGGTTCTTCTTCTTGTTGTAGTAGTTAGGGAGCAGTTGTATCCTTCCAAGGAGCTCACCTTTTGGCTGCCCTGGGAAGAAGGGCTCTGCTCTCCTCATCTAGTGTTGGTTTGAGTTCAGTGCAGTGCCCAGAGTGGCACTCAGCACGCTGGGGAGGAGCTGCTGTGGACCTGGTGCCACAGCCCTGGCACCTCCATGTTCACAAGAAATGTCCCTGGAAGCCCCTTTTCATTGGTGTGTCCTTGTAGCAGGTGATGATCAAGCCCTCCTGGTCCATACCGTCCCTTATTGCCAACTGCAGGTTCCCAGCTCATGGGACAGTGCTTTAGGTACACATCTGTTTTTTGCTCTGGATTTACCTCCTATCTGCAGCTCCAGACAATATAGGTTTTTTCTGCATCATTTCAAATGCTGTTTCATCTGGCCTGGTGTGGGGAGGCATCAGCAGCTTCCATCAGTGAATCCCTAAGATTTGTGCCAAAGTGATTGATGAAAATGTTAAAACTGAGCTCCAGAATGATCATCAGGAAGATTCATTGCCAAGTGCTCTGCAGCCTCGTGTTCTCACTCAGTGCTCTACTGCCTGCTCCTCCCCTCACATCAAGTGTTGGTGCATGAACAAGGCTTCTGGTAGTGCTCATGCTCTCGGTCTCAGCTGGTGGTTCTCCATATCAGATGCTTTGGTGAGTTCCAGGTGAATGAGATTGATCATTCTTCCTTTGTGTGATAGATCCCTTGTGTTCCCTTGATAAGGAAGCTGTTGGGTCAGGCTCCTCTGATGTGTGCGCCACATGTAATCGCAGTATTTTCCTTACCCCATCATTCAGCACCTCTCACAAGCCTGGCTGCAGCACTGCTGAGGTCAGATGGGAACAGTTTGTCACCAAAATCATTTCTTCACCTTCTGTTTCAAGTGCTCACGCCGTGGTTCCCATCACTCCAGCAGCAGCACCCTGAGTTCTGTTACAGTCTGCTGCAGCAGACTTGGGATTTCATGCGCATCTTCTTTCTTAGGTTACGTTTTGGCTTCGGCTGCACGTCCCCACTTTGAAAGCATTCGGTTATGTGACTTCCACGTCTTAGGCAAGGGTGTATATTTTTGTTCCTGTCCTGTTTCTTGTATCACTGCCCCTGTGTTCAGCGTGGCTGTGACTGGAAGTGAAGGGGGGGGATTTGCTTTACTGGTTTGCTTTACTGGTGGGTGTCACCAGGCACTGACACTTGAGCTGATTGTGTAGACACGCTCGTCACTCAGGGAGCAGGTACCAGAGCAGCCAGGGCAAGTCACAGCATCCTAAAGGAGCCTGGACTTTGCCTTGATGCGATGAGGTGAGCAGACGCTCACTGTCTGTGAAGGTGTCCATCCTGATGCCTGGCGATGGCCAGCAGCACAAACCCAGGCATGGGCAGCGCCTCCCAAGGCAGGTGAGGTGAAACGAAACCTCAAAGCTGCCTCATCTTTTCCAAGCAAGGACCCTTATTTCTCAGTCTTTACCTTTCTGCAGTTTCCTCTCACTCATTCCCACACTCTTATTACTTCTGTAGCTGAAAACATGGGCCTGCCTCTTCCTCTGCCCTGGGTCAAAAGAAAGGATGAGTTAAAATGTTCCCTTTGTCCCTGTGCTCGCCATGCTGTGGGGTGTGCAGCTCCTCTGAGCAGCTCCTTTTCATCTCCAGGAAATGATCTGCTTGGTCTCAGCATCCTTCCCAAAGTGAACATTTATCTAGTCAGATTTGGGGTCCTTTTCTCCCAGGTTATTTCCTCACTGATGATTACACATGCATGGTGTTTATGGCATCTTTTGAACTGAAGGTAGTTGCATTTTTTCCCATCAGCACTGCTGAGGCAGCTGTGTGTGTGTCTCCATTTCTTTATTTTCTTGTCCTTTAAAATCGGAGGCCCCAGCTACAGACCTGCTTTGGGTTACCCTGCCATTAATTTACACTGAGCTGCAGCCTTGTGTCTTTACATGACTTCTAAAAAGAACCCAAACCAAAACCTGATCAAGCCTTTAGAAGGCATCCTCTTCTGCTGCGGTTCAGTGACTGCCTGGTGAAGGAGGTTGTGCAGTTTTAGTTAGAGGTATCCAGAGAGCATTTGTTTCTCATCTCAGCCTGAGCACCAAATGTTTCTACAAGGACTGGTCCTGAGGACAGTATTTGTCTTTCTGATAATTTCACAGACTGGTTTGGGTCGAAAGGACCTTAAAGCTCCTCCAGCTCCAACCCCTGCCACGGGCAGGGACCCCTTCCACTGGAGCAGCTTGCTCCAAGCCCCTGTGTCCAACCTGGCCTTGAACACTGCCAGGGATGGGGCAGCCACAGCTTCTCTGGGCACCCTGTGCCAGCGCCTCAGCACCCTCACAGGGAAGAGCTTCTGCCTAAGAGCTCATCTCAGTCTCCCCTCGGGCAGGTTAAAGCCATTCCCCTTGGCCTGTCCCTACAGGCCCTTGTCCAAAGCCCCTCTCCAGACTTCTTGTTAGCCCCTTTAGGTACTGTTGCACAGTACAGTTTAGGTATAATAGTGCGGTAATTTATTGATGATACTGATGATATTGATGATATTGGAGTCCTAACGCCTCACTATAAGCAGGTTAATCTTTCATTTCCCCAAAGGATTCAGGTATTTTTCCCTACCTCTGTACTTGTCTTTAGCCAACTGAATTGTGACCGTGCTGCTTCCCACCCCCTGTACCTTCGTTCTGTGTTGGCGTGATGCATCCCGTTGGTGTCAGACCCAGTCGTTCCCCACCATGTTTCTATCACCCCTTCAGCACTGTTCCTGCCCTGCCCCACCAGCTGGGGCTGCTCCAGGCTCCTGGTATTCATCCACCTGGAGCACTGCAGGCTTCCACATGTGGCCCGTGCTTAGGGCAGCTGGAAGGGGAGAGCCAGCAGCACTGGGGGCCCATGCGGGCAGGCAGTGGCTGGAGGTAACCTCTTTTCATTGCTTCCCAGCTGACCATGCCTCGTGCAGGCAGGTCATGGACTGCCACCCCCTGTACCCCTTCCCTTGCTGCCGTTCCCATCGTGTTGGTGCTCCCATTCTCTGTGTTCATCCACCCATTGGCACTTTGTGCAGCCTTCAGCCCTCTACAGAGAGGCATCTCACAGCCCAGCCGAGGGTCCTGTGCCGTGCTGCATGCAGAGAGCCCCAGCGTTGGGAAGCACTTGGAGAGGAGCAGCAGTGGCAGCTCTCAAGGGGTCCCTTTGGGGAAGGATGGAAACTTGGAGTCCAGTTTAATCAAGCACTGAAGTGTTCACAAACAGCTGAGAGGGGAAGAGTGGGGAGGAGCAGGAATTGCGCCGGAGGAGCCGAGGGGTAGGATGAGGAGAAACGGAATGGAGTCGATCAGAGGTGTTATTTGGGGTGAAATATGGCAGGATGTGGCTAAGATTCTTCGCTAGGTTTCTCACCACCCTTTGGTCAGACTTAAAGCAAAGTATAAAGTGTTAAGCACTGACAGATGTGCTGGATCGCAGCTGGAACAGGCTGCGGCCACGCTGGTGATCCTGAGTGGCTCTGGCAGGACTGGGTTTCCCAGCAAGTCTCCACTCCTAAATAGGGCTTGTTCTCTTTTCCTAGACAGAAGCAGTTCCTTAGACGGCACTCTGCAGGGACCAGGCCGGGGTACAAAGCGCTATTCCCAAGACCCCCCTCCATACAGTGCTCCTCTCTCCCCCAAGTTACCAAAGAATGACCGTCACCCTTTGGAAGGTGAGCACAGCGTCTCTTCCCAAAGCTGGCTGTTTGTAGTGGCTTGTCATGGGTGCAGCAGGACGAGAGCTGCTGTGCAAAGCGAGCCCTGGGTTTAGGTCTGCTTTGCTTGGTCGCTGGCGTGGGTCAGTGCTTGGTGTTTCAGGTAGGAATGAAGCCATGCTCGCCCAAGGCAGGTTGCCCAGGCAGTTGTGTGAGGCATGTGGAATGCAGGGAGGATTCCTTCTAACCCTCATCGTCATCACCTAATACCACATAATCTGGGATTTAATTTACCCTTATTTTAGCTTCCATTGCTGGGTATTAACAGCCATAAACCTGCCCAGTTGCTTCAGTCGATCTTCCCCCCAGTTTTTCCACGCTGGTTTACTGCAGTGTATTGTACAGATGCTGATGGGCAGCTGCAGGGCCAGGAACCCGCTGCCCTTTCCCAGGATCCCATCTTGCTCCTCACAGTCCTTCCTAAGCAGCAGGGAGGGTCTCACGAGCGTGTTCCCCACCAGCTGAACCAGGTCACATCACATCCCACAGTGCTGCTGCTTCCTGCCGTGTCCATCAGGGAATGCTGGTGCAGATGTGCTGCAGAAGCAGTTGCAGAGATGTCCCCTGCGGTGTGTGGTCCATAGGTGTCCCTTGCATGTGGAGGTGGGAGATCCAGGGGGTTCAGGTAGCTGGAGGACCTGAGCCTGAGCAGGAGTCTTCAATAGCTGCCACCTTCCCTTTTGGTTTGAAGTGCAGACATTGTTATGGAGATTTAACCTTACTGAAGCCTTTTAATAGATTGATGGTGAAATCTGCCAAGGTTTTACTCTCAATCCTTTGTAATGCACCCCTTAAGACCTGCTGGAGACTCTTGGCTGGGCTCACAGGTCACTGGCTTTGTGCTCTGTTGCTGTGCCTTCAGATCACCATGTCCCTGGTTCTTGCTGGGCTTGGGTGCTGAACCCAGATTTGCACATGCATGGCCTTTTTAGTCTCCGTCCATCACTGTGCCCTCTGCTCTGCAGCATTACTGACCCCTTCCCTCAGTGCAGCTGATCTGGACTTGCCCCCTACGATGGACAGTTTCTAGTGGCCTTAGTATTTACATGGAATAAAATGGTTATGTAGGTGGAGTGAAGAACATGGTGACGTGTGGGACCAGCTCATCTATTCCAGCACAGTCAGAAACTGTTCCCTGAGGCTCAGTCTGTTTCTCACCACTAGATACATGCAGTATCAGTATCAGTGGTCCTCTTGACATGCTCTTCCAGTGCATCAACCACTGCACTTAGGTTAACTGTTAGTAAAGCCTTTCCACTCCTCTACCAGAAGGTGGGACTTGCAGTGCTCAGCCCGCTCTTGAAGCACAGCGATGTGCTCTGAAGATTAAGGTGCCTTGGTTAGATAGCAAGTATTGTACATTCTGTTGTCAGTGAAGAGGGAAGGCTTCTGTAATGAGTAATTCCAAGGAGCTTAATGTTAGGTTGTCTGCAAGGTGGATTCTTAGACTACTTCAAAGTCTATTTGATTCTCTCTTGGCCTTTGAATGGGTCATGTCATCAGGGTGCCCAGAGTACTGCATCCTAGAATCATAGAATGGTTTGGGTTGGAAAGGACCTTAACATCATCCAGTTCCAACCCCCCTGCCATGGGCAGGGACACCTCACACTAAACCAGGGCACCCAAGGCCTCGTCCAACCTGGTCATGCCTCCCTGGGCAACCCATTCCAGTGCCTCACCACCCTAACAGGAAACAATTTCTTCTTTATATCCAATCTAAACTTCCCCTGTTTAAGTTTGAACCTGTTACCCCTTGTCCTGTCACTACAGTCCCTAATGAAGAGTCCCTCCCCAGCATCCTATAGCCCCCCTTCAGATACTGGAGGTATCTTCTGTAACAGTAGAGACCAGTGGGTAGAAAGCGTGCCTTCACGTGAGGGTGGTGATCCTGTTGGGTGGATGTTGAAGTACAAGCAGGAACATCTGCATTTCAGAGGATGCATTGTAAGAATACGAGCCTGAAATACTCTGCTACTGAGTAGTTCTTGGGCAAGGAGGTTCCTCTTCTCACAGTGAGAACTCCCCAGCACAGCTCATTCTGCCTTCAGCAGCGTGACAGGACCTGAACAGCTTTCAGTCTGCCAAGCTGAAGGCAGTGAGCAGCAGTAGGAAGCTGCATTCAGCACGCCTTTGGCAAGCAGTCAGGAGGCTGAGGAGGGATTTTCCTCCTTACATTGTTCTTCCTCTCCCATCCGCGGGCACTGGTGGAGCTTTTTGCTGGAAAGCTGCAGTTCCAGCAGGGACGTGTTTTCCAAAGGCTGCCATTCCTTGGGAGCAGTGGGAGTTTAGGAGCTGTGCGGATCAGATTGGTGCTTGTGGCCACGCTCCATGCTTTCACAGCAAAACCACACTCTTGAATCTCTAGCACTGTTTAATTGCACTTTAATGAGCTGCTCCCTGCCTCTCCCCACTCCTGGTGGCGTCTCCTCCAGTGCTCTAAATGCAAGCTGTTACTTAAAACTAGCAGTTTGTGTAAGCAAATCTGCCTCAGGATAACCCAGGTCCTCATTGCTCCAAAGCTGGGCATGGAGGGAGGAGGGTTCTGCACAGGGGTCTGTGCCTGAGTGCATCCTGTACCCTGCACGTTGTCTTCTGCTACAGATGGGTCACAGGGCAAAGAATCATTCCTCTCTCGCCTTCTTTCCCTCTCCCCTTTCTGGAGGTGTTGGTTCTGAGCTGTTCTCTGCGTGTCTGTGGTTTTAAGATGATCCAGAGTCTCTCTTGTTGATCCTACCAAGAAGCCTCCAGTTCTGCTGCAGTACTTGCAGCCCAGCCAAACACAAGGCCAGCAATAGGTGACCTGGGCATGAATGTGCAGCTTCCCTTCTCCCCCTCAAAGCAGTGCTCCCCAGTGGGATGGGCTCCTGCTCTTCTTCAGACATAGGATCACAGCCACGTGTGAGAACAGGATCACATACTTGATGAATGCATCACGGGGCATTCACAGCAGGATGGCAACAGTGTGTTAATTGCTAAGTTAAATATTTCCTGAGGGTGGATTATGGATCCTTAGCATTGCAATGACAGGAACCCGTGCACGTGGTGTCCCAGCAGCCCAAGCTGCAGTCTTGAGCCCAGAAATTCCTTCTGCTTGCACAGGTCATAGATCCCAGCCTGGTTTGGGTTGGAAGGGACCTTGAAGCTCCTCCAGCTCCAATCCCTGCCACAGGCAGGGACCCCTTCCACTGGAGCAGCTTGCTCCAAGCCCCTGTGTCCAACCTGGCCTTGAGCACTGCCAGGGATGGGGCAGCCACAGCTTCTCTGGGCACCCTGTGCCAGCGCCTCAGCACCCTCACAGGGAAGAATTCCAGGTTTCCTGCAGCCCCTTCAGGCACTGGAGCTGCTCTCAGGTCTCCCCTTCAGGAGCCTTCTCTTCTCCAGGCTGACCCAGCCCAGCTCTCTCAGCCTGGCTCCAGAGCAGAGCTGCTCCAGCCCTTGCAGCATCTCCATCCAACAGCTCCACGTCCCTCTTGTGCTGCCCCAGAGCTGCAGCTGGTTCTCCCCAGAGCACAGCAGAGGGGCAGGATCCCCTCCCTGAGCTGCTGCTCACGCTCTAGGGGTGCACCCAGCACACGGGGGGGGGGGCTCTGGGCTGCAAGTGCCCAGTGAGCTTTGGGGTTCTCATGAGCAGTTTCAGGCACACATTTGCCTGACCACATCTGGGTGAGCATCATGGAGCTCCCTGGAGGCTGTAGCTGTTGTCACCCCTCATTGGGTGCTGTTTCCTTGAGGATGGAGGTGGGCAGCACAGACCTGGTTGCATGCCCGCAGCACCGTGCTGTAATTGAGCATCCCCACCAATGCAGAGGGCCCCCACCTCTCATGTCTCTGCACTCTGCTGTGAGCCAGACCTGCTCCTTTTGCACAGGTATTTCATGGACCTGGTTTGGGTTTTAAGCAAAACTGCCCTGTTGGAGAGGAGACCAAACATACCTGACATGAAGAGGCTCCCATGGAGAGGCATGGGTTGAAGTCACATCCACAGCGTGCACATGGGCCAGGGGATCTCCATCCTCCCCTGAGCCAGAGCAGCCAGCTCAGGGCTGGCTTTACATCCAGCCTTGTGCTGAAATGGGATGGTGGGGAAGGGGTACAGGAGTGAAGGAAGGGTTCAGAGTTATTCAGGAATAGCCATAAGCCAGGAATCCTCCTTCCATGCACAGAGAGCAGATGAAAACACATCTGTCCTGGTGGGAAGCTGGTGCCGTGCAGGCCAGCACACAGCACAGGCCACTGGGAATAACAGTCTCACACCAATGCTGGTTGTGTGTGAGGTGTTAAGGATGTGCTGCTCTGAGAGCATCCCAGAGACCTGGAAGCAAAGAAAGGCAGAAATGCCTCGAGTGCAGAGCAGCAGAGCCCAGGAGAGGGAGGGCTGCAGTTACGTGGGTGAGAACCTCACATCTGCTTCCCTGAATTCCCAGTGCACTGGACAAGAGGGATCTCTCCCATTTTGTAGCCCCAGGAGAGGAAGCCGGGGGAGGCAGGGGCGGGCTGGCTCCAGCCAAACTCACCCCTGGGATCTCCGCTCAAGCACAGGCAGCGGGAGCTGAAACCAGAGGATCCCAGTCCTGTAGCTCGTAGAAGGCAGAGAAAATAACAGACCTCTGAGAGAGGCTGCCCCAGTGTGGGGCCCAGTGGCTGCAGCACTCAGCAGGGCAGCAGCAGCTTAGTGGGGAAGCTGGGGAAGATCTTAGGTTGGAAAACTTCCAATACCTAAAGGGGACCTGCAAGAAACCTGGAGAGGGGCTTTGGACAAGGGCCTGTAGGGACAGGCCAAGGGGAATGGCTTTAACCTGCCAGAGGGGAGACTGAGATGAGCTCTGAGGCAGAAGCTCTTCCCTGTGAGGGTGCTGAGGCGCTGGCACAGGGTGCCCAGAGAAGCTGTGGCTGCCCCATCCCTGGCAGTGTTCAAGGCCAGGTTGGACACAGGGGCTTGGAGCAAGCTGCTCCAGTGGAAGGGGTCCCTGCCCGTGGCAGGGGTTGGAGCTGGAGGAGCTTTAAGGTCCCTTCCAGCACAACCCCTTCAATGATTTTGCACTGGTTCTATGATCTCAGCAGCTTCAGGCCTCCTGGGCTGCAGCATCACCTCCACACCTTCATCACCATCCCAGGTCAGCGCAGCTGCACTGTGCTTGCTCTCGCTTGCTGCTCCTGTGGTCTGGGAAGCCCCAGGGAAGAAGCCCAGGGCCTGGCTGGGATTGCTCAGGTTTCTTCTTCCTCGTCCCCTACCATGGGGTCTGCGTGGCAGCAGCTCAGGGCCGTGAGCTGCATCTGGGTCTCTGTGGGTACTGGGAGAGGAGCTCCAGCTCCCAGCCGGGTGCGCTGGCCCAGCCTTGCTGCAGGAGCCATGAACATGCTGCATGAACATGCCAGGTATTTCATTGCTCATAGTGAAGCACGCAGGTGTCTGAGGGTGACTCATGAGGCATCAGGTCCACCTGGACCAAGGCTTGGTTGTACTAGTTAAATCTGCACCCTCATGGTCCTAGGATGGAGCCAGCGCAGGGTAACAGCAAAGGGAGATCTTCGCTGGCTCAGCTGATGCGTCACCCAGACAGCTCCATCCTAATGCTGCCACCGACAGATGAAAATGAGATGTGTTTCTGCATGGGGTGGTGAGGAAGCCAGGCCTGCACTGGGACCCCCAGCCAGGGAGAGCCCTCTGCCCCCTGCCCTGTCCCTCCTCTGTGTGTCCCAGCAAAGGGAGCTGTCAGTGACTTAGGGAATGAGCACGAGCCCAGCAGGAGGTCAGGGGCGGGTGAGCTGTGGTCACCAGCACCTTGCTTTTGGGGCCGGAGGCTTAGCATGGCGTGAGAGCATTGCCTGGCCGTGACTGAGCTGCTCGGAGGAGCCTCCTGCTCTGCATGAGACCCACTAAAGAGAGTCCCAACGGCCTGCACGCTAACACCGGTGATGTGCATTGCTTGCCCCCTGGGGGAGCATCCTCCCCTGCTCAGGGCTGTTGTGTGAGCCCTGTGCCACTGGCATCCAGAACACGCAGCCCTCCCCTGCAGTGCCCTGCAGGAGGCAGGACCCAGTACTGGCAGCAGTAAGGACCCAGGACTGCAACCCAGAGCTGGGAACATTACCAGAGCGATGCCCCCATTACCAGAGCGATGCCAGCAGAGCCGGTGCTGCGGTCTGGGTACCAACCACCCCCACTGCCAACGGGTTGGCCTGGCACTCGCCAGGCAAGCGCTGGGCTGCAGCCCGTGGGCAGAGCCTGGTTCAGTGCCTGTGCTTCCGAGGACACCAGCAGCAGCCGGTGCCGTGTGAGCGGTAGCGTGGTGCGCGGCGAGCGGGTGCACTGACTGCAGCTTGGTGCGTTCCAGGTGAAACCTTTGTCCTGGGAGATGGGCTCCCAGGGCCCTTGGAGCCTCGCCTGGACCCCATGGACTCTGCCTTGAACTCTGTCAATGCATCCAGCCACAGCAGGAGCTCCAGAGACTATCGCCTGCCAGGATACAGGCACCTGCACCAACCCTCTAGCCTCAGCCAGGGCAGCTCCTCTGCCTTGCGTAGGCTTAGCTCTGGGGGTAAGAGAGTTAAGAAGCCAGCCCTGCGCTTGTAACTTGGGCAGGAAAGGGCTTTTCTAACTCCAGTTACACCTTTCTAACTCCAGCGAGTACCAGAGACCTCGGCACTGACACAGGTAGTCCGAGAGGGTTGGCAGGGGCTCTAGACCCAGGCAGGCGGGCGGGTGGCGATGCTGGCAGGGTCCTGCGTGGTGCGAGGTGGACGTGGAGGTCAGTGGAAGGCGCAGGCAGGAGCTGGACTGGCAGGCAGGGGGAAAGCAGTGAATTGGTGGCTGAGTCGAGGAGGACGGATTGGGAATGGGCAGGGAGAGCGGCCGGGTGAGGCTGGAGCTGCGGCGGATGCATGGTGCTTGTTTGTGCAGAGGGGATGGGGCAGGAGGGCTGTGCACCGTGGACAGGGGCAGGTGGTGGTGAAAGAAGTTGCTGTTTCTGTGCACAGCATCAGTAAAAGCCTCTAAAAAGCTCAGGGTGCTGCTGCCTCCATCCCTCAGCTGCCCCCCCCCAAGCCGTGCTTGCAGGCAGGGAGGCAAAACCATGGGATGTGCCCGTGCAGGCATGCAGGGAGCAGGACTTGTGTTAGCTTTGAGACAAGAGAACTCGCCATGTGGGCTCAGTCCATCAGCCAACGCAGGCATGAGAACACGAACCAGCTTTGCCGTGTTAGGTTTGCTTGGAGGAGGTGTTTGGAGCAGGGGAGCAAGGGGAGAAGTGACCCTTGGGGGGAGATGTGGGAATGGAGGATCGTTCCGTGGGGCAGCGGGAACCATCAGCAGCTGGGAAGGAGCAGTGGGAATGGCAGAAGCAAACCCAGCGGAAGGGAGGCAAAGGGAACCTGGGGTTTAGAGCAGGGAAAGGGGCTCAGGGTAAAAGATTGGCCCAAAAGTAAGGCCTAAGGAAGGAGAACAAGGCTCAGTGCTAGAGCTGCACCCAGGAGCCTCTGGGCTGTGCCCTGGGCGCTGTCTCTGCCGTGGCTTTGAGAGAGGAGCCCGAGCGGCAGCTGGGGGGTGAGGCACGGCTGGAGCGGTGCTGCAGGACCCCTGGGTGACGGCCGCTGTCTCCCCCCTTGCCAGGCTCAGAGAGGTACCTGGGAGGCAGGGACGTGGCCCGGCCCGGCGGCCGCGATCCCTCGTCCTGGACGGTGGAGGAGGTGATGCAGTTCATCCGGGAGGCGGATCCGCAGCTGGGACCCCACGCGGATCTCTTCCGGAAACATGTGAGTGCATCCATGTGTGTGTGTGTGTGTGTGCACACGTGTGTTACATACAGGATGGGGTGGATCGTCATGGAAGGGTGATCCAGGAGCCAGAGGAACGGCAGCGCTCTGTACTGGAGCGAGTGCCAAGGAAAGCATCCTCCCAAGTCCTGCTCCGGATCAGGGGCCGGATCCTCTTACCCAGCAGCTGCCAAGGGGAGCACATCTCAGCCCAGCTGGAGCTCCAGGGTGCACATGGAGGGCTCGGCTCTTGGCTGGGTCGGAGCCCCAGTGCTGCCAACACAGCCCCTGTTCATCCTGGAGTCTTCACGTTCACCTCATGGCAAATTTCTCCTGGCAAGAAACACGTTCCGAGGGGGATTCATTGAGTGCGCTGCTGCCGAGCACCCCTGTTCCCTATAACAGGAGCCTCCCAAGGCTCTGGTGCATAAAACAGCTGCAGACGTGGAGTCTGTACAGTTCCAGCTGCATTTTGGCACCTCCGCATCCCGATTCCTCCTAACCCAGGCCCAAACCAGCCCCAGTTCCGCTGCTCCTGTTCAAGGGAGGCTTTCAGTGACCTCAAAGGAGGTTGCAGGGCTCTTAACTTCTGGCTCCAGCTACCGCACAACCCAGCTGCCCCATCCCCATCCCCAGTTTAGTCAGGAATCCACCATCCAGGGAACAGAGCATCCCAGGGAACAGCATCCCAGGGCATCAGGCAGGAGACCTGGGAGCACTGCGGAGCGTTGGGCCCCGTTCATCTCCATTCCCTGCAGTGTCTGTTTTCCAGCCCCGTCCCCTCTGCTTGAGGGACGATGCTGCTCAGCCTGGGCACTGCAGCAGGACTGGGAGGTGAAGCCTCTTCACACCTTCGGACCAGATGATGAATAGAACCATAGAACCCCAGCCTGGGCAGGGCTGGTGCTTACAGGGTTATCACAAGTGCTGCCGTTTCCCTTCCTTGCAGGAGATCGACGGGAAAGCCCTGCTCTTGCTGCGGAGTGACATGATGATGAAGTACATGGGGCTGAAGCTGGGCCCAGCCCTGAAGCTCACTTACCACATCGACAAGCTAAAGCAAGGCAAGTTCTGAGAGGACGCTTGGCAGGACGGACCCTGGAAGCTCCGCTCCTGGCCACCCGCACCCGCGCTCGCCTGCCCACAGGTACCGCATGCACTCACACCCATCAGCGCCGACGGACACCTCGCTGACAGCCCGGCCCCGCCGCAGGCTCCAGCCCGCCCTGTGCCAGCGGGAGGAGGCTGGAGCACAGCTGGAGCACAGCTGGCCCCAGGGCTTCGCACCGGACTCGAGGCATGGGCATCCCGTTGGAAGCGGAGGGTCCAGTCCTGCTTCCCTGGGATGGAGCCGCGGCGCTGGGCAGAGCCCATGGGAACAGGGCTGTTGGCTCCCACCCCTCGGAGCAGCGCTGGGGCACTGGACTCCTTGTGCCACCCAACCTTGCCCCTGTGGCACCACGGCAAGCTCAGAGCAGCGACCACCTCCAGCCCAGTCTTCTACATCCAGGAGCCTCTCGCTTCCCTCGGCTCCATCCTTCCTCCCGCCGGGAGCACCGGGCAACGGTCGAGACCTTCGTATTTATTTGTGACTGGGGCGGCCACGCAGCAGCACTGGGGGCACCGGGTGAGCTGAGGAGCAAGGCTGGGCCTGGTGCCCCGCGGCAGGGACGGGGCTGGGGCAGCCGGTGCGATGCTGCGGCACTCGCCTCCTCCTCCTCCTCCTCCTTTCCTCTTGTTTTCAAGTCAGGAGCTCTCTGTCCCCAGAGCTGAGGTGATTTTTGTACCCGGAGCTGAACTCGCAGCTCCTGGTGGTTTTTCCACGTTCGTCTTCCCAGGGGCTCTCCCGCTCCAATGGTGTCAGCTCCGTCCCAGCTCGGCGCAATGCAAGAGGCTGTTGGACCTGGCAGGTCAGAGGCCCCCCGGGGCTCCCTGTCCTTGCGCTGCTCTTCCCGCGAGGGCTTTGCAGGTTGCTCCTGGCAGCCCCGTGTTATTTATTCCCGTGGCACTTGAGCAGTGGCGCTGCCCCACACGTGTCCCTGCGCCTGCAGAGGGGCATCGGAGCACCCATGGCCCAGCCAGGGTGGAGCTGGGCCCTGGGGTGGGAGGGGTGCCCACACGCGCAGCACACGCACGCTTCCTTCTGCAGTGACCAAAGGGCTTCCCACAAGCACTTCCCTGTGCTCCAGGCTCCAGCTCCCCCATCCAGAGCAGCGCCTCGCACTGTTCCCCCGCTCCAGAGCCCTGCCCTGGGGCAGGTTTACCCCTAAGGGGAAAAAGCTGCAAAGAAGAAAAGAAGAAATCAAACAACAAAACACACACACCCCCCCCACACACCCCCCTCAAAGCTCTAAAACAGCTTTTGTGGTGCGCGGTGAGGGCTGCGCTGCGGCTCCTGCTGCTGCGGGGGCCCTCGGGCTCGCCCGCGGCTCAGCCAGTGCTTTCCTCTGCACTTCTTTTACCTTGTTTATAAATAAAGGGATAACCGAGAGCTGCTCCCGCTGGCTGTGCGTGCGCTGCTGGGAGCGCTCCGGTGGGCCCCGCCATGGGGGCACATCGGGATACACACCCCTCCCGTCCTCCATGGGGCTCTGGCCCTGCTCCTGCTGCCTGTGGGACTGCTGGGACAGACCCGGCTGAGACAAGTGATGTGGTGACCACCACCAGGGGCTCCTTAGTGAGGACAGCAAAGTGCATCGCCAGCTTCCGAGCCAGCCCTTGGGCACCCCTCAGGCTCCTGCTGCCTCTCCAAAGCACTGCCTGCTGCCTGGTCCCATCCCAAGCCGATGCTCTGGACTCGAGGATGGTTGAGCATCCCCATGGGCAGCACTGTGGGTGTCTGCAGTGCACCCATGGAGGGGCTCCAGTGCTACATGAGCACAGGCACCTTCCCGTTGCCCCATGGAGTCTTTTGGCATCGCCAGTCCCCAGTGTAGGAGCAGGGGTGTGGGCAGAGGCTTTCACAAAGTCTTTGCTGCTGTTGGAGCTTGCAGGGGAGCAGCCTCTTAACTGGTGCACACACACCACAGACCCTTGGAGCAAGCTGCTCCAGTGGAAGGGGTCCCTGCCCGTGGCAGGGGTTGGAGCTGGAGGAGCTTTAAGGTCCCTTCCAACCCAAACCAGGCTGGGATTCTGTTCTATGAAACCACCCAGCAGCTCAATTCAGTTCCAAACTGTCCCTGCAGGAGCTGTGGGTTCAGTCCTGGCTCCCCAGCTCCCCCCACTGCTAGGGGGAAGCAGAGGGGAAGCCCCATAAATTCATGAATGCCTGACCCTCACTGCAGAAACACCTGGCACTGGAGCCATTGTTACGCTCCAGTATAACAGCGTTATACTCCACTGTAACACTGGCACACTTCAGTCCCTTTCCTCCCCCCGTGCACCACCGGGAGCTCCTGGCTGGTTATTCATTTTATTACAAACAAGCACGGAAGGACTGAGGGGGTTGCACAGTTTTGGCCAAAACAAGGACATTGCAGGAAGAGAAAACACCCAAGTGTCAGTGGGGAGCAGGAAGGATGCACAGAGAGCATCCCCCCTTGGCTCCTGTGGAACTGTCACGCACCAAGAACGCTCAGAGGGTCCCAGGCCAAAAGCAGCTTGAGTGTGTGCTGAAAGCGAGGACTAAAGCACAGGGAGGCTGTGGAAGAGCTCGCTGGGGTGAGACAGGGCAGGGGTTGGCATCAGACAACAGTTGAGAACGTACAGCACTTGAGACAGCCGAGCTACCAAGGACCCAAACGTGCTGCTTACACTGCAGCAAGAGGCAGGGGGGATCCAGAGTGCATTCCCCAGCCAGACGTGCAGAGCTGACCCCCCCCACGACAGTGACCCCAGCACTGCACACCGCAACGTGCTCCCTCGGGCATTCCATAGGGAGCAGCGGCTGCGCCGGGGCAAAGAAGGCAACGGAAGGAAGGCTCCACTTCCAAAAACTGAAACAAAAAGCACCATGAATGGCTCAGTCCGAGGCAAACGGGAGCTGTTAAAGGCAGCATCTGAAAGCAGTTCACTTGTTTCTGTACCTCCCCCTTGATGCAAGGAGTTCAAGTGTCCCGGCCCAGAGGCAGCACCAGCGGCGCTGGCACTGCAGGGCCAACGGCAACGCCAGGCTCAGGCTTTCCTGACATTGCTTTTGCTTTTTATTCCCCCACCCCACCCCACCCCACATGATGCAGGTCGGGTGCATCCCTGCAGGGACACATCACAGTTAGAGCTGATCCAGGTGTTCCAGGACGCTTTTCCTGGTTAAAAATTCACTACTGGTAATGAATGCACCCAGACCACCAGTGCCAAATGGTTTGAAATGCTACTGAGAAGACAAAAACAACCAAAAAAAGAACAAAACATCCCCCCCAAAGAAAAGAGAAAGCCTGCAGAAAGCTGAGCAGCCCCATCCCCTGCAGCACAGCACAGCTGCAGAACAGAGCCCCCAAAATCCGGTGTCATCCCAATGATTCCACCAGTGCTATAAAGGTGCTGAGGGAGCAGAAAGCAACAAACGTGCCAGCACCTGAGCCCCAAAGCACTGCCACTGTCACCATGCGCTGGGAAGGAGCATCCAACTGTGTGTTGTCCCCCCCCAAACACACCCAGCCCTGTACCCCACTTGGCTTTGTATCTCCAGGCTGGTGGGAGAGCAGGAAGCCAAGCGGTGCGTGTGCTGCGATGGGCTCTCCTCCAGGAGCAAACAGAATCTACATAGAAAATAAAGGGCAGAAGACTGGGGAAATAAAGGGTCAGGATTTCCTAAGGAAACTTATAAACCCATAAGTTAAGGAAGCCCAAAGCTGAGAGTGCTCAAGCTATTGCTGTAAGAACGCCTGGGAAATCAAGTGCAGACTCTTCTCTTCAGCACAGACACATCTGGGGAGAGAGAAAAGGAGCAGGAGTTACTGAGAGGGAAGAGCAAGGGGCTGGAGCTGCACACACAGCTGAGGGCACGAGGCCTGAGGCCTTGAGAGCTCTGGTGAGGGGAGCTGCACAACCCTGCTAAGGGTGATGGAGCCAGATGCTAACATGTCGGGGTCCTGTTCTGCCCTTGAGTCAAGGCCCACAGATGCTTGGCCTGACCAAGACCCATTCACACACCAAAATACACCAAAGTGAGAAAGGGGACCAAGTTGGTGGCCTTCTGTGATGGACCACAGCACTGGTGAGGGGTAAGGGAAGAGCAACTGACCTTGTCTGCCTGGACTTGTGCAAGGTGTGAGACCCTGTCCTGCACAGCATCCCTGTCTAACCTGGAGACATGGATGTGACAGATTGATCCCTCAGTGGATAAGGAATTAGCTGGAGACCAGTGACGAGTGGTGCCCCCTGCCCGAGGGGAGACTGAGATGAGCTCTTAGGCAGAAGCTCTTCCCTGTGAGGGTGCTGAGGCGCTGGCACAGGGTGCCCAGAGAAGCTGTGGCTGCCCCATCCCTGGCAGTGTTCAAGGCCAGGTTGGACACAGGGGCTTGGAGCAAGCTGCTCTAGTGGAAGGGGTCCTGCCCGTGGCAGGGGTTGGAGCTGGAGGAGCTTTAAGGTCCCTTCCAACCCAAACCAGGCTGGGATTCCGTGAATTACCAATTGGGTCAGTTTTCTATAGAGCTTTCCCTATCAGCCCTTGTGACCCCTGAGGACTGGCTGCAACACAGGGAGGGTATTTTCTGCCACATCTGTACGCTCTTTAACACAGCAGCGCACTGAAGCCCATGTCTCACATGCAGCACGCCAGAGAAATGTAACACATGGGACCTGACAACACTCCCCTCCCCAGGATAAAGGTGCCTGTCAGTTGCACAGGGGCACTGTGGCAACATTAAGACCCTGAGGGAGAAAGCTCCTTTAAGAAATCACTTTTGGAATAAAACATAAATGAACCAATAGAGCACTGTGCAGCTGAGACCCGACTTCACACCCTGCCCAGGGCTGCTACCAGAGAATCTTCCTTACGATGCAGCTATTAGGAGAGCTGAGCTGGACCATGTGCCACATAAGCCAGTGTCACCTTCCCTACACTGGGGACAGCCACTCTGATACCAGTTGGACATCCTTGGTGGCACTGGGCAACAAAGCCCTGCTCTCCCTCTATATCAGTGGGGAAAAGGCCACGATCTCCTACTGCACTAAGGGAGAACTCATGGAAGAATCAAGTCTGCCTTTCCTGGTGAGCCAGAGGGCCAGGTTTTAGTGCCTCCCTCTGCCACTGCGTCACACACATCCAGCTTCCACATCCACATCTGCAGCAGCTACCACCATGCAGAGCTCAAGCCCACTGGCTCAGCAGAGGAGCTCGCTGTCTCAGGAGATGGGGAGAACGGGCAATTCAAAAACATTCCTTGGCAGAGATGAGAGATTGCTCCCAAAACTGAACTTTCTACATCCAAAGCTTGCTCAGCTTTGCCCCCACTTTCAGGCACGTGTGCTCTATTTGTGCTTTTTAACGGATCTGAGTTTCATCTCTATCTCCCACATGTATTTTTACACTTTATTATGTGTCAGCTTGCTAAGGAAACACCCCCCACACACATCTGCCACCCAGACACACATCCCGCAGCACAGCTGGAATACGTGTGTGAGCATCAGCACCTCTCATGGGGTGCCAGTTCTCTACCACCTGATGTGAAACCTTCAGCTGCCAGGAGGCAGCTGGGCAAGGAAATGGTTTCCATAAGGAAAGAGGTTGAGCTCATTCAAAGTTACCAGGAATCATCATGATTTACTGATGGGAACTTCAGCTCTGTTATCTCCAGGTCAGGTGAGCTGCTGCCACTTCTGTCACTGTAGGTGTCCCTGCAGAGATCAGAAAGATGCTGGTTTAGGGAGCACAGGATGCTGTTTGCTGCATCTGTTGCCAGCACAAGCTGCTGGTTCTTGTTCCTTCTGCTGTTCCCCAACACCTTGTCAGCAGAGAGGCCCCAAAGCTGCTCAGGCCCCAGCCTGTGTCACTGCAGGGAGCTCTGAGACGCAGGACTCTGCACTTGTCCCCATGAACCCTCACCAGGTTCCTGTGGGCCCAGCTCCCATCCCCAGGTACACAGCCTGTGCCCCTGGTTTGGTGTCACACACAAACCACGTTAGAGTACAACAGTGAGGCACCTCAGAACATGATGAGAGTTCCAAGGGCACAGGAGGAGGTGGGGTACAGGAAGAAGGGGGGTATATGCTGGGCTATAACCCCCACCAGTGGTTTTAGATTATACACTAATGTCAGAAGAGTCCAGGAGCAGACTGAACTAACTTAGGATGCTGCAGTACAGAGCAAACTTCAGCTCCTCTGCTCTGCGGAGCCATTTCAAACCCAAAAGCAGGAAATGAAAATACCCCTCGAGCCTTGGAAGGCATCCTCCCACAGAAACTCTCTTCAAAGCAGATCAGAGCACAACTCCAGACATGGACACTGGAATTCCTGTGGTGCAGCTGCAGAGCAGCTCAACCCAGACAGGCCAATACTGTCCTGTTTGTGTTGCTTTAGTTTAATATATTCAGTGCTACTTCTCTTCTGCATTTAGTTTGGGGTTTGGGGGTTAGAGCATGCCAGTGCTCCAGCTACACAAGCAAATCCTCCTCCGTGAGGAGGAAAATGGCTCACTACCAAGTGATACTTGCTGCATCTTGCCACAACTGCTGAGCAGAACTGGAGGGTAGCAGGGAGCAGCAGAAGGAAGTAAATGCACCATTAAGTCTACCCAAAACATCAGCTGCTCTGCACACTGAGACAGAAGAAAGCTTAAGTCAAGCAGGAAAACAGAAGCTGCTCCACCAGGGCCCATTCTTTAAACCAGCAAGAGGAACAAGTTTCAACGATCAACCTGTCCCTAGGACTCGTACAAGGAACGTGGGGAAAACCCTTCCAGTCACCACAAGAGCAGACCCAGCTCCAGTTTCCCCAGACACATCCAACTGACCACACAAGACCACAGAGTCCCATCTCCCTAAAGATGGGACCTCGCTGTCAGACAGCTCTATGGCCCTACAGTCAATCTTACAATGCAAGACAAGAGCTTTCCAAGAAGGAATGGAAAGAAGAGGTGCTGCAAATACCCCTCTATACCCCACAGTAGCTCAGTGCCAAGAGGATTCTCCAGTTTATCCTGTAGGAAGCAGCACTGCCTTCTAAAAGGGCTGACTGGCGTCTTCCTTCAACCTACCTGGGTGAGAGCCTGCAGCCCTTCTGTAGGTAATGTGTGAGCCTTCCTGCAGAGGCCAAGAGGAGGCCGAAGTAGGGAGGAGATGGCTTAATGGGTCTGGAGAGGAATTCAGGGTGATACTGAACACCAACGAAGAAAGGATGCTCTAGAGAAAGAAAGAGAAAACCTTCTTGTCAAGGCTTTCAAGCCTGTGACCTGCACCCAAACGAGTTAAGTGCTCACCTTCCAGCTCAATCACTTCCATTCGCTCTCCCTCCTCATCCTGGCCTACAAACTTCAAACCTTGCTCTTCAAAACACTTCTTCAGTTCTGGGTTGACCTAGAAGACCAGAAGGAAGAAACCCCATGATCTCTCTTGTCTGGATTACACAGAAAAGCTCAGTATCTCCAGGAGCATTTTTACCTCAAACCTGTGTCTGTGTCTCTCCTCCAGGAAGTCGTGATCTCCGTACAGCTTCCCTACACCAAAAGGAAGGCATTTCTTAGAGCAGATGCCAAACAGTTTGCACGATGCCAAGTTCATATGAACAGCATCCACCAGGATCTGCCACTTCCGGAGGGACCAAATTCACTGATCTCCATTTCACCACCAGAACAACCCCCCACTCACAGATGCTTTAACATTCCCAGGTCTCACTTCCCAAACCCACCCTACATACATGCCATTCCCAGGAAACACTTCCAAAAGAGGTAAGAAATGCCTTACTCATGATTGAATTCTTGGTATGGAAGAGTGTCCTTCTCTTGCCAAGCCTCATGGTCCCACCCATTTGCCCAGGATTATGTTCTGGCATGTCTATGACCTGCAAAAGGCATTCCAAGAGGGAAGTGAGAATGAGGAAGGAATGACAGTCCCAGGCAGTCTCTGGGATATTAAAGGGGGAAAACAGAACAACATCCATCCAGAAAACAGGCAACCCACCCTAAGGGACACTGTCCCTCCAGGCAGACCAATAGGACTGGATTAGTCAGCTGAGCTATTCTAGTTAAGGCTGTGCAGATCAGGAAGGTTTGTGGGTGTTCAGGAAGCTTTAGCAGAGGAAATGGTGTCAGTCAAAGCCTACACAGGTCCCACACTAATCCTGTGCCACTTACTGAACTACATGTTAAACAAAACCAAGCAGATTTACAGAGACAAAACCCCCACATCAGAATCACTCAAGAGTCAGATAAAGAACTTCATAAGCTGCTTTCTGAGAACTCTTTCCTTCTGAGTAGCTTTTTACACTATAAAAGAACCAGGCATTATGCTGGGGTCTGCAACAGGCACAGAGGGCCTGCAGCCTGAGAAATGCAAGGTCAGAAATGCATCCACAGATGTTCCAAGGACTTCATGTGTGTCTCTGCTGATTTCTGAGCTCATAATTGAAACAGTTATGCCCTGGAATCCAGATACCACCAAATCTTTAGCATTTACTCTGTGAAATCAGCTTTCAAACTGCCCTTGAAGAATGTTTTCCCTCTTTGGTTTACAAAAATGTGTGATTAAACATAAAAAACCTTAAAAAGATTAGTGTTTCACCTATAATAAGCATTACAATCTTCTTTGAAGATTACCATACAGGTAACTGGGCAAAGACATTTTCATTTCAGGTTAGTAAATGGTGGAAGACACAAGCCACAAGACAGAATACTCCAAGCTCTTATCTGTAGAGAACTCAAGCACAGAAAGGGTATTACAAGCAAGCTGCCAGAAACTCACCACTGGATGAGCAGTTTTGGGGTCAAATTCTGTCGAGTTAGCATCTGCAAAGTAACATTCATCAATCAGAACCACAAACTCCCTCAGGCCACGAAATGCACTTACAGGACGTGCCCCAGGTACAGCTGCATCTCCTGCCTGCACCCGAGCAAACAGAAAGCTGTAGGTGCTGAGCACTCGCCTGCACAGAGCTGCCAGCTGAGCCCCAGAGAGCAGTGGAGGGACCTCAGCAATTTCTGAGGCTGCCTGGCCCCCCATCGTAGGGCAACCAGTCCAGTGCCACGAATGATGAAAGTGTGGGTCACTCAGGAAAAGCACACATTCAGAGCAATGTTCCAGCACTATAAGCAGGCCTTACTTCACTGACTTTTATGTGAACAGGGTAAGGAAATCATTCTTTTTCCTGTGAATTAGCAAAGGAGATGGGGGATTTTACAGGCCTAGAAAAAGATGAAATCTGTCTACCAATGACAAATAAAGAATTGCAGGTTTTATGAATGACAAGGTGTTGCTCAAGCGAAGAAATGATCAAATCCAGGGAGGGTTTTGTGCAGTTACCTTGCCACCCGAGAATACTGCGTGCAAACTCCACCACTGCCAGCTGCATTCCCAAACAGACTCCTGCAGGAAGAATGGAGAACACAGAGCTCAGGCCAAGGGCCACTGAGCCCAAATCACTGAGCACATACAGTCAGGTCAGAGGAAAACCTGGCTGAGACAAACCTTTGACCTGGATGTGGGAGTCTGGTTCAGACAGGTTTCATTCCACACCACTCTGCTCACACAACATCCCCCATCTCTCCCCACATCCATTTCATTTAAATGCAGTCACATATTTCTTCATGCCAAGATCACTGCAGCCTCCTCTGGAACCTCCTGTGAGATCCCAATCCCTTCATTACAGAGATTCCTTGTCATCCCAACCAACTCTGACCCCAACAGAGCTAACTGCAGTCATCCAGTTAAGCTTAGCCTTACTCAGCCAGTCCTCTTCAAAACTGCACATTCCAGACACTGATAAGTGAAGCTCTTGCTGCAGACCAGTAAGGCCTCTTCCTTTATTTCTTCTCATGCATGGAACACATTTCTCACCTAAGAAGGGTTTTTTCTGTTTTCTTGCCCATGAAATAGCTTGAATTTTGCCTTCTGTCCCTCGAACACCAAATCCTCCAGGAACCAGAACTCCACTGCATGAGGATGAAAAGATTCTGGTCAATGGGGCTCAGCAGCCTGGTTTCCCCATCACATACTCCCTTTCTCCCATAAAATCCTGGACTTGCAAGACCTCACTCCTGAAAAGAGCTTCCAAGTACCTCCAGGGCAAGGCCTGCTTGCAGCACAGTTTCCTTATGATTTCCCATGAGCTGTCACATAAACTGCCACAGAATTTTCAGGGAAACATCTTACAAATGCAACTTTTACCTGCCCAGGAAATCCCAAATCCAGTGCAGGTTTTAGCACCAGAATGGGTCACATTACATGACTCTACAGCAAACAGGGGCCAGACAGGCCCCTGCTGAGGAAGCTGCTGGCTGCAGTGCCAGGTTATCTGTAGACACAAGGAGCAGACAGAATGCAGGAGAACCTCCTACACTCTGCAAATGGTTCTTTATTCTCCTGCTGTCCCCAAAACCTGCTTCCCTAGGGGCTCACATGCCCCACTTGCTCTCATTTTCTGAGCTAACTCCTGGCACTGCTCTGGATCCCTTCTCACACCTTTTTCCTAAAGAACTTTATACCCCATTTACATCTTCCATCCTCTCTCTTTGGCTTTAATAGCCTTTACCAGTACTTACCTTTCCCCCTATTTGCTCTCACCTGTTTACCCACCAGTCTGTGCACATCCTCACCTACATGATCACAGAATCCCAGACTGGTTTTTGTTAGAAGGGAACTTAAAGCTCATCCATCTCCAACCCCTGCCACGGGCAGGGACACCTCCCACTAGAGCAGCTTGCTCCAAGCCCCTGTGTCCAGCCTGGCCTTGAACACTGCCAGGGATGGGGCAGCCACAGCTTCTCTGGGCACCCTGTGCCAGCGCCTCAGCACCCTCACAGGGAAGCATTCCTTCCTAAGATCTAATCCAAACCTGCCCTCTGTCAGGTTAACGCCGTTCCCCCTCATCCTATCACCATTTGCTCCTTTAAAAAGTCCCTCTCCAGCTTTCTTGTCAGCCCCTTTAGGCACTGGAAGGGCCACTGCTGCCTTTCACAAACTCCCTCACTTACTCAACAACTCTCCATTTTACATCTGAGCCTGGATCATTGAGAGATACGTGAAGCAATGTCAGAGCGTGCTCACACACACACACACACACGGAAAACAGCATCCAGTGAGCCTCGTAATTCCAACACTTATCCACAGCAGCAAGTCTACCAGACATGCTCCAAAGAAATGGGCAGAGCTGAAGAGTCTTACTCAGCACTGCACAGCTTATGCCATGCTTCATGGTAGCGGACAGGTTCCTCCCGCAGAGTATCCGGCTCCAAGTCAGCAGAGTCAATGTACTAGAAAGAGATCCAAAAAAGGATGATGAGCTGTTGCCACAAGAGTGCAGAGGGTCTCCTTAATGCTCATTCGAGATACAGAATCATGGAATCAATCAGGTTGGGAAAGACCTTTAAGATCATCACGTCCAACCATAACTCTGGATTTGTTTCCTACTGGATACTTGCTTATTGTTTCCTGGGTTGATTTCCTGCCTGCTCTCTCCCACCACCCTGCTCCCAGTACACAAACAGCAGCCGTTTCTGTCTTCCCCTCCTTCAGCTCTGCTCTGACATGAAGTCCATGAGCCCCAGACTCACTAAATGTGAAGTCTTAATGGGGCACAGTGAGATGGGACCACTGAAGTCCAAATATAGGGATGTCTGGCAGATTGCCTGTATCACACTCCCACCGACCTGCCAAGGCAAGCACCATGTGCTCACCACGGTGGAAGCAACACCAGACAGCTGTACATTGTCAGGGATGGAGGATTTACCACTTCTCTGGGCACCCTGGGCCAGCGCCTCAGCACCCTCACAGGGAAGAACTTCTGCCTTATAACTAACCTGAACTTCCCCTGTTTCAGTTTAAACCCTCACCCCTTGTCCAGGCTGAACAGCCCCAATGTTCTCAGCCCATCTTCATAGGGGAGGTGCTCAAATCCCTGCTCATCCTCGTGGCCTCCTTGGACTTGCTCCAACAGTTCTTATATTGGGGACACCAGAACTGCACACAGTGCTGCAAGTGGGGTCTCACAAGAGCAGAGCAGAGAGGCAGGATCACCTCCTTTAAGCTGCTGCTCATGCTCCTTTTCATGCAGCCCAGTCAACACAAACACCTATTCTATCCCACAGGATGCTTTGCTTTGAAGCTGGTTTATGCCTGGCCATAGATGTCTGATGCTGTAATCCACGGACTATTTTAAAGTTCACTGCCTGAATCAACTCTCCCTTTCTGTCTGTGGGTTTGTGAAGAGCTCAGTTAAGCTGGAAAGCACTGCGGGTGGAAGGAAGGGGACTGATTTGTTAGACACACACCCCCCCAGCCTTACCTTAATGTCAAGTTTGTGGTTGATGGCCAGTGCAGAATGCTCCAGTGCTTTAATGACAGATGCATAGGAGTCTGAAAACTTGGTGTATTTGCCAACAAGAGCAATGGAACACGTCTCAAGGAGGCGGTCATATCTACACAAAACCAGAACACAGGGTTATTTCATCACCGACAGGAAACAGGGCCAAGAATCACTTGCATTCTAGTCAAGCTTTTCAAGTAACATAAACAGTTGGGTTCTTGAAAGTCTGGCCAAGCAGAGAGATGATGGCTTTGGAAGAGGTGACCTTTTACAAGAATTATGACTGAAAAACATCAAAGCAAGATTAAATGAAGGAAAAAACAACACTGACAGAGAAAAATACGTTGCAGAAAGCCATGTATAAATTAATTCATCTCTTCTTGTGCTGCAAAGCCATTCTGAGTAGATCCAAACTGTGTTTTCAGAAAGCCGTATCAGATTGAAAGTCTGCAGTGAACTCTTAGGATCAAAGCACCCCTCTGCATATGGTTACACCATACAGCACCTCCCTACACAGTGTTCAAGGCCAGGTTGGATGGGGCTTGGAGCAACCTGCTCTAGTGGAAGGCGTCCCTGCCCATGGCAGGGGGTTGGAACTGGATGAGCTTTACAGTCCCTTCCAACCCAAAGCAGGCTGGGATTGTATGATTCTCATACTGAAGATGGGTTTTTTTTTTCCAGTTAAAGTGTAGGAAGAAAAATGCTTTTTTGCAGTGGAAAAAAAAAAGAAACAAATTTGAGCACTAAGAACACATGAGGAATACAAAGCAACACTCAACGCCTAATAACCTACAACCAAGAAGGAAACCTAATCCAGAGTCTGAACTCACACTACGCCCAGTTGCAGCTCACCTGTCAGCCATTTCCTTCCACTTCATGAGCATCCTCCTGGGCTGCCTCTCAATGGGAAGGTCAAGCCTGTGTCTGAAGTAGTCCACGACTCCCTGCTCCTCTAACAACAGAGGAACTCGGTAGATAGAAGAGACATCATGAACACAGATGACCTGTTCAGAAAATGGAGTGTCATTAAAACAAATTAAGTGCCTGGGCAATTATTTTTAGACAGGTATCAGAGACCTTTCGTCTCGAGCAGACAACCATCTGATCACCTAGACTTCCAGGAAATAACATATGAATCGTTTATTGCTCGTTTCCATATACTTGGAAAGGCCATCCTTCAACGCTTCCCAGGTATTCCTGCTCACTGCAGCTCCTTAGGAAGGGCTTTTACACATAACCCAGCAGTAAGAAAGTCAGCTGCTCTGCATGTTATGCAAGCACACAGCAAAGTTCAAAGCATGCTTCAAAGAGCCTCCTGCTGTGATAGAGCCTTCCTGGTAATCCAAATTGCAACTACAGTTAAAGTGCCCATGAGCCCAGTTTCCCCACTTCCCACCACTGTTGACTCTCAGTTTGATTAAAGCCCAGGAAAATCTGGGATCTTACCACAGCAATAAATTTTACAGGGCATCCTTCATCAAACTTAGGATTAAACAACTAAGAATTCTGTGGCCAGTGAGGAATATCTGCACCAACAGTTCCAGTTCACTGAAACAGGCTTTCTCAGAAAAGGAAAGACAGCTCTGGACAACTGTGTCCTGTCCATCAGGAATGAGACTGTACTTTAAGGATCAAAAATACACTGGCACAACTATTTTTAAACCCTTGTTTCTCCTGACTGAAATGAAAGCAGAGTTCAACCAGTAAAACCCTTAGGGCTGCAAGTTTTCCTCTTTTACAGTCAACAGCATTTACTTCTCGATCCAAGTGCAGCTGCAGAGAAACAACTACATGAAACTGCATCAAGCTTCCTGGAAAGTGCCTGACAAAAGAGCCAACTTCCTTCCAGTTCCTGGCCAGCAAGAGGCAGGTGTTCTACTGCTGACACAGCAATGCTATTGCCACGTAATTCTGAGTGTAACACTCGAAACTGCAAGAGACTCAGTTTGATCTCATGGTAGAGGAAATTACGACTTGCCAGAGCCTGGAATTGTAATGCTCAGTCTTTCCCAAACCCATCAATGTTTTCAAGCTCCAGCTGCACTGGAAAGTGCCAGTATTTATCCTCCAGACTGTTTTACAAGGTCTGCCTCAGACTGCTATGCAGAGTGGTCTCAATATAAAAAGACTCATGCTAACATGGAATTACTGCCTATCACCCAACACTGAAGTGAAGCAATGCTTCTCTCCAACATCACTTCAACTGCTCTGTGCAACCTCTCCTCATGAAAACGGGCAGAAAAATAGTATCGTGAAGAGAGCCATGTATGAAATACATTTATGTGTCCCTTAAGCCTCATTTTAAGCAACTACTCTTTGGCCTCTAAATCCTGACAAATCTCATTCTTCTGTATTCACGGAAGGAATGTGGAAGGATAACTAAGGTCAAAAACAACTATTCAGAACATATTTCGGATTCCAGAGAGGTCTCTACATCTGTGCTAACTACCTTCTAAGGAAACATGGGTGCTGGCATAAAAAGGACTCTTTTTGCAACAGTTCCATGCGTAAGGAATGTAGGCAAGACAAAGCAGCAAATGAATTATGCAGCTAACAAAAGACACAGCTAGAACGCAAGTTCAGATACAACTCCACTCAGCATTTGACAAACAGCTACAATATTTATTGCAAGGAAGTGCAGACAGCAAACTTTACCTGCTCTGGTTCAACATGACAGAACATGGAAATCTTTTCTTTTACTGAGGTATCCAAAGGAGTGGAGCACCTGCAAACAATCTAAGAGAACAGCAACATCAAGGTTGTGAAGCAGAACTCAAAACATTCCTGGAACAAACCTCTAAAGCAGCTGTTTTGGGGGAAAAAACCCAACTTAGTTGCTTCTACTTGTTTATTCTCGACATAAAGAAGCTCTCAACCTCAGCATTATTTACTCTAGGATGCTGTTGCAACATGCCAGTACTGCAGTTTTAAACCCAAAGCCATACAGCAAACCTTACCAGATCTGGTGAGAGACCAAGACCTCTGAGTTCACGAACACTGTTTTGGGTAGGTTTAGTCTTCTGCTCTCCTGTAGAGCTTGGCTGGTCAGAGAAGAGCAGAAGTTGGTAGGTCAAATTAGGATGATATGTAGCAGTGATTCATCAGAATGAGGATTCTCCACCCAATTCATTTTGTAAAAGCTTTAACCCTGTTCTCAGACAATTCACATAAACTTTAATCACCATCATTTTCATTTCAAAGCCTGAAAGCAACCAGCAGAGACCAGGGTTCAAGTCTGGACAGTAAGCAGGTATGCGTTACAGTGAGGGAAAGAGAGAACAGAGAAGGTTTTTATCCACTGCTCCCTCCAAATACCTAATATTTTATATTTCTATTTTTTTCCCTCAAGATATCACCTGGCCTGGACAGAAAGGGAAACAAGAGAGAGAGAGAAGAGAACAGAGACTGATCTGCACTCTAGTAACCATCAAGTTGCTCTATCAGCTGCAGTTCCAGCCAAGGAAGACACGTGCTCTCCCGTACCTTTCACATAACCACGGAAGAGGTTTTTTCAGCACTGCTTCTTAGCTGAATCTCTGAACCAAAAGCAATATCCACTCTGACTGGAATGGCTTTACACAGCAGTCAGATGTGAGAGTCTATGAAATGACTATTAAAGTTCACAACACACATGAAAAACATTGTCTAGGGAAAAGAAAAAAACCACAACAGATTATGTTTCAAAGCACAGTATTATGTTTGGAAATTAGAAAAGTAACCCAACCTATTTCATGAACTACAGTTAATGTAAATCTTGGGATGAGAGAAACATAAAGCAAGAGAGGAAAGAACTCCAGGAAGAGCTTGGCATGGGCTTTTGTTAATAAGGCCAAATGACTGTTAAGTCTGACTGCATCCCTGAACTTTCCATGAGCTGTGCAGAAATGAAAGGCTACACAAATGAAGGGAAAGTTTTCAGCTCCAGAAAGCAGGTTTACCTGCACAAGCTAGGAGACAATTGCAAGCAAAACCCAGTAGTTAAAGATGCAAAACTGCGTTTGCTGCAACTCCCAACTACTTATTACACACTTTGAAAAGTTTCTGTTCACTTCAGAAGAGAACTACAAATGTGACAGTGCTACAGATACAGCATTTCAGAAACACATATTTAGGAAGCCAGTTTTGGACAGGGGAAGCCTCTGAGCACCAAAATCTTTTAGGTCCTTACCTGGGGAACCAGACTGACATGAATGTTACAGAAATTCTCTCTTTTGGCTTTGAACTGGAACTGGCGGAAAGCTTCAATGAAGGGCATGCTCTCAATATCACCCACCGTCCCACCAAGCTGACAGAGACAAAGCATTGCAAGTTAGTACCAAAACAACCCCCAATGAATTTGTACACTACAACATACATGTAAGAATAGGACAAAGGGCTTTAACCTGCCCGAGGGGAGACTGAGATGAGCTCTTAGGCAGAAGCTCTTCCCTGTGAGGGTGCTGAGGCGCTGGCACAGGGTGCCCAGAGAAGCTGTGGCTGCCCCATCCCTGGCAGTGTTCAAGGCCAGGTTGGACACAGGGGCTTGGAGCAAGCTGCTCTAGTGGAAAGGGTCCCTGCCTGTGGCAGGGGTTGGAACTGGATGAGCTTCAAGGTCACTTCAACCCAAATCCTTCTAGGATTCATATATGATTCTATGACACATAAAAGGACACTAAAACATCTCCCCAACGCCTCCCTCCAATTCCCTCAAGAAGCACCAACACCATTACAAAAAGCATGAGGAGTTGCCAGCTCTATGTACAGCTTCCACAGCCTCCCATCTACCCCAGCTATTCTTTTACCTTCATGATTTCCCAAAAAAAAAAGAATCAGAAAGCTATAAGAAACACAACTTCCCACCTGGGCAGCCCTCTCCAGGGATATTGGCTTTACCCCTATTCTCTATTCAGGGAGAAGATTGAAATGTTAAAATTATCATTTCTGAACATCAAGTGGCACTGAGAAGCAAAATTTCTGTTAAGTTTTAGTGACTCTCCAGGGTAGTTGTGGACAGATGCAGGAAGAGAGACAAGGCATTCTCTGGAGCATGAACAACCTCTGTGCTGTCAGATCATGCTTCCAAGGTAATCCAGGATGCAGGCTTGTGAGTTCTGGAACAGAAACTGGCACTCAGGCTCCATGGAGTCTAAGTCAGCACGACCTGGGCACCTTGACAAGCTCCCTCTCTCCTGCATTAGAACATCTCACCAGCCAGCTCAGCATTCTCAAGAGCCTTCACCCTCTTCCTCTGCCTCCTTCAGCAGCAGCATGTCCCATACAGCACACAGGACACTGCATGGGGTTTGTCACCACTAACTTGTGCCTTTCCCTTTTCTAGGTCCATACTTGCACTAGTGGCTCCAAGGCTCCCTTTACTGTTTCCTGGGGGTGATTTACCTTCCCCCCACTCTCCTCAAACCACCAGGGAAGGAGAGGGTACAGCATGATCAACTCAGACTTTGGCGTACAAAGTTACAAGAGCTATTCACCCTATAGACTAATGCACATTACACTAGAGAGCAAAGCATCTAATAACTGTCCAAGACCTAAGTCCTTCTGTGCGCAGATTCAGGCAGACAGCACTCAAAAGATTAGCTGAATAAGTGAAGGTAACAAGAATGATTTTTAACCAACTCAACAACAAGCAGAGTTGAATGTTAATAATAAAAATTACTATGCGAAATATTCAGGTCAGTCTACTCCATGCAAGAAGCTAAAAGTACTTTTTAAGAGCTACAGACCTCAATCACACAAACTTGGGGTTCAATGCCATCCTCATCCACAGGAATCCGCGCCTGCCTCATTACCCATTCTTGTATTGCATCTGTGATGTGGGGAACAACTGGAAAAGAAACCCAGGCAGGGTTAAAGCCACAACCCACACGCACTTCTCCCCCTAGCTCATTAAAGGGCACGTAACTAGCCAGTGCTTCCCATGTGGCTCGAGCAGGGATTTGTCTCTTTAAAGAAGGATGCATTTTTGCAGTGCTGCTGCTTGGCTGTGATGTTCAAGCAGTGCCTTGGCAGGCAATGTAACCCGGCCTCAGTTTAAACACACGTAAACATTTCCTGTAAGATGGAAGATTTGTGTACAAACAGTTCTTTGCTCTGAACAGAGCGTTTTAAACTGTCCTTACCCAAACCAGCTGTGGAGGGTGCTTAAAAAGGGAAGGGACTGATGCGATCCACCAAGATCCTCTGGGTTTCCTAAGGCCATGATAGTTACCCAAAGCAATAACCATTTTAACCAGCAACCAAACAATGCAGAGCTGTATCAGCCTGAAGTCTGTTCGCATTTAGCATTGGCTACAAGGCCAGTGTACAGGCATTATGTTACTGAGCACTGGGAAGTCCTGAGGGGCTCCCAGGTGCCCTGGCTCAGTATGGCACACACCAGCAGACCTGCACTACTGCCTCTTCTAAAAAGCAACCCAAAACCATCACCAGGACACACCAAAGACCTCAAGATGTAACACAAAACCAGGACAGAAACGCAGGATATATTGCTAAGCCTCGGAAATGAAGCTTCACATCACCTTGGACAGTTTTGCCAAGATAGTCTCCCTTCCTCTCCTTGTTGATGACATACTGGTAGATCTTCCCAGTGGTCAGGTTGTTGTCTTTGGTGAGTCGGATGTCGAGGAAGCGCTCGTAGTTGCCCAGGTCCAGGTCCACTTCCCCTCCATCATCCAGCACAAACACCTCCCCTGCAGCACAAAGGCACGCGTGTCAGAGGGAAACGGTCAATGGCCTGCCCGTGAAGAATTCAATGCACGAAAAACACCTCCTTTGGTTGATAACAGCGAGCCGAGGAGCGGCTGTAACAAAGGGGACCGCTCCAGTGAGGCCTGCAGGGCCAGGCTCCTCCACCACACACCGGAGGTGGCTCCGGCCAGGCCAGGCCAGGCCAGGCCCCCACCCGCGCTCCCCGGCGCCCACGGCACCCACCGTGCTCATAGGGGGAGAAGGTGCCCGCGTCGATGTTGATGTAGGGGTCGATCTTGATGGAGGTGACATGCAGCCCGCAGGACTTGAGGATGGTGCCGATGCTGCTGGCGATGATCCCCTTGCCGATGCCCGAGATCACGCCGCCCGTCACCAGGATGTACTTCATCGGCCTCGCTGCCCGACACCCACAGCGCCTCAGCGACGGCTCTGCCCCCCCGCCGCCATCCCGCCCAGCGCCTGTCACTGAGGGCCGGTTCCCGCCCTTTCCCTCAGCGGCCCCCCCGGCTGGTTCAAACCCCCCCCCCCCCGCCCCGCTCCCCACATGGTGCCGCCCCTCACCTGTGCCCGCGCCGGGCGGACCGGACCGGACCGGACCAAGGCGCTGGCGGGGAGGGTGGACTCGTGCCGGCCGGCTCGGCGGGGAGCACGGAGCAGGCGCAGGTCGCGGCTCGGCTCAGGTCGCGGCTGGGCGCAGGCGCAGTTGGAGAGAGGCGGGAACGGCGCCGCCATCGCCCCGCCCCTCAGGGGGGCTCCGGTGCTGAGGTACGGGGGGGGCGGCGGGGGTAACTCCCGGTACCAACACGGTGAGAGCAGCCTGAGGAGGAGCACTTGGGGTGCTGGGCAATGAGAAGCTCCTCATGACCCGGCTTCAGTGAGCGCTTGAGCCCAGAACCCCCCCGTGTGCTGGGCTGCACCCCCATAGCGTGAGCAGCAGCTCAGGGAGGGGATCCTGCCCCTCTGCAGCGCTATGGGGAGATTCCCCCCTGCAGTCCTGATCCAGCTCTGGGGCAACAACATAAAGGGGCTCCAGGAAAGCTGGAGAGGGGCTTTGGACCAGGGCCTGTAGGGACAGGCCAAGGGGAATGGCTTTAACCTGCCAGAGGGGAGACTGAGATGAGCTCTTAGGCAGAAGCTCTTCCCTGTGAGGGTGCTGAGGCGCTGGCACAGGGTGCCCAGGGAAGCTGTGGCTGCCCCATCCCTGGCAGTGCTCAAGGCCAGGTTGGACACAGGGGCTTGGAGCAAGCTGCTCTAGTGGGAGGTGTCCCTGCCCGTGGCAGGGGTTGGAGCTGGAGGAGCTTTAAGGCCCTTTCCAGTGCTGTTCTACGACCTGATACAGAACACTGTATCATTTGGAAATAAAATCAAACCAAGAAACTGAATGCACCAAAAGCCTCCTCCTGCCCAGTCAGCACTGGAAAGGAATGCATGGTCCTGCAGCTGGGGGGGGGTAACCCCCGGTATCAACACAGTGAGAGCAGCCTGAGAAGGACTTGGGGTATTGGTCAATGAGAAGCTCCCCATGAGCTGGTTCTTGAGCCCAGAGCCCCCCCCCCCCGTGTGCTGGGTGCACCCCCATAGCATGAGCAGCAGCTCAGGAAGGGGATCCTGCCTCTCTGCTGCACTATGGGGAGACATCCCCCCCTGCAGTCCTGATCCAGCTCTGGACAACAGCGCAAGAGGGACATGGAGCAAGGCCAGAGGAGGCCATGGAAACGCTGGAGCAGCTCCGCATTGAAGAACAATAGGACCAGGGGCAGAAAATTTCTTTTCACGAGTGAGGTCCGTCCCCACCTCCACACAGCAGCACATTCCCCTCGTGTCTGGGGGACAGCCCCTTCAGTTTCCTTGGGCAGGATTAACACACTTGTGCTGAGAAAGTGATCAGGTTTTCACCAAAGTGCAAAGCGGTCCCGTCTGTAACCCCGGGTCACGAAGGGCTTTGGGCAGATCCTGCGGAGGATGTCACACAACGGAGGAGCAAGAGGTGGGTTTAGGAAGATGTGTGGTCCTGCGGCGGCTCTTGGCCTCTGGCCTTGCCCGGTAGTGACTGCTCGGTGTCATCCCCAGCAACGACCAGTAGATGGTGGAATTAAACAGCACAACAGGAGCCTCTCCGGTAACACAGAAAGCAGGGACATGCGTAGGGACCATCAGGAGGACCACGACTGGAGCATCACACGTGCCCTGTGGGTCAGGAGGCAATAGGCAGCGTCTTCTGGGTCAGTCCCCACGGTACCACCCCAAACAAGCTGTCACTTATCCTGGGACTGAGGAATTGTGACCCTCCCTGGTAGGTTTGGATTCTTCCAGCCAAAGTTTCCGCAGGGGCTGCAGGAGGAATGCTGCTCACCCCCCTCGGAATCACGGCTGGTTCATGAGCAAGCTGCAGTGAGAAGCAGAGGAAGCTGTTCAACCCGGTGGCTGAAGGGGGGCTTCTGGCTCAGCAGCAGACCCAGGAAGCTCTATTTTGATACACAGGTGTCAAAAACTGTCAAAGCACAGAGTGTATTCCCTGAGAACTGGGGTGGACCAGGCATGTTGCAAGGACACCCTGGTTAATATCTTGAGTCAAGGAGTTTCTTACCTGGGGGTGTTTCAAGGCAAGGAGGATTGAATCGTCTTGTTCATCACTGGAGGGGTAATAAATGATTAATAAACTGTTGAACATGGACCAATTGAATTGTATATAGAAGGAATCTATTTAAGAACTCCCTGGTTTTGTGGCCAAGCTTGTGAAAGTGGCTTCTGTAATCAAAAGCACTAGGGAGGGAAATACAGAACCCTTTGCACAAGGAGAGTCAAGCCAAGAGCATTTTATTACCATGACTCCTCTGAAATCAGGCAGCTGCTCCCAAAACAAGTTCACAGAAATATATATACAGTTTTGGGGAATGGGTTTGATTGCTGCAAACACCATCCAAGCATTCCAAAGCAGAGGGATGGTGATGCAATGACATCTCATTATAAGAAGTATCTGACACAGAACAAAGTTCCTGGCAGAGAAAAAGTGTAAAAGGCCTGTATTCTATTTAGTAATTCCTCCTTCCCAAGTTCAGATCCAAACCAGCTGAATTAGGGTTCAGATAAGCAGCAGAAAAGGGGAAAGATCTTCATCATTTAACAATATTGTGCATCTGGTGCGATGCTCACTGGTACTGTGCTTCTCAAGCCCAGATGATGAGGATATTTGATTTTGGGAGAGTTTGTGAATCCATCAGAATGCCTGGCCAGGCCGTGGTACTCCAGGAATCTGGGATTCACATGCTCCTGTTACTGCAGCTGTGCAGGTAGAGGTGTACCTGAATGTACCTCTTCTCCCATCACGCTTCTTCTGCCAACTCCTCCAAGCTCTTTCCTGCCAGGGGCAGCATCATTTGGTGCTTGTCATCCTCAGAGTCACTGGCATCCCTTTTCCTTGCCACAGCCTCTTGTGATGTGCCTGTAGCCTGTGCCTTTTTGTGCTGAGAAAGAAATTAATGTCACACCTCACTATTACAGAAAGATCCTGGGATTAAATTCTGGGATTCCCTTTCCAGTCTTATGGCTTTGGTATGTAAACTTGGGTCTCTACCCCTAATGATTCTGTCCCACTGCAAAGGAGAGCTGTGACACTCAAATATCAACAGCAGTGTGGTCCAGGGGGAAAGGCTGACAGTGCCCAACCACTGCGAAATGCTGCCCAGCCTCTAGAGCAAACTCAGCAGAGCAGGCTCCCCCGAGGAACCATCAGCTCATTCTTTACCAGAGCTTTCTCTCCTTTAAGTTCAAAGGAGTCGTTTTCCTTTGAAGTTCTAATTCATCCAAAGAGCCTTCCTAGGCAGAACCATGAATCACCTCCAATATAATGTGTCTCTAGACCCATGGTGCAAGCAAGGGTACCATAGCTATGGTAATTGGGAATGGAGATCACTGAACACATCCACTGCTTGTGGAGGAATGGTGCAGCAACAACAGTGATGGTAGCACACACAGTTCCACGCCAGCTGAGCCACTCACCCTCCGGTGGTGCCTTTTGCGCCCGTTATTTGGGTGGTTCCTGTAACAAAGCAGCAGATTCAGTGCCTGGCCTCATGGGCTGATGCTTTTCAGTGCCCCCACACTGAGAGCTTTACAAACACATTATTTGTTCCTAAACTTCCAACACATGAAGCAAAACTCAAGCCCTGCAGCAGAAAGCACTGGACAGAAGAGACACAAAAGGGATGGCCTTAGCTGAAGACCACAGAGAGGATTCTTTAAGCCACTCGGCTGCAGTCTACGTACCACAGTGTCCTCCTGGCAGGATCCCGGGGCACCAGCAGCTCAAAGTAAGGCAGTTTCTGGTACTCCTCATTTCCCACTGCCACGTAGTATCCGCCATCCACCAGCTCCTCTCCACCAGACACCCAGGTTCCATCCAGCCTGCAGAGCCTCAAGGAAGAGACACCAAAGGGTTCAGAGCTGAGACAAGTCCCGGAGCAACCCCTCAGCATGGAAGCAAACAAGTGCCAAGTGGTAAACAGGGATGAGACAAGGCAGAGGATCAATCATTGTTCATATTACTCCAAGGAAGTACGCAGAAATACTACACCCAGTGACCAATGGGATGCAGGAGATCTCAGCTTTTCCTTTGGGTGTCAGTAAACAGACGTATGAGGGGAAGGTAGTGATTCGGAGGAAACTCCAGGAACAAACTCGCCAGCAGAGTTTCAAGTTGACAAGCAGGTATTCTTTATTGCGGCGCCGGGAGACAAGGGGATAGCTCCTCCTAACGTGTCTCCGAATTGCTATACAGGTCATCCTTATATGGTCACCGAGCATATCACATCATTTTCCAAAAGGTTTCCGGCATGCATACAAAAATGTGGTGGTCTTTAAGGGTCGTTTACTTTTCCCAACAAGCTTAATTAACATTACAGACATCGCAATCATCCTGCCCTTCTACTTATCACTTAGTTTAACTGCTCTCATCCTGGACATCTGCTAGTCCCAGATACTCCCCATCCCAGGTCCTGTCCTTCTATTCTGCTTTTCTCACACCTTTTGTACTGAGGCCCTGAAACTATGTCAACTACCTCCAAGCACCGCAGTTATTTTCCATTACAAAGCCATCAAACTTAACATTACTTAGAACTTACTACATTTTGTACTTCTGTGCCTCCTTGTCTCAGTAGGCTCTGTGTGTTGGATAAAAGCCCATCCCTCTAGACATAAACTCCTTTTTATCCCATGCTTTACCGTTTGCTTATTTTCTCACCAGACCACCAGCACCATCAGCCCTCCTCACTAAGCACTGGGGTTATCTCTGCTGTAAGGTGGGAAAACATGAAAATCAAAGGAGTTTGCAAAAGCAGACTGGAAGTGGCTGGCTGAGCTCCCAGCCCCTGCTGAACCAGAGCTGCTTATGTTCTGAACGGAAGGAAAGAAGAGCCAGCAGAGCCTTATCCGGACACGAACCTACTGACAGCTCCGCTGTGCAGGGCGGCTTTCTCTGCCACCGTGGCCAAGAGTGAATCCCAGTGCAGCAGGGCGCTGTTAGAGACTGGCAGAGGGAAAGGAGGGCTCAGCAAATCCCCATTCCGGAAAACACTGTGGAAGAAACAACCCCGAGCGGGCGATGAGCCGGTATTCCCGCAGCTGTGGAAGATGGGGAGAGGGGAAAGGCAGCCACTGATGCCTGGGTAAACAACTACTTCTGGTAGAAGCTGGGAATTGTCCCTATGGGGCAGCATTCCCAGGATCTCACAGAGCAATTCCCTCCTCCAAAAACATTCCCAGAGACCCTCCAAGGAGAAGACCCTGAGGCACTCACTGTATGGTGCAGGGCGGGCGGGTGTCCTTCTGCCGTCGAGACTTCCAGGGAGCTGCAGTGTGGAACTAGAGAGAGAGTTCAGTGCACGAGAACAGCCACAGTCCTGGCACGGAGCCTCCCGGGGCTGTTCCCTTTTCTCCATCAGGATCTGCTGGCCCTGGGACATCTCCAGCCCTGCTGCTGCTAGGAGGAGTCTGTTGCCAGCAACAGCAAGGCTGGTGAGGCTCAGCACAGAGCTGAGCGTGAGGAGCACGGATCCTTCCCCTAAGGGGGATGAAGGGATGCAGCAGCAGCCCCTGTGCTGTCTCACACATCCTGCTGATTCCTGTGGCACTTCCACCTCATCTCAGTGGGCACCTCACAGCCTTAAACCTCAACTTCAGTTTCATCAATGTCCCACAGCTCACAGCTCCCCGCTCCTCCACACCCATCACCTCCGGGACTCACCTGCAGACCCTTGTTGTGCTTCATTCCATGGAGCTCCTTCCTTCCATGATTTAAATAGCTGTGAGAAGAAGACAACACCACCAGCTGCAACACACAGCAAGGAAACGCCCGACTGCTCTGCCTTGGTGCACGGGCACTTATTTGGGCCCCTTCTGTCCCTATTCCCCAGGTGCCTCAGCTCATGGTGTCCCAGAACTTCCACCTAAATTAAAGGCCTCTACATTGAAGAAATTCCCAGCCAAATACAGCACCCAGGAGGTTTTGTTCCTTCGTGCTGGATGAAGGCTCCAAGGGCTGCCTGGTGCTGATGCAGACTGGAGCACGCCCCCAACAAAACACACCAGGGAGTCAAATGCACCTCACACACAGACACATCCTCCCAGGGGATGTCACAAAACCTCCTGAACGCTCGATTTCAGGAGAAGCCAAACCAGCTCCACATTGCGCAGGACTGGAAAACAGAAACTTCCATGAAAGCAAAGCAGAAGCATTTGTTCATGGATAGAGGGTGGCTGCAGAACCTCCCACACACCACAGGGTGCTGGAGGCTCAGCAGCACCCAGCCCAACATCCTGCCAGGGAACACAAGCGTCCCTTTCTTCCTGAGAACCAAATGATGTTATCAGGAATATTTGCATTTTCCTTTTGACCTGGGAGCTGCACCAGGGGAGGTTTGGATGGAGCTGAGGAACAATTCCTGCCCCAGAGGGTGCTCAGGCATCGGAACAGGCTGCCCAGGGCAGGGCTGCAGTCACCATCCCTGCAAGTGTTCACACAGCGTGGAGACGAGGCCTCAGTGCCATGGGGTAGTGGTGGCCTTGGCAGTGCTGGGAACAGTTGGACTGGATGAGCTTAAAGGGCTTTTCCAACCTGCTTGATTCCATGATTCTATGTCTAATAGTTTCCAGACATTAACCTGTCTCTGCTTCTCATTTGCTTTGTCCCCCTCTTCCCTCAGCTTTTTGTTCACCCCCCAATCCACCCCCCACCGAGGCCATGGAAGCTGCTCACCAAACCCCCTCCACTCACTTGAGCTTTTTGAACCTCTCGAAGCCCGCAGCCACGTACTGGCACCCGTCCTGCAGGTCCCCCAGCCCCGCCACGCAGCTGCCGTGCCGGGGGGTGTAGAGGTTCCTCACGGCCACGGGTGCATCGATGCTCTTGGTCACCTCGTTCAGGAAGGCTTCCAAGGTCAGGAACCGCCGCTGGTTCACCACAAACCTCCTCCCGGGGAAGAAGGGGTCACCGTTGCGATACACAAGCACGCTCTTGGCTGGAGGTGCCAGGGCTAAGCCACGGGAGCTCATCTCGCAGGGGTCAAGCAGAAGCCCTGCTGCCCACACACAGAGCAGTGTAGGGAGTGGAGAAGAGCTCCACTGAGCCCAGACCCTCGGATCAGCCACCCTCAGGCTCCACTGTCCCTTCCCAGCGCTGCCTGGTGTGAGTGCCTGTCTCCATGGATGCAGGCCCAGCTGGAGGAAGTTGTGGGGCCGCCTGGAGGCCACAGCAAACAACCCGAAGAGCAGCTTTCGATTTGAAAACCAGGAACCAAACGGCTCTTGAACGCTCAGACACCCAACACTGCGAGCTCCCTCACCAGGCACTGTGGCCACCAGGCTCAGATGAACAGAGAAGCTGTGGCTGCCCCATCCCTGGCAATGTTCAAGGCCAGGTTGGACACAGGGGCTTGCAGCAAGCTGCTGCAGTGGAAGGTGTCCTTGCCTGTGGCAGGGTTTGGAGCTGGATGAGCTTTAAGGTCCCTTCCAACCCAAACCACTCTGTGATTCTATGATTAGCAAGCCCGGAGGCACAGTAAGCACCAATATCTTGATGGCAGCAGCTCACGTCTCATCCACAGCAGCACTATCCAGATGCTGTCACCCCTTTGCCATCACTTGCTACCTGCATGAGAAGTGTGATGGGTTTCTGTGCTGTCTGCATCAAACATACACATCTCAGCGGATGCTCCACCCTTTGCACTGAACAGGTTGCTGTGCCTTGAAATGGACCATGGACTCACTTGGCTCTGCCCAGAAGGCAGGAGCCAGCCAGGAATCGACAGAAACAAACATCAGGAAAGCTTTTTATTCACAAACAAATCGGCTTCATTCAGGACCAGAAGGATTCATCCCCCACATGGCAAGAGTGACTGCTCAGGCAGCAGGAATGCAGAGCATTTCCACAGTAGACTTGGGGTAAAGAACCACAGCACCACATGAAAAGTCCCTTTCTGAGGGGCCCTGAATGCTCCTGGACTAGAGGAACAAAGCTCCAAACCCCACAGGTCCTTACTTGCCACCTCAAGCACCAGTCCAGGTCACTCTGCCACACAGAGAGATGCTACAATGGCCATCCATACACGAGTTGGGAACCAAGCCTCATGTCCTGAAGGTCAGATTTGATGTGCAGCCACCTCAAATAGACAGCTCAGACACTGGTATGAATCACACACAGGTCAGCACAGAAGAGCTTGTTCCTGCAGGTTGGAAGCACCTTCTGCCTTCAGGCATTTTAGTTCCACCACAAGCAATGAGCTGGTCAGAAAGAGCCTTCTCTAAGCAGCAGCCCTCCTAAGCTTGTTTTGCCCCTAGGACCATCCAGCCTAGCCAACAGAAATAAGGTTCTTGTAGAAGGAGGTCTCACTGAGACCCCCTCCAGGCCACACAACCACCTCCAGGCTTCCCAGTGATGTCTAACCCCTGCTTTGGCCAAATAGTCCCATTTAAAAGAAACAAAAGGCTTTCTTGCAACATTCACCTGAAGTGGCACACGTCAATCCAGAAAGCTGGAGTTCCCCAGAGCTGCTGCTGTCCATGAGGGCCACGTCACAACGCAGGTGCTGCAGCTCTGCAGCTTCTCCACACCAATACAAGTGCCCTTTATGCTCAGGACTGCCCTCCTCCAGGAGTCCCCAGCCTCTGCTTCAACGTCAAGAACTGCAAGAGAAAGAAAACCAAGCATTCATGATTAAATCCCAGAGGTCTCTGAGGAGGAAGGCAGCCCCCCTTGCACATCAGCCAGCAGGATCGCAGCACTTGGCCAGAAGATGCACAAGTGCCCCCTTTCAAGCAGTGCAAAGCCACCCAGTGCCTGGGTTCAGAGCACTGCATTGGACAAACAGGGTGGTTAAAGCAGCAACAGCCCTGCAGCAGGCAAGGAGCAAAGCCTGTAACCACATCCAGACACCTCTTGTTCCCCTTTATCATTCCTTTTGGGCTTCTTTTCCCCTAGAGAAGGAAAACTGAAGGGTGCTGGCATCTTCCAGCCCAACTCCTGGGCAACTGATCCAGCCCCACTCAACCCCAGCCCCACCACTCTGCCCCACTGCGTTAGAAAGGGTAGGGCATTACGTTTTTACGGCTGACAATAGCTTGTTCCAACCACAGCAGCTCCATGACCAAGTGGTTTCGGTAGGACTGGAGACCAGAGCGAGTCTGAGGAAGTTCCTTTATGTCCACAAGTGGAATTTCTGCCAAGAAATGGACGAATAACCCATTAGCAGAACAAAGGCTCCCACTGCTGCCTCCCCTGCACCGAGCTGCTCCAGCTTCTCCAAGGTATTTCCAAGGTTTTGGGTTCTCTACCTTGCTGCTGGTGCTCACCAGCAGGTCCCTGAGCCCATGCAAGAGATCACAGCTCCTGGCTCTTACCCAGGTAGGCTCCAAGGGACTCTGCCTCCAGGCCAGAGGACATGTTGCTGTCGTTCTGCCAGTCCTTGCTCCCAGCTGGGGGACTGCACCCCTTTTCAGGGTGCTCATCAGCATCAGCCTCGAGATTCAGGGGGGTCTCTGCATCTCCTGCACCCGTGGGGCTCAGCTCCTTCTCACTCAGCAGCTGGGCTGTAGGATTCATGCTGCTGCAGCCCCGGTCCTGCTCTGGCTCAGAAGCATCCAGCTCCTCCTGTGTTTTTTCTGTGCTGGCTTTGTCACCTGGTGCAGCCTCACGTGGATTTGAACACTTCCCTTGTGCTGGCTCCTAAAGGGGCAACATGCAAGAGACTGATACATATGGAAGAGACAACGACCTGCACGGTGGCCCCGCTGTGAGCCAGGGGCTCTGTGCACCACCATCAGCAGTGCTGGGACACTGACGTGCTCCAGGCTGGAACTCTTTAAAGGGCTTTCCTTCCAGATGTGCCCACCACCATCAGCAGTGCTGGGACACTGACGTGCTCCAGGCTGGAACTCTTTAAAGGGCTTTCCTTCCAGATGTGCCCACCACCATCAGCAGTGCTGGGACGCTGACGTGCTCCGGGCTGGAACTCTTTAAGGGGCTTTCCTTCCAGATGTGCCCAGACCCCTGCAGAGCAGGGCTCAGCTGCTGCAGTGCATGGCCACGGGAGATGGGAGACCCACGGAATCACCTGCACTGCCTGACTGGAGGCTGAGCTTCACCCGGGGGTAGAAATCCTCCGGGCACAAGCCAGGGAGACTCTTCCAGGCAGCACTAAGTAACCACTGGATTTGTGTGGTAGAACTACAGGTTCCTGCTGCAGAAGCACCCTCTGCACGGCTGCCCCCCTACCGCCCCCCCCCCTCGGAGGGGCTGCATTAGCTCAGCCCGGGCCGGCACACAGACCTCGGGGATGAAGACAGGCCGGGGCAGGAGCCGTCCCCTCCACTGCAGCTGGCTCAGGTCTCCTTCGATCTCCAAAACCACCTCCTCGAACGCTGCCCGCAGGCTCTGAAACCGCTTCCGCACCAGGTAACCCCTGACACAGGCCTGTGGGAACAGGCCGAGGGTGCCCGTGGGGCCGGTCACAACCCCCCCACCCCTGCCACAGAGACCCGAAGCCCTTCAGTGGCCCCACAGCCACCCACAGCACCCAGCCCGGCGCGCAAGGAGCAGACGGGTCTGGAACCACGGCAGCTTTTAATGAGGCAGCGCCCGATGCACGGCCCCTGCCAACCCCATCCAGCCGTGCCCCCATCCAGCCGTGCCCCTGTCCAGCTGTGCCCCCGTCCCCATCCAGCTGTGCCCCATCCAGCTGTGCCCCCACCCAGCCGTGCCCCTGTCCAGCTGGGCCCCCGTCCAGCTGTGCTCCCATCCATCTGTGCCCCCACCCAGCTGTGCCCCCACCCAGCTGGCCCCCCTCTTCTCCCTGACGTGCCCCCCACGGGCGCCCCCTCAGCCACGCTCCCCCGCGGCTGTTTCCCCCCCGGCCCCGGCCCCGGCCCCGGCCCCGGCCCCGACCTGCAGGCGGGTCACGGCCCGCAGCAGCCGCCGCCATCCCTCTGCCTCCGCCTGCGCCCACAGCCCCTCAGCCGCCATGGCCCCAGCGCCCAGGCGCCGGCTGATGGCGTCATCCGGCCGCGGCACTGCCAGGCCCCGCCCCCTCGCCGCTGTGGGCCGCACCAAGATGGCGGCCGGGGGGGTCCTGGTGCGGTGGCTCCGGTGTCGCCGGCCCCGCCGCGGGGTCTCCGGGGGCCGGGCCGGGCGCGGGGTCAGGCCGCGGAGTCCTCGGGGTCGGAGCTCTCGGCCAGGTGCAGCTTCTGGCTGAGCGTGGGTCAAGGGAGAGCGCAAGGGGGACGCGGGGCCCTGCCTCCATCACCAGTGCCACCATCATCACCGTCACCAAGGCCACCATTGCCATCATCGTCACCATCACCATCACCACCATCATCACCATCACCAGTACCACCATCATCACCATCACCACCACCACCATCATCACCATCACCACCACCACCATCATCACCATCACCAACGCCGCTATCATCACTGTCACCATCATCATCACCATCACCAGTGCCACCATCGCCACCATCATCACCATCACCACCATCATCACTGTCACCAAGGCCACCATCACCACCATCATCACCATCACCAATGCCACTATCATCACCATCGTCATGTCACCAGTGCCACCACCGCCATCGCCACCACCATCATTATCACCACCCCTGCCACCATTGTCACCCTTGTTACTGTCACCATTACCACCACCACCGTCAGTTGCTATCACCACTGCCATCATCACCACCCCATCATCACCACCACCACTGCCACCACCACCATCACTTGCCACTGTCATCATTGCCACCATCACCATCAGCACCATCACCATTGCCACCATCAGCACCACTGCCACCAATGCCACTGTCACCACAGCCACCGTTGCCACCACCATCACTGCCACCATTACCACTGCTACCACCACCATCACTGCCACCATTACCACTGCTACCACCACCATCACTGCCACCATTACCACTGCTACCACCACCACCACCACTGCCATACCACCATCGCCCAGGATACATGGAGCTGCTGAGCTCCTCCAGCTGCAGGAGACAAAGGCAGAGGTCAAGGCACCGGTGGCACAGCCGGGGCCAGCAGGGTCCCCGGCCACAGCATCAGGAGCAGGCAGGTGGGGGACACTCACGTGCGCCAGCAACTGGTCCAGGTTCCGGTCGGCCGCCGCCTTCTTCTGCTCCTCAGGGAGCTCCTCCACGCAGCCATCGAGGCCGAAGTGGAGCCGTGCCAGCTTCTCCTGCATCTCCCGCACGTGCTCGAGCTGCTGGAAGGAGCACTCCTTCCCTGCGCCACGCACGGAGCCGTCACAGCCCAGCAGCCCTGGTCCCCCACCCGGGCTCTGCCCCCGGCCCCAGCCCCTCACCAAAGGCCTGCAGCTTTCCCGAGTGGAAGTCGCTGAGGAGGCTGAGCAGCCCCCCCTCCATCTCGCACACGTCGGACACGTCGGTGAGGAAGCTGTGCTGCAGCGGGGCCCCCCGCGCCACCACCGTGCCGCGCACCCGCTCCTTGCTCGTCCTGCACAGGGAACAACAGACACTGGTGTCACCTGCATCAGGTGCACAGGCACTGGCGTCAGCTGCACCGGGTACACGGACTGGTGTCACCCATACCAGGTGCACAGACACTGGTGTCACCCGTACTGGGCACAGACACCGGTGTCACCCGTACTGGGCACAGACACCGGTGTCATCCATACCGGGTACACAGACACTGGTGTCACCCGTACTGGGCACACAGACACTGGTGCCACCTGTACCGGGCACACAGACCCTGGTGTCACCCGCACTGGGCACACAGACACCAGTGTCACCCATACCAGGCACACAGACACCGGTGCCACTCGTACCGGGCACAGAGACCCTGGTGTCACCTGTACCGGGTACACAGACACTGGTGTCACCCATACCAGGTGCACAGACACTGGTGTCACCCGTACTGGGCACACAGACACTGGTGCCACCTGTACCAGGCACACAGACCCTGGTGTCACCCGCACTGGGCACACAGACACCAGTGTCACCCATACCAGGCACACAGACACCAGTGCCACCCGTACCGGGCACAGAGATCCTGGTGTCACCTGTACCGGGCACACAGACACTGGTGTCACCCGCACTCGGCACACAGACACCGGTGCCACCTGTACCGGGCACACAGACACCGGTGCCACCTGTACCGGGCACACAGACACTGGTGTCACCCTCACTGGGCACAGACACCGGTGCCACCCGTACTGGGCACACAAACCCTGGTGTCACCTGTACCGGGCACACAGACACTGGTGTCACCCATACCAGGTGCACAAACACTGGTGTCACCCACGCTGGGCAGACACCGGTGCCACCCATACTGGGCACACAGACCCTGGTGTCACCTGTACCGGGCACACAGACCCTGGTGTCACCCTCACTGGGCACAGACACCGGTGCCACCCGTACTGGGCACACAGACCCTGGTGTCACCTGTACAGGGCACACAGACCCTGGTGTCACCCGTACCGGGCACACAGACCCTGGTGTCACCTGTACTGGGCACACAGACACCGGTGTCACCTGTACCAGGTGCACAAACACCAGTGTCACCCATGCTGGGCACAGACACCGGTGCCACCCGTACCGGGCACACAGACCCTGGTGCCGCCCGCCCCGCAGGGCTGCACGGTGCCGGCTCTTCCGCTGCCCCAGCACTGACCGCCTGAGCCGGGCGCGCTGGCGGGGCGAGGGCAGGGCGGGCAGCGGCAGCGCCAAGGACGTGCTCCTGCTGGGGGGCAGCGGCTGGGCCAGGCAGGGCCGGGGGCTGCGCTTCCTCCTCCGCTCCTCCATGGCGATGGGGGCAGGGACCCTGCGTGGGACAGACACGGCTGCTGGTGGCTCCCGCTGGTGTCCTCGGGCAGGACCCGTCCGCCCCGAGCTGGCGCTACCGAGGTGCCCGCAGGGAGCAGCGCCCGGAGCGGAGCCACCCGCCTGCCTCAGCCCATGGCATTCTCCCAGCGTGCGGAACAAAGCCCCGGGGCTCAGCCGCAGCCGGGAGCCGCCGGCCGCTTCCCAACGGGAAGGAGGATTCCGGCCACACGCACCGGAGCCCAGCGACCCCGCGGCGAGAGCGGCCCCGAGCCCGCCGGGACCCGGCACCCCCCGAGCCCCGCTCGGGGCCCTTCAGTGGCCGCAGGACCGGGATGGGGGAGCCCCTTTGCCACGCAGCGGGACTGACCTGCGCCAGGCGCCGGCCCAGCCTGCGGAGCGCACCCGGCCGCGGCCCCTCCGGACACTCGTCCCGCAAGCCCGGGGCTGGGATTTGCATTTAAAGGGAAAGGGAACTTCCTCCGGCGTGTCCCGGGGCCGCCCCGCTCCCAGCCTCAGCACCGGCTCCATGTGGCGCTGGGGAGAGGGCAGGATGCGGCCATGGCCCCCGGGTCCCCCCTCTGATCGCAGGAGCCGGCTCTGCAGGGACGAGCCCCGTCGCCCGGCGCACACAGAACCGCTTCAGGCGATCAGTGCGGGGGTGATGCCAGCACCGGGCCCAGCCCGACACCATCTGGATGCCATCAGGGCACCCGGGGTGGCAGCGGCTGGTGCAGGACACGGCGCTCGGGGGCCCCATGGCTCACAGGGAGGGCGAGCGGCACAGGAGGTGCCAGGGACAAACCCAAAGCCCGGGTCCCTCCCGGCCTCCCCCCTTCGTGCCCCACAGCCCAAATCTTCACACCCCCCCTCCCAACACGATGAGCAAGAAACAAGAGGCAGCAGCAGTGAGGGCAAGGGGGTTTCTATGGGGTACGAGGATACAGGAGCCCCTGCAGGGGGGCTGTGTCCTGTATCGGGGAAAGGAAACCAAAAGGGGTTCAGTGCTTTCCTAAGAGGTTTTAGGAAGGGAAGCCCAGAGCCCGGCTGCTGGGAAGGGCCGGTCCCTCCAGGCCGGGGCCACATTCACTTGCAGAGGGGCTCCTTCCAGAGGCCAACGTGTGCCTGTGCTGGAGGAAGCAGCGCTGCTGAAGCCACATTCGCTCCATTGGGTGCTGAAGGCTGCGGCCCTGCGGAGGCTCCAGAGACCCCGTCTCTGCTCTTTGTTAGCCCTGGGGTCCCTGTGGAGGAAAAGGGGATGCGGAGGTGCAAGAGCAGCCCCGGTGCTGGGAGAGAAACCAAAGCTGCTGCACTGCGAGGAACAGCTCCCAGCCAAAGGAAGGCAACGCTGAAAGGAGGCTGTCGCGAAGCGGAGCTGCAGGAGGAGGTTTGCAGCGAGCTGAGGTCTCCCAAAACAACAGGGAAAAGAGAAAGCCTTGAGGCAACAAGAGCTCCCCCAGGCCTGTGCCAGCAGCAGGCTCCAGTCTGTCCATCACAGCGCAACACAACAGGGTCCTTGGCGTCAGTGCTTCCCCCTGCGGGCAGAGGCTGGGGTGAGGCTCTTCTGAGAGAGCAAAGGAGGAAAGGAAAGGGGGGAGCTCCGACAGCACCAGCACGGCCAGGCCTGAGGGTCCATGGGGGTCTGACGGCAGCCCCAGCGGTCCCAGGGATGAGGTTACGCAGCAGTCTCACGGAGCAGATGCGGGGTTTATCCTCCTGGAGCCCCAGCTCCATGGACCTCCAAGAGCGACCGCTTGGCACCGAGGGATGGAGCTGGGGCAGGGGCACAGGGGCTGAGGTGGAAGCTCCTCGGTTCCCCTCGCACGCCCGATCGCACGCCCGGGGGCAAAACACTGGGGAAGGAGAGCTTTGGGTTAACTGTTTAATACACTTGTGCACGTGTGCGTATAGCAAAGAGGCAACTGTGAATTCATAAGGCTACTGAGACACCGGCGGGCCCTGGGGAGAACCGGGCCCTCCCCCCCAGCTGCTCGTTCTGTCCGTTTCACACGCAAAACCCACACAGAGGAGGGGAAACGGCCTCGTTCGCTGCCAGCCAGAGCATGGAAACCCAGGAGCAAGTCCAGGAGCCTGCCCCTTCCCGACCCGGAGGAGGGAGGGAGGGAGAATCAGTGCTGGGAAATGCTTCGTTTCTCCCTGCTTGGCTCGGTTCCTTTCACTCCATGTGAGAGCGCTGCTGCATCCAGATGTTCCCGCTGGGCCAGGGCAGATCCAGGCACCCCCTTTTCCTGAGGTGCATGAGGTTTTTGGGGAGCTGCAGCCTGCCCATGCCAAGGTCTCCCAGTGAGAGGGTCGATCAGTTGAGCTCCATATATTAGTTACTCACGCACACGCAGGGTGGGTCGTTCTCGGTTTCACCTATGGCTGCCCTGCATGTATTTATATATCATATATATATATATAAAATCTTAAAAACCCTCCAAAAAACCTAAGCTAGGAAATCTCAGGTCCCCTCAGGGCCTCTCCTGCCCATCCCAAGACCTGGAGAGGGGCATCAGATGGAGTCTATGGAAGCACTGACGTTGCCCTCCCTCGCCCTACCTGTGCTGGCGCACAGCAGGCTCAGTCAGCGCCCCGGCTGCCTCCCTCAGTCCCGCTCTGCCCCAAGGCTCCTATGCTCAGTTCTCCCAAGCTCTCGGGTGCAGGATCCGGGCTCTGTGTTGGCTTTCCCAAGTTCAGGCATTCCTCAGCTGGAGCCACCACGTCCGAGCTGTCCCGAGGGGGGTCCTTCAGGGGCTCGCCCAGGTCGGTGTCCGCCCGGGGCACGTGGGCACACAGGTCCTGCACCTTCTTGTTGAGGTCGTTGCGCTCGGTCTGTAGAGCTCGGCACAGCTTCTCCAGGCGCTGGATTTTCACCTGCAGCCCCTCTAACTCTTTGTCCCGCAGGGTTTTCTGCAAAGAGAGCAGCGGCTCAGGCTCCTTCAAGCACAAAGGCAGAGCTGAAACCCCAGGGGGAGCCCAAGGGAGGCGAAATACTCGTGACGGAGCCAACGTTTGGCATCCAAAGAACCTAGGACCACGGAATCAATGAGGTTGGAAACGCCCTTTAAGATCATCAAATCCAACCGATGAACCCCAGCACTGCCAAGACCACACCAAACCTGATGCTGCCATCACGGCTGCTTTCTTCCTGTGCTCCCAGAGGCCAACTGCTGCAGAGACTGAGCTCTTCCACCCACCTCTGCACTAACCACGGGCCAGAGGGCTCCCAGCACCGCGGGCAGGGCACAGGCCAGCCGGAGCCTCCTCACCTCTTCAGCCATCTCCAGCAGCGCCTTGTTGCTGCTCTCCCAGCGAGAGCGGTACATCGTGGTCTCCTTCTCCAGCTTCTTGATCTTCTTCGTCATCTACAGGTGATGAAAAGGGGACAAGTAAGGCACGGGCAGAGCGCTGCGCTCTGTGACATCCCACACGGGCACCCAGGATCCCAGTGTGAGCCTTGGGCCTGGGAAACGTCTCCCCGTCTCCTGCAGCCAGCTCCAAGCACTGAGCAGCAACCAACAGCGCAGGGGACAGGGCTGTGCTGCTCGTCCCTGCTGCAAAGCTGGCAGCGACCTCGTGGCTGATTTTAGCACCAGCAATCCCACAGCAGAGAGCGGCAGCTCTGCAGCTCCGGGTAGCACCAAGATGTAAGCAGGGAGCCTGGCCGGGAGCAGACGCGGTACTCACCTTCTCCATCTCCTGCTTAAACGTGGTGAACACTTCACTGCTTTTGGAAAGGGTGTTCTGGAATTCTTCAAACTTCTCCGTGTAGAGAGCCAGCTGTGGGGAGAGGCAGGGTTACAGCCAGCACAGGGCCCGTGGCTGCCAGCAACTGAGCTGGGGTCTCCTGACTGGACTTTGTGACAAACTGGGAGCTGGAGCTGCTCTGCCAGCGGCAGGGAGCAGGGAATGTGGGAGAACTCTTTCCTAGGGAAGGATCCTGGGACTGAGGGGTGCCACAAACACCCCCTGGCCTTGGCAAGAGGCTGGGTCTGATGCAGTGATCCCAGCACTGCTCCCAGCGCTGGGAAAAGCCAGAAGGCTGAACTGCTGCAGGAATTCTCTGCTCACACCACGCCAACACAGGCTCCCCAACACCAAACCCAGCAGCACTCCTACTCCTGCCCCTGTGCTTCCCACATGAGGGAACTCTGGGTGGTTTCCTGCTTAGGGAGAAAGGAAAAAGACCCCAAACCAACAATGAGGCTGAGCACAGAGTCCAGGTACCTCCCACCTCATCAATCAGGTAACATCTCACCTGCTGCTTGAGATGGGTCTCCTGTTGCTTCATCAGCTCACACATCCTCTGGGATTCCACAGCTTCCTTCAGCAGCTGAGGAAGAGCAAAAGCAGTTACCTGGCTGCTGCATGGCCTGCAGACAGGAGCGGGCTTGGAGGCACTGGAAAAGCAGAGCAGGGCTCCAGCCCCACTCCGGAATCCTCTGGGGGGATTAGTCCTTGCTGGGCGTGCAGGAGGCCTGGGATGGCCTGATCCCAACTGGGCTCTGCACCAGGGATCCCACAGGGACAAACCACCCCAGAGGGACAAGGCCAAAAGCATTCACAACCATGAGAGAGCTGCTCTAAGACTTACAAAGTCCTTCTCCCGCTGGTGTCTCTCCTCTGCCTCCTTTAGCATTTCCTGTGCCTGCTGGAGCTTGGCATCCACCAGCTGCTGCTGCAGGTCCTTGTGTTTGAACACCTTATCGATGTGCTGCCAAGGGAACGGCACCACCCGGTCACCAACACACCCAGCCCAGGCCTTGCTGCCCAGGCAGCAACCCCAGAGCCCCCTTCTCCCCTCTGGCAGCAGCAGAGCCCCCCCCCCATGGAGCCCAGCCCCACATCTCCCACCTCCTCCCGCAGCTCATACTGCTCGATGAGCTTCTTGAGCCTCTCTGCCAGCTCCATGTTCTCCTGGCGCAGCTTGGAGTTCCTCTCGTTGTGCTGCTCCATCTGGAGCTGGATGTCGTTCAGCGTCACCTGGAAGTGGGATGTCACCTCCTTCCGCTTCTCCTCCTCCTCCCGTGCACGCTGGACACCTTCCTCCTGCGGGAGGAGGGCAGGGACGCATCAGCCTCTGTGCCTGAGCCCAAACTTGGGATGCTCAGAGCTCCCCCGGCCTCCCACCATTGCTTCCATCAATGAGGAAGTCACTTTGGGCCTTTCCCCAGTGACACACCCTGAAATAACACCTGGGCACCGCAGGCAGGGATGGTTTAAGAGCAGAACCAAAGCTCTGCCCTGGCTCTGGGTGAAGGGAAACGTGCCAGAGCGGCTGATCCAAGGGCTGAGGTGAAGCAGCAGCCAGGAGACACCTGCCTTGAGGGTGCGGTTGTGCCTCTGGAGCTCGCGGCACAGGCTCTCCAGCTTGCTGCGGGCCAGGATGGCTTTGCTGTGCTCACTCTGCAGGTGGTCCTTCTCCTGCACCAGCTGCGTCTGCTTCTTCTGCAAGATCTTCATCTGCTTCTGGGAGTTCCGGTGCTCCTCCAGCTGCGACAGGGGAGCAAAGGGCACAGATGCAGCCAGACAGAGCAGAGCATCCCAAGGAGGGACACGGGGATCACCGAAACGCTCCCTGTGCTCTGAGAGGAGCAGATCTGCTCCTGTCCTTGCTTAGGCTTCTGCAAACAGCGCTGCCTGCCCGGACCCAGCACCATCATTCCTCTACTGCTTGGATCTCCGGCAGTGCAGGGATCCCAGGTCACGCACTGCAAAGCTGCACGCGTGCTCCTGGACTGCTCCTTGCACAATCAAGACAAACCCCAAGTATCTACAAGCATCTTCTGCCTCCTCACGGCTGCAGCGTCCTCGCCCAGCCCCAGAGCCTGGAACGAAGCAGCACTCACCAGCTCAGCGTATTTCTTGCACAGGGCTGCAAGTTTCTCCTCTGGCGTGCTCAGGGTGTTCAGGGTCTGCATCAGCAAAGTGATCTCTTTGCCTGGAGGGAGACATGTGATTAAAACAACAGCACTCACACAGCAGCCTGGCTCCTGAGAGCAGAGAGACAAACCAGGCCTCACAGCCCTGCCCTGGCCAGAGCTACATCTCCAGAGCCTTCTCAGGCCTCTGCCCCACGGATTTCAGCTGAGCTGGGGAGAGACCTGGTTTTCCAAGTGGGAAACCAGCACTGGGCTGGCTACAGAGGGTTGTATCCAGGAGAGACCACCACAGACCTGTGAGGCTGCAGCAGCACCCAGGAGCAGTCAGTGCCTTTGCAGCACTCAGTACATGTCCTTACACAGGATCACAGACTGGTTTGGGTTGGAAAGAACCTTAAGCTCATCCAGTTCCAACCCCCCTGCCATGGGCAGGGACACCTCACACTAAACCAGGTCACCCAAGGCTCTGTCCAGCCTGGCCTTGAACACCACCAGGGATGGAGCGTTCACAACCTCCCTGATGCAGAATGCTGCAGCATTCCCAAGTGCTCCTGAGGGCAACTGAAGCCGTGTAAAGTCCATGACCCACTGAAGCTCTCGGGCCGGGAGCATCACCAGAGCAGGGAACCTCTTACCCAGGCCTTTGGCTTTCTTCTTCTCCTGCGCCTTCTTTTGATCCCGCTCCCCACACTCCTCCCCAGGCCGGAACTCTTCGGTCCCTTTGGGGCTCTCCTTCTCCCCGTTCATCTCGGGGCCGCCCGGCTCCTGGTCCCCGTTCCTCGGGGACTCGCTGAGGCCCTTCTCAGGCTCCTCAGGCTCCGGGGGCTCACTCTGGCCCCCGTCCTCCCCCGGCGCCTCCTGCCTGGCATCCACGCAGTACGTGTTCAGGATGTCCTCGAGCTGCCTGCTCAGCTCCTCGGAGACGTCGCGCACAGCGGGCCGGGAGGACTTGGTGTCCTCTTGTGCCAGAGGAGCTGTGGGAGATGGAACACAAAGCATGAGATTCCCCTCCATTACAGAGCCCCTCTGGGCTCTATAAGCACAGGGCAAAGGGAAGGGTTCCGGAGCACCCCATGGCACCGAGGGGTTGAACTTCAGCAACATGGAATGATTTGGGTTGGAAAGGACCTTAAAGCTCATCCGGCTCCAACCCCTGCCATGGGCAGGGACCCCTTCCACTAGAGCAGCTTGCTCCAAGCCCCTGTGTCCAACCTGGCCTTGAGCACTGCCAGGGATGGGGCAGCCACAGCTTCTCTGGGCACCCTGTGCCAGCGTCTCAGCACCCTCACAGAGAACAACTTCTCCCTTATCTCCAACCTGAACTTTCCCTGTTTCAATCTGAACCCATCACCCCTTGTGCCATCGCTCCAGTCCCTGATGAAGAGCCCCTCTCCAGCATCCTTGTAGCCCCCCTCAGACAGTGGAAGCTGCTCTGAGGTCCCCCCATGCAGCTCCTCCTCTCCAGGCTGCACATAAGCTGCTTTGTTCCGCTGCGTCCCAGCCAGCTGCCCTGACAACGCTGGGGCACCCCCACAGCCACTGCTTCGATCAGGAAGCACGACCAAGCCCCTGGTATCTGTCAGGAGCAGGAACTCCCCTTCCTCCCCACCACCCGTGAGGGAACGCAGGTTGTGTTTGAGCCTTCCCTCCCAGAAACCCCTTCCCAATATCCCCAAAGCCAGGTGTTTTCTGTGACAATAGATCTGGAGGCTGGGTCAGCCTCCTCCTTATGTATAAGAGCAGCTGCACTGCCTCTTGTCCCCAGCTGCACGGGCTTTGGGGAAGAGCAGCCAGGAGGCACTAAAGCCTCTCCAGATGAGCCTCACAGCAGCCGGTTACCAAAGGAACCCTGTTTGCTACCCAGGAGCCATCACAGTACAATGGCAGGGTTGCTTTGAACCACTTGATTAACGTGAACAGAATCAAGCCTGGCCCAGCCCTGGGGCCTCCCCACCTTCGGGGGGTGCCGTAGCCTCCGGTGCATCGCCCTCCTCCAGCACCAGAGCGCTGCTCATCCTGGGGGAGCTGGGAGGCCGTGGGGCTGCTTTGGTCTCACCGCCTTGGTTCTTCATCGTGAGCTTCCTCCTGGCTCAGCCTGGAAAAGCCTGAAGGAAGGGAAAGAGAAGCAGGGGCCGTTTGTGAGCAGCAACGCTTTGATTTGAGGAGCCATCCGCCAGGGCTTGCTCTCGGCAGCGGCTGCCACCCACGGCTCTTGTGCTGAGGAAGCATCCTTGTGTTTCAGTGTCCCCCTTCCCAGGACCAGCTCCTGCGTTAAGGATAACTCCTTTTCCACCCAAGGAAAGCTGAAACCGCCTCTTCTAGAGCGAGGCAGCACCTCCGGATGCGCACACAGCGCAAAGCCTTCCTCATGCGCTGGGCACAACCTCCCCTCCATGCCCCCTGCGTTTTACCCTTGCATTCCAACCCCAGAGCAGCCTCCGCTGACAGGGACCGGGGCAGCAGAGAGCTCAGCACCTCCGCCCCGAGCGGAGCCCGGAGGGCAGGAACGGCTCCCGGGGCGCAGGGCACAGCCCCGCTCCGTAGCGGTTCCGCGGCGAGGGGGTGAGGGGGGTGGGGGGAACCGCACACGTGTCCGCTCCCGCCTCCCGCTCCGGCCCCGCTTTTCCCTCTGCCGGGGGCTGACACCGGGCCCCGGCGATGCTCGGACCCGGCCTCGCTCCCTCGGTGCCCCCCTCAGCACCCCCTGCCCTTGGCACTGACACCGCGGGACCGGCCGAGACACCCCCCCCCCAATCAGTCCCGTACCTCATTAACCCCTGTGCCCACCCCCCCCGGGCAGGGCCCGGCCCCACCGCCCCCCCCCCGTTAACATCGCCCACGAGCCCCCCAGCCCCGCGCTGACGTCACGCACGCACCCCCGTGGCGTCACCGCCAGCGCTCTGACGCACGGCTCCGCTCTCTCCTCAGCCAATCAGCGCGCAGAGCCCGGCGGCACCGCGGTGCACCGGAGGGGAAGGGTGTGTGGTGGGGGTGGTGGGGAGGGGGGGGTGGGGGAGGGAGCGGCCGCTCCCCGGTACCGGTGCCCGGTGCCGCCGCCCCCCGCCGGGCTCCGCGCTGAAGGAAGCGGCTCCGGCCCGGGCCTCCCACCGGCCGCGCAACGCGCAAGCGCCGAGCCGCGCCGCCGCCCAATCAGCGGCGACGGAGTGCGGGGCATGCCGGGAGAACGGCGAACTACAACTCCCGGCGTGCTTTGCGCGTGACCTTGGCTGCCCTACGGACTACGATTCCCAGCATGCCCCTCGCTTCCCTTCCCTTGCGCCTACAGCTCCCAGAGTGCCCCGCGGCGGGCCCGCACGGGCGCAGTTCGCCGGTCAAAGCCTCGTCCCGCGGGGCTGGGGCCGGTCAATGCGGGCCGGGGGAAGCGATGGAAGAGGGTGAGGAGGCGCCAGGGGCTCGCCCAGTGCGGGAGGGAGCCGCGGAGCAGGAGCCAGAGCGCTCGGGTCCTGTTGCTCCTGCCCCGCGGTGCTCCCGTTACGTAAATCACAGCACTTGCGTAGGCAGCAGTAGCGCTGCAGCCCAATCCCATCAACGGTCACGTCTGTGTGCTATAGAAAACACAGCGATGTGCCTTGGTTTGGTCGAATACACACGATGTACCAGCGAGCAGGAGGCACAGCTGGGACCTGGAAGTACCACCCCCTGCCCCCTTCTTCCTCCCCCATCCTCTTTCCCTCCCTCCCCCCACCCCCCCCCCCTTCATCCAGAAGAAAAACCCACGACTCAAACCGTGTTTCTCATGGAAAAAAAAATAGATTTCACGTAAAGCTGAAGGTGGGCTCTCACCGTGGCCACAGGCCCGGGGCTGGAGGCATCAGCAGAAATGCAAACACAGCCTCTGCTTCCCCCTCCCCTCCTCACAGTTATCAGCTTTAGGGGTCTTGTTGCTTCTTTTCTCTCCTTTGTGAATGGTACAAGTAGTTCTTCAAGAAACAGATCACCAAAATACAACAGCTCTATGCCAAGGGAAGGAGCCTTCCCCCAAAAAACTCTTCCCCGGAGTGGGAGAACTTCCCATTTCTCTGTCCATGTACAGTGTATTGCAGGGGACCATGGCCCAGGTGCGAGAGGACTGTCCGCTGAAGGAAGGGCGCAGAAAGGCCAGGGCTAAACTTTGCTCTTGGCAAATTAGAGTCTTTAATAAAGAGTAACATGTGCAAAAAAAAAAAGGAAAAAATAAATCATTAAATAGCTCAACCCAGGGCTTGCAGAATTACCGCTGTCAGAACGCTTACTGCTACTTGTGTTCTTACCCGACCCATCGCTGCCATCTCAATTAAGTACCCGAGTTAAGAAGTGACATTTGGGAAGAGATCACCACAAAGGGGAAAAAAAATAACCCAAACCCAGAGGTGCAATTGCCACCTCCGTGTCCTTCCTCCACCCAGATGCCTGCTTTAAAGACATGGATGCAGCAGCAAAAAGAAAAAGAAGTGTAAGAACATCCCCTTCTCTCCGTCCCGGCAAAGCACTGGTTTAGTTGGTTGAAGGAAGAATTGCTTCCTAAAAGGTGGAGTGGGTGCTTGGCCTCCCGTGTGCAAGAAAGGGATGGGATGATCAGCTGCTCTCGGTTGCTTTCCAGCAAGTTTGTGGTGTTCTGTTCCCTGCCCCGGGCACATTATAGCTGGAAACCTTCCATGGGGGCTTCGGACTGCTGGAAGATGAACTGCTGCTGGTTCTCATCTACCTGGGGAGCCAAAGCAGAGTCATCCTCTACTCCAAAGTAGTGCTCAATCAGGTCAAAGGCCTTCTGGTAGATCTCTTGGTTCTCATGGCTCTGTAGGAACTCTATCTTATCCAAACCTTGGAGGGAAAGAGAAATGGAATGTGATGAAATGAGGGGATCCTGATATTTGCAACCCCACATCCATCCTCCACCCTTCCCCTGTTCACTGCAAGACCTCAGTCTGCATCACATTTGGGGCTGGCGAGCAGCACCGACATATAAAGCTATTCCAGAGCTGCTTGTGGCTTTCCTATCAGGCAGCATTCATGTCTCTTCAATAGCCTGTTTCACTGACACAGCTAAAGCAGCTGCACCCCCAGCTCTGCTGGGGACAAGCCCACATCTCAGTGAGGTTAAACCAAGTGGCACAAGCAGGTTGGTAGTTGCTGGGGGTATGGAGGGGAAGGAAGCAGCGCTTGCCCTAGTAGCCTCCAGTGGAAGGGCAGCAGCAGCTTTCCCTGTCCTAATTAAACCCACCAAATTAAGTTGCTCCAGGGAAAAGTGAAGCCTCTCTGGATTTCCATGGAACATCCACCGTTATAACTGGGTCCTGTTAGAGCAATTTTAGACCTAGAAGTGTCACTTTTTACTTAGCTCAGCTCGTTTCTGATTAATCCTGCTACAAGCCACAATTATCAGCTCGGCTGCAGGTCTAGGAAGCATAGACCAGAAGTAGGATAGTTTTTACTTCCAAGTATTTTGTCCTATGCCCAAATCCTAAGAGTCTAAACACACCACTGGGACAAATCTTGGCTAGTCTGGGGTACACTAAATCCTTTAGCACAGCAGAAAAGCAACAACAGAACTAACAGACACAGTTGTGTTGTTCAAAGCCAACAGCACCAAGGCCACAACCTACCATAGGCCTCCTCAATCAGACTGCAGTATGGGTTGATGCCTGTCCCACTCTGGTTGGCTTCCTGCTCTCCAAGCCTCAGGATGTTCTCCAGTCCGTTCAAGGCCACCTGGACAATCTTGGAGTCCATGACAGTCAGCAGGTCACAAAGAGGCTTGATACAACCCAAGTTTACCAAGTATCTGAAGAGAGAGCACCGGCAACACACACTGCTCAGGATGTGGAATTCAATCTGTCATCAGGTTTGGACATTTAGCCTGGCCTGAGCTCTCTGAAGAGGGAGGGGGAAGCAGATTGGATTTCCTTCTCCTGATTCTGAAGGAAGCTGCAATTCCCAGCTCAGGGCACGATCCAGCTCCAGCTCTGCCTCAGGTACCCTCCCAGAGGTTCTCCACATCACCCCCTTGTCCTTGTCTCACGGTTCCCACAAAGACAAAGCTTCCATACACTAACAGCTGCCCCCAAGAGGAGCCCCAGGGAATACCTGATCTGCTCAGGGGTTCCTCCTGACGTCGCGTTGGTGATAGCCCACGCTGCCTCCTTCCTCGTGCGGAATTCGGCTTTCTGCAAGATCTCTATCAGGACTGGGAAGATGTTTGCATCTATGACTGCCTGGGGAGAGAGCAACGAGAAGGGTTTGAGTTGGCAACGTGACAGAAACCTCCACCTCCATCTGTCAATGCAAAAGATCTTTCCAAGCTGTGCTCTTCAGCAATTCCTCAGCCAAATCCTATTAATGCAAGACGGTCGATCCCACAACCAGCCCACAGCAGACAACCCCTATTACTGCAGCAATACTGGAGCAGTGCTCCCATCACTCATCTGCCTTTATGTAGGGCACGAAAAGGATAAATTACAACTCAACAAGCTCCAGCTTTTCAAAGGGGTACCTCTAACAGAGCAGGGAAATGCAGGGGCTGTATCTGCTCCTGCTCCAGTGATCCAACCTGTGGCACTCATTTCAGCCCAGTCTTTGTTGGTACCATTAAAAGCTTTTCTTAGCTCCGTTGGCAGATGGCTGGGAGCAGCAAATTTGCACATTACTGCAGAATGAGAGATGTGAACAAACCCAGCCTCTGACTGCCAGGGAAAAAAAGCTGAGAACCCTTAATGCTGAGCTCGGAATTGAGGTTCACTGCAGGCAGGCTGGAGAAGACCCTACCTGTATCTGCGCTCTGTTTCCTGCTGTGATGTTGGATATAGTCCAGCAGGCTTCTTTCCTGATTGATTCCTTGGGACTACTTAATAAGTGAAGGAGACAAGGCAGGGCTGAACAGTTCAGAATCACCTTTGGAGAAAGAAAGCAGAAGTGAGATCAGCAGTGTCAGGTCCAGAGCTGGGCACAAAATGAAGCAGGCACTCCAACAGCTGCTGCAGAGGAGGATGAGCCTCAGCAGGAAGAACCTCCCTGTTCCGTGGGAGACAGGCACTTCCCTCACCTGGGTCTGGATGTCATCCCCCGTCACGATGTTACCCACTGCTCGCAGAGCTGGAGAGGCCACTTTGTAGTCGTTGTGCCTGCAGGAGAAACGGCACAAGGACAAAGCCAAGTCTATCAGATCACACACAGGCAGAAGATTCTCTCCCCAGCAACCCATCTGCATTGTCTGCTTACAATCCCTCCCCCTAGCACACGGTAATACTGACACTGAAAACAAAGTCACAGAGCAGCGATTTTCATCCTAACTCCATCATCTTCAGATGGCTCAATTACAGACCTCACCTCTTACAGACCTCACCTCTTACATACCCCCCCTTCCTGACCAAAAGATGTTAACCCAATGAGAACACCCAGAATATTTCAGGAGAATTTTGGAAGCAACTGTCTCCCAGCTCTGAAGCTGTTAGAGGCTCATTCCAGTATTTTATCTAAGTTCCCATATAGGTATCAGAGCAACAAAGCCAAGGTGATTTTTGGTAGACACTCTTTTTGCCACCTGTGGATCTGCCTAGGAACTAGGCTTCCATAAGCATGTTTGAAGGTTGAGAGCACAAGATACACTGCTGTCCTCTCTCACACGTTAGAAGCACCATTCCAACCTCTCTTTAGCAAGTTTATCCCAGCACATCGGAGGAACCCAGCTTCTCTCAGAAAGAAAAGACAGGAAACTACAGCTCTCAACCTGCTTCAGGCCCTCCTATGTCATCACTGCTCTGAAGTCAGCTACAGCACCCACTACCTGGATCCTATGCACACAAGAGGTGTGAAGGGTGCTCTGATGGGCTTTGACATGAACCTTTGACTCAGGCACACGCTTCCCAGTCTCACTGGGCTGAAGCAGCAAGACAAGGTACTCACATTAAGAGCTCCACCAGTCGCCGACACACTCCCGAGTCAATAACTGCTTGGATTTTCTCATTGGGACCATCTGATAGGTAGGAAAGAGCCCAGCAGGCATCTGCCAGCAGGTCAGAGTCACTGTTGAACAACAACCGGGACAACACTGGCAGGCAGGGAGACACCTACAACAACAGCCACCACCCCAGATTAGTCACGCTGTGGCCAGGACCACCACCTTTGCATGCAAAGCACCACGTGGTTGTGCTGACTGGCAAGATAACAAGTCTTGGATGTCCACTGTTTCCTCCCCTAGAGTCAGCAGCTTCCTTGTTGGTTCACACACCTTATAATCAGGGTCTGAAGTTACTTCAGCAGCGTTATTGCTAAAGTGAAATTACATCCCTTCCTCTAGGACCAAGTCTGGACTCCTGGGATAAGTGCTACTGTGCAGGCTACCATTTGGAAGCTCCTTACACATCTTGGGGAAGAGCACTGCTCCAGTTCTTATTCTTGATAACCCCGAACAGCTCCGTATTCAGAGCAGCAACCACCAACAGCTCCACCTCTGAGTACTTTGATCATTTATAAGTGATTTGATATGACACTCCATTGAGATTTCATCCCAAGGTGAGGGATGGAATCTGAACAGTGTCAGCTCTCAGGCTTTGAGGGTGAAAACATTGATCTGAATGGTTTTCTTCTACCAAAGAAGGATGAGACAACTGAAAAGCCAGCAGCACACCAGGAAAGGGGGAGAGGAAAGCTCCCACCGCTCCAGGAGTCCTGTTTTGTAGCATTTAAAGGTCTCAGAATCAAGTTTTCAGTCACAATTTGAGTGAAGTCTCAACATTCCAGTGTTGATTAAAAAGGTTTAGGGAAGCCTACAGCATAGGCTGCCTCACAGGGAAACCCGTGCCTGCCCCTTCCTTGAGGGGTCCAGCTGATGGGCTGCCACTGGAGCTCGGCAGAAAATGAATGGGTACATAAGCACCTGCTGAGCAGGAAAATGAGTCTCAGCAGGGAGAACCTCACCCTGTTCCCCCCCCCAGAGTGACTTAGAGAAGTCCAGCAGTCAAAAAGAATTGAGACAACCATGGACCCTGGGTGTCTCCCCATCACCCCTCTGCCAACAAGGCTTTTCCTCTCACCTTATCAAATTCAGGAGGTGGACTCTTTCCTCTGCACAAGTTTGACAAGGCCCAGACAGCATTTCGTGTCATTGTCAACCTGGTGGACTTCGTAAGGAGCCTAAAGAGACAAGTAGCAGGAATTATCATCCTTGATGTGGAAGCCAGCAAGGGAATCAAGGGGAAAAGAACCAGTATGATTTTAAGGAAGTCGAACCACTATTCCACTTGCTGCAGCTCAAGCCATGCTGTGTGCCTCCTGAGCCTCTCCATAAGCAAGAAGAGAAGTGACATGCAACTACTTCTTAGGATAAAGAGCTTTTATTGCTACCACCACCAAGGGATGTGGGTCAAGAAGGCAAGTTCCACATTAGAGAAGTCACAGAAGGAAGGGCAAGTTAGTTGAATTGCAGTTCCAAGTTCAAATTCAGCCCAGGCAGCCGCTCACACCCTGTCTGAGGTCAGACGGTCCTCACTAGAGGACACGAACTGCTGTCACTCCACTCTAATGAGGACAGCAAGTCCTGTGGGCTGAGGACTTGTCAGCAGTCACTGCTGCCAGGTGACTGACAGAAGTAGCAGTGTAACAATCCATTTGTGCTAAAGCAGCAGTTTGCCAAGGCCAGGATAAAGATTCATTCTTTCCAGAGCAGTGAAAGCACGTGTCTGACAGACAGCCCTGGCTCTGGTGGGCACGCACCATGCTCAGGAGCTGCAGAGGGGAGGTGGGTACAAAGACCTGCTCCCTCTCGTCAGCCCTAGATAGAGGAACCCACTTGGACAAGCCCCTGAAATCCACAGTGTAAGCACAAAGAGCAGGCATCTGGAGGGGGACACAGTGAGCACTGTGACTCCAGAAAGACAAGCACACTGCACAGCACCAGCTTCAGACTGAGCACAGTGTAAAGGTTTGTGAGAAGGCATGTTAGCTACCAAGTCCCACTCGGTATCAGATACTTGTCTGAACTGCTGGTTTAACTGGTACCAATGGTTTGATTCCCAGCAATCACCACCATGAATTGCTAGGGAATCTATTCACCCAGCGCAAATATGGCTCTGCTGTAGGGCACTGGGACATCAGGAACTGGATTGGCAAGTATTCATGGCTACTCACATTAATAAGGGAGGAAGAATAGCGCAGTTAAGGACATAATCTCTACACAGAGAGCTGTCTCCAGCAATGTTCCCCAATGCCCAGACAGCCTGAAAGGAAACAGCAACAGTTTTAGGATTCACACAGTTTCTGAACAGAGGAAGAAGAGGGCAGTGTGCTAAGAGAGCATTTCCCTGTCATTCCAGGCAAGCTGGAACCGAAGCCAGTTGTTAGACACTGGCCACACAGCTTTACCACCACATTTTCGTCACAGGCAACCCCACTGTGGTTCTCTCCCTAACCCCACAGTAAGAAGTGAACCTTACCTGTTCTTGAACATCCTCAAAGTCAGAGTTTAGCAGCTCTATGAATATAGGAACTGCCCCAGCTTCAATTACTATTTTTGTTTGTTGGGAAGTTCCTGATGCAATATTCGTCAGTGCCCACGCTGCTTCGAACTGGAACAAGCAAAGAAGTGACAAGAGGATGACTAAAATAATCCTGATTTAGCAAAATATTTGCCAGCAAGTTGTGGCTATCATTCTTTTGACTTCTATTAAAAAGGTTGTGAGAGAAAAACCATATCCCAACAGCTCCATATTTGAAGGAAAGGATTTTAATTTCCTGAGCACTAAAGAGCCACATCTGCTAAATGCCTTCTTGGAGGCTCTAAGGATAGATAGGAGAGCGGGAGGCAGAAGACATCACCAGTCACACCTCATCTTTTCACCCATACAACCATCTTCCAGCAAGAAAGGTGCAGACACACAGTGCACAAACACACCTGGAGCAGATCACTTCCATCCCTCTGCCCCATGGCAGCATCAGCTCTACCTAACCCCTTTCTAACAGACTCTTCACCTGTTCTTAACAGCCTCCAATAAAGGCTTCTCCTCACCCAATTTCTTCCTACACACACATGTTCCATGACTCCACCAACTCCCAGCAAAGACAGGGAGGCCAAATTCCCTTCTGCTGTGGCTCAACTATGGTATTTTTGCCAGCATTCTTCCAAGAATTTAATTCAGAGCCATTTATTTCATTTCTTGCCTAAGCATTACAGGCTCCCTTTGCCTTCTCCCATGCATCACAGAACCTGCACCTTTCAGGTTCAAGACACCACTTTTCCCTGATAGCCCCTGTGGGCTCAGGTTGCTGAGCTGTGAAGGTTCCACAGCTCCATGCCCCGATGATTCCCCAGCAGCATCTCCTTTACCTGTAGTGTGCAGTTCTCACTCCTCTTCAGGAATTCCACAAATCTGTCCACCACTCCTTGAGTGTTTATCACTTCATCTATTGGAGGATTTGGCTCTGAAACAGCAGAACAGTGTCAAAAGAGCACGCAGGTCTACCAGGGGATGAGCTGTCAATGAACTGAATGATCCCAACTGGTACCAAACCCAGCAGGGCAACTCTCCACAAACACTTTCTGTGTAATTCATACAACCAGAAATCATTACAATGTAAAGGATTCTAGCTTTCTTCCCCCCAGGCTCAAAGCTACGAAGCTTCTGTCCAGCAATATACAAGCACAAATGCTTGTAGAAGACAGGTTACAGCAGAGCTGATGGCAGGAAGGAGTTACTTTTACCTTTGGAGAGTAACTTCCTGAATTTCTGAGTGGTTGCTAGCTGTAGGTCGGGGTCATCTGAGAAAAGCATCTCTACCATCTCTCTTGTGATCACTCCCTCCTGAAAGCATGCAAAGGAGACAGAACAAGGGTTCCATTTCACACTAAGGCATCACAGTCCTTGACAGCCTACCATGATTTTGGGCTTAGCCAGTAATCCAAAGATACAAATTTGAGATCTCAGCACATTATTTACTTCCTGACAGACTCTTCCAGTTCACTAGAGTGATATTTGCAACGTTCTCAAAAGTGAGAAAGCAAAAACCTCTCAAGGTTGTCAGCTCTCTGCTGTCCCCACTGTTAAATCTACCCACAGGCATGATCACAATAAGGCACCTACCCCACATGTGGTGGAACTGACGTAGGGATCCACAAGGAGACTATCGAACATGGAGGCATCCTCATTGATCAGTTCCACATTTCTTCTTTTAAAGAGCTGGGGAGGACCAAAACACAGGAGGCATTATTAGAAAGCAATGATGTATAGTCTTCATAACTAGACATTCTTGTTCCTCAAACAAGATACTGTCAGCTAGGCTGAGCCCAACCTGAACAGAGAAGCAGTCATTAACAGCTCTGCCCTCTGAAGCCTAGTTTGGCACCAAACCCCGGTAATAAAACATGCCAAGTCTTGCCCTCAGACACTGGTCTGCAAGTGCAGAATTGGACTTAACAAGTGAGGGAAACCAGGGAGAAGGCAGCTGGTAGGTGATGCACTGACAGAGCAAACAGTCTGAGCCACACAGCACCTCTTAGGTTCATAGACCTCCAAGGCAAAAAGAAAACCACAGCTCCAAATTACTACGTGCAGCCCATACTCCCACTTGTGCTTCCTGCTTCAGGGAAACAGTCCCATTCACCAACTAATCCAAACACCCCTTTACCAACAAGGATCTGTGAGCAAAAACCTCCAATACCCCAAGGAAAAAAAGTGCTTGGAAAGCTCTGGATACGAGCTGTGTGCTCTGCACCGGGTACGAAGAGAAAGAGAAAAGCAAGATGTTGGTTAGAACAGGAAAAATAAGAGGACTGCCAACGAACCTTAATGCACAGATCCTTGAAGATTCCAGTTAGGCAGCAGCACAATCCTGGGTGTGTTAAGGCTGTACACAAGCTACTCAAGGTGACAGTTACCTGTTGCTCTCGTTTCTGTTTGCGCAGTTGAATCCCTTCCTCTTCTCTTCGGCGCCGCATTTCCTCGGGGTTTAGGGCTTTGTTCTTGTAACTCTTCATTCGATAGTTGTCCTTGGCAGGGCTCGCCATGGTCTCTGGGAGGAGAAGACACCGCCTGCCTCAGCTCTCTGCTTCGTTAACCCACACAGCCTTGCTGACAAGGTAGCCCGGGCACGTGAAGCAGCACGGAATAGCCAGATCAGACTTAGGATGTGATCCCAACCTTAGCTCATGTCATAGGCTGCTATGGAAAGAGGGTTAGGAAGTTTCTAGGAAGCATAATCCATAGGTTCCAAAAGGAGCCCAGACCCAATTGGATAGCATCAGGCTATCACCCACGTGAAAGGCTCCCACACAAACGGCTTCACTGTCCTCAGGGGATGCACAACTAAATTCCACTTTGGTTTTAAGCAGAAATTCCTTCCCTTGTGTCATCATGGCCTAAACCACACCTTGACTTTCTGCCCCAGACACGCAGCAAAAAGCCAAGAGGACCCCCAGGCAAACTGTGGCCTTGATGCTATAACAATGGTAGCAGACCTTGCAGAGAGCAGGGCTGCACGTCATGTACAGGCCATGTCTGTCCCACCAGGTACTGCCAGGGCTCAGTACCTGACCTACTTATTTTGCTGGTTCCTATCTGCCTCACACAGCCCTTCTTGGTGAGTGTAAATGTGCCTCCCAGTCAGGGAAGTGACACTCCACTATTTGGCACAGGGAAAGAAAGGCAAGCAGGGCCAAGGAGAAACCCGAGGACAGAGGGGTATCAACTCCCCAGCTGCATCCAGCTGTAATCCACTGCTCTGCCCGTGTCAACTCCTTCTTGCACCTCTCCAGACTCTCCCTTTCTCCCATTTACAGTTACTTGCTTAATGTCCATGCCTTTCTCAGGACAGGAGAGGAGCGATCACGATACACAACATCAGAGTGCAAATCAACCCCGAGACCAACTTCCTCTCCTCCAGAACTCTGCTGGTCACCAATATCTGCTTCCATCCAACTGCTGAGGGCAGGTGGAAGAAGTGCCCTATGAAGGTTTGCAGTGCTACCTCCTTCCCCTCCTCTTTCCAGCTTCAGGCACTCCTCAGCCACGTTGCTTACAGAAAGCTTCAGTCTGACTTATCAACTGCCTCCAGCCCTTCTGGAGCTGCTCCAAGGTCAGCTGGAGATGGTTCAGACCTTACTGCCCTCCTGCTAGGAACGCTGTGAGAAGACACACACACACACACACACACATATATATAGAACACACAAACAGCCAAGGGTTCAGTGCCAGGGGAAGAGGAAACTGGGAAAATTCATGTTTTGACAGGAGAGGAGACAAAATCCTTTCAGCTCTAGGATTCCCCCAAACCACCTAAAAAGGCAGCAAGCACTGTGGGGAAAAGGCAAGCGACTTCACAGCATCTTATTAGGAGGGAATTCTCTTCCCAAAACAGCAAGAGGAAAGGCCTCTGAAAAGCAAGAGATAAAAACCCCAAACTCCAAGTTCCTCTGGTCAGTTCCACTGTAAGAGATGCAGGTCCCTGGCACACAGCACTGACCCTGTCCACAGTTAGAGTCTTCATCAGTAACTTGCTTAGGGGACAGTGAGTGGCCAGAGGCTGTAAGAAAGAGGGAGTCCATCAGGCTGAGCACCACTGAAGAAGCACAGAGCCTCAAAACCGACCATAGGGGTGAAGTAACCAAGTTACAGGAGGTCCTGCAAGATCTGGAGCCTTACAGAAATCTACCTTTTGTCCCTTCCCTAAATACCCCATTTTATAGGGCCTGTCCTCCATAAAACCAAGGCAAGAAACCTGCTGATGCCATACTCAACAGTGCACTCTACCTCGCAGCAGCCTCACTGTGAGGCCTGCATTAAACCATTCATCTTCCCCCCGAGTTTACCTCTCACAAGTCAGGATTTCAGAGGCCTGTTCCTAAAGGTATTTGGCAGCACTTTCTTTACATGGCAAAGAGCAGACTGAAGATCATAGGAACTATGCAACCACTCTTACTTGTCTATCCCTTTTCTCAGCAGCATTGTATGGCAAGATTGGTCTTGGGTGACATGGTTCAGTGTGCAGTGTCCCTGCCCATGGCAGGGGGTTGGAATGGGATGATCTTAAGGTCCTTTGCAACCCAAACTATTCTATGATTCTAAGATTGAAGAATTAATTATTAACTGAAAATCAGCTAATTCAGAACATAGAAAAGGCTTTTAAAACCGCTACAGGCTTTAGGGGGGCTCTATCTGATCTGACAGTAGCAAGGTGTGGCACCTGCACAGAGATGTGCATTCACAAGATCTATTTAAGTACCAGTGTTACCTCAGTGCAGCCCCATTGCTGCCCCAACGCCAATGGCTCATCAGCCACACAAAAGAGTGAGAGTTCCTGGCTTCCTTCTGAGGATTACAGCAGAATCCCAAACAAAGTCAAATTTGTTCCCTCCCTTTGGAAAGCTGAAGGCTCCAATTCAAAGGTAGTTTTGAAGACAAGGAGGAGGGAAAAGTGCTTAAAGGAGTTAATGCCATATGCTGGATTACCAAGCAGTTAGTCATATAAATAGCAAAGCAACACATGACAGCTCAGCTGCCTCCCAGCTTGCACAACCACTGGGCTGAGCACACCCCAACATGCTGGGAGGTCTCAGAGCACTCTCCTCACCTTGCAGTTTAAGGCTCTGGATTTCCCTGTTATACTAAAGGGAAACCCCTACTGGAATATCATGAATATGGCATTAGAAAAGGAAAACCATCAGGAATTAGGACAGGGTTAGAATGAGGCACTTTCACCACCAGGGTTAACAGTCAGTTCAGGCCCTCCAGTTCCAGGCCCTTGCTCATGCTTCAACTCCTTCCCGCTGCAAGAGGCAGCCTTGTGTTCCTAGGAACCTGGTTTCCTCCACATTCTGCATTCCTCAGATTACCCTGGACCCAAAGTACAACCTCTACCTGTTCCCTTTCCACTGGTCAGTTAGAAGTGACTACTGCAAGTCCCTCTGAAGCATCCATGCTTCCTCAGCAGGTTACTGCCATTCTTGAGCACTGGCTACAGAGGGGCTCAGTGTGCCCCACCACCCTCACCTCAACCTCTTCCATCCAATTCACCTTTCTTGGGCAGAATGAAAACCTGCAGAGGTAAAAGCTTGTTGAAAAGGTGTTTAAAAACCTGAGCCTGCAGAGCTTTCCCCCAGCTCCTTCTGTAAATCAGAGCTCCACAAAAGAGTTTTCACACTGTTTCCGAATACCAAGAACTCTCGAGAGCCTGCTGTCTGCACCAAAACCTCCCAGAGGTCACACCAGAAAACAACTTCAGACTTGCAAGATTGACTCCATTTAAAATAGTGTTCTTAGAGCCTGGACAAAACATTACTTCTCTAGGAATTCCCTGGCCTCAGGCAATTGAGCAGGTCTAAGGGTTATGAGCCTGCACATAGAAAGAGTGATTTCTGCCTCCTGAACATGGAACACGAGATAACCCTGGCTCTGCAGGACAGGTTCTGAGCCCCAGTTGTACATCTGATGACTTGCTTTAACAAAGCACAGCCGGGTAAAGCTTTGCTCAGGCACCAGGCAGATGGAAGGCTCCATAAACACCCACTGCTCCTGGCTCAGAGGGACTCCTCTGCCCTGGGGAAAGAGCAGCAATTGGGAAGCTTGGGGCCCGTGGACTGAGTGTCAGAGGCATTACCTTTTAGCTCTCAGCTCTGTGAGTGGCTCTGCACGGGGACAAGCACAAGGGGAGTGTGTAATTCAGTTCACTGACAGCTGAGGAAGCCCCTGCTGCCACAAACAAGGACTGAGACTAAAGCAGCAGCACGAGTGTAGCTGCAGCTCCATCATCCCGAGTCAGAGAGACAAGGCAAGTGTCAGCCAAGGAACTCTGCTCACTGTTAACCACTGGCTGCAATGATCTGCTGGGGCCACTTCAGAGTACAAAGCAATCTGTGCTAAACACAGATGTAAACCAAACAGCAACGCCTTCCAGGGCTGCCGAGCATCAAGGAGCTAAAACACAGCTTTGTAACTTCCAAAAGAAGCCTGTTAGCTCCATCCTCACTACTAAAAGTGCACCTGAAACCACTCAACTTCCTTAGCGTCCCCAGAGAGAATGGTTACCTGAGGGGGGGGTTTAAAGCCATGATCAGTGCAATGCCTCCCAGCACACAGCCCATGTTTAGTACAGAGTCCCCACACCAACAACTGCTGAATGCTAACCACCTCTGGAATCACCCCTGCTCACTGGCACAGCATGAGCCTGAGAAGTCCTTGACTGGGGTAAACAACTGACACCACTGGTGTGTTATCAGCCTTGTTCTCAGGCTAAAGTCAAAACCACAGCGCTGCCACAGCTACTAAGAAGGAGAAAAATGCCTGCTACAGCTGAAGCCAGGACACAGGCTCATCCTTATGTACTGAAGGATGAGAAGGTATTTACCACTTAAAGGGAAGGAAAACCAGTGTGAAAGTTTGGCTTTGGAGGCTCAGCAGAGCCCTCAAAGCCTGTGCAAAAGCCGGCATGAGCTCCAGCAGCTCAGTCACAAACTGGAATTCCAGGGTCATCACTAAGACTGTAATAGCTTCTTGATGTTACTGGATCAGAAACAAATCCCTGCTCCTTTCCAGAGGATGCTCTTCCCAGTTCTCTGCATTACAGAGAGCATTTACTCCAAACACTTCCTCAGCTGCTGCTAAAAGACTTTGAGCTGAGTCACTGCAGGTCTAAATCAGGACTCGAGCTGCTGAGTCAGATTGAAGTGACAAGGCAGAGAAACAGTTACACTGACACATCTGACAAGGCCTTTTTTAAGGCAAACCCCCTTTTCCCAAAGGCAATCTTTGCATCTGGTACAGTTCTGGTGCTGGGCATGAGACACATACCCACAGCACAGCCTCACCAGTCAGGAAGGCAGCAGCTCTGCATTGAGAGGGGAGAAGAAATGAACCCCATCAGCACCCACATTTCCACTGAGTACATTTCAAAGCTTCCCAGCTGGGGCAGATCCTCCAAAGGCTCCTTCCAAGCTGAGTTTCCCTGTGATGGTATAAACTGGGACAGCTACAATTAAACCCCATCTAAATGGGACAAGCAGTAGCAAAACACATCCGGCAAACTACTAAGTTTCATTTGGCAAACGTTACTGACTCTGTCCTTTGGGTTTCTCCTACCCTTCCATACACTTACCTGGAAACCCAGAGGAACCTCCCATCTCCTGCCTCCCTGCTTGACCAGGCTCAGAGCTAAATACATATTCCTACAGGACCCCTCCTAAACTCAGATGTGCAATGCATTTTACAGCACTCCATGGATGTGTCTTCAGTCAGTTCTTAAGAGCTCAAGCACCTACTTTACAACACAGCAGAAAGGTTCCTCCTTATGGATACGGACTTAATGTCTCTGGAGAGTTCTCTTCGAGAAGAAGCATGTCCAGGACAACTTTGTGATTTCAACTGAAAGCACGGAAGGAAGCCCAAGTAATCCATGCTACCGAAGTACAGGCTAAACGAAGCTGGGTGTAATAAATACCTAAAAGTAGCTGAATTACTTGTACAGTATAAACAGACAGCTCTGAACTGCTACCAGAAATGAGCCAAGAACAGATTCCCCTATTGAACATGCCACTGATAATGTGGAGTGAATTAAAACGCCCTTCACTTGCTCAGAAGGCCACAGAGGGGAAAGGAAGCTACACACTTGTGCTGACAGGAGACCAACTACACAAGAAGTCCCGTCAAACAAGCAGCAATTCAAGGCTTTTCCCTTACAGCCCTGGAATTACCCCAGCTGCTGGAAAAGTGGCCAAGTTCTGTCATCCCATCACTCACGCTGCTATGTTTGCTCTGCTGCTCTTCTGTTGGAGGGTTTATTACACAGAAGCACAGGCAGAGGCAGTTCTCTTTCAGAGTGGTCTTAACCCCAGGCTGCCACCAGCCCTGCGGGCCCTGCTGTACCAGGGGATAAGCCCTGTTTGGCTGCTGGGGCAGCAGCCACCACTGGCTCCCTCCCCTCTGCTTCAGCTCCCCAGAGCCAGTGATGTGATATCACTGCTGGAATGTGCAGCAGTGCCATGGATGTGGCCGGGGAGGGGGAAGGGAAAGGCAAAAATCCTCTCTGGGGAAAAACAACAGCCCCACAGCACGCTTGTCCTTCCCGATGGTCAAAGACCAGGATTCCTTCCGGGCTGTCTGTGTCAAAGAACTCACCTGTACATGGGATGGTTTGTGCTGGATGGGACCTTAAAGCTCACCCAGCTCCACCCACCTGCACAGGCAGGGACACCTTCCACTGGAGCAGCTTGCTCCACCCCCTGTGTCCAACCTGGCCTTGAACACTGCCAGGGATGGGGCAGCCACAGCTTCTCTGGGCACCCTGTGCCAGCGCCTCAGCACCCTCACAGGGAAGAGCTCCTGCCTTACATCTATCCTAAGTGATTAATTTCAACTCTGCCTCCTCCTGATCTTTACACCTCCAATATCTGAGGTTTGGGGCTTCAAGTCCTCTTCCACACAATTGATGTATTCTGAGACATTCAGATTTCCTGAAGAGTGAGTGGGCTCCCAAGTACAACAGCGTCACCCAAGGCCAGGGAGTCCTTTGTTACAGTTCTTTAAGCAGGGATTAGCTCTTCAACTAAGTCAACTCAAACTCGACCCACAAGAGTTATACGAGGTTAAAACCGACCAGAGATGATTAGAGGGCTATCAAGTTCCAGCAAAAGCTCATCCTTCCCAACATGTGCTTTGCTCCAGAAACAACCACCACTGATTTGCAAAGCAAATCCGAGTTCAGCTGGACCCTGCCAGCACAACAGCTTAAAGCTGAGAGGCTGCAGGAATTCGTACTTTCACTATTACATTCCTTTAATGATCGAGCTCCCCTTTACAAAGTTCATATTTGCTCTCCTGAACACAGCAAACAGAGCCAAAAGAGCCAAACAACTCCCTCAATCCATCAGCCACGAAGGTTTTGTGAAGCACAGAGCATCACACACTGCTCCACAGGCTGAGGAGCACTGCAAAGGCAGCCAGACGTGCCATTTGCATAGCAAACGAAGAACAGACCCAGCAGCGTGCCTAAGAACGCAGGCAAGACCAACACCACGACTGCTCACAGCCACCACGCACCCTCAGCCTGCACCCCGCAAGGAGTAACAGGGCTGAGCTGCCACCCTTTAGCCCTGTTAGGCAAAAGCAATGCCTTGATTCCTTTAAACGATGAACTATTTGAATGTAACTGCCTCACTGCAAGGAGTTCTCAATCCCTGCTTCAAGCAACGATGGGGAAGGATGGGGAGCTCCTCTGCATGAACTCCTCAGCTCCAGATAACAGCAGCAGCTTTCAGGCACTCACACTCCCCCCCAGGCCCTTGTGCTACCTCAAGGTTTCACATCTCAAGCTATGGATTCAGTTTTAAAAGCTGCCATGGATGGGAGGCGCTGCAGCCACGGCACACGCAGGCTTGTGGCCACTCACCTGGCCTGGAACATCCCAGGATGAAGGTGGAGGGAGAGCTCCCGATGGAACCATAGAATGGTTTGCGATGAAAAAGCTCATCCAGTTCCAGCCCCCTGCCACGGGCAGGGACACCTCACACCAGACCACGTCACCCCAAGGCTCTGCCCAGCCTGGCCTGGAACACTGCAGGATCCCACCCCAAAGGCCATTTTTAAGGCTTCTGAAGGGAAATCTGGTTCCAAGACAAGGTGAAAGGTGGTAAAACCTTAACCCCCCCTGAGGATCCTCACTCTGCTTTACAGAGAACACGCCTGCCACAGGCTTGGCCTTCCCACCCACTTCACCCATTCAAACCCTGCCTTACTACTTGAAGCCTCAAGGAAAAGGCACCTCCCTGAGCAGGGAGCTTCAGTTTCAGGCTGCATCCAAAGGAACAAGAAGAAGCTGCTGCTACTGAAGTGCCTTTTGAAGGGCAGCGCTCAGTTATGACTTATCTGTATCTCTCTGAGAGTGCTGTCTGCAGCCCTGTGTCCACTTTGGGGGCAACAGCACAAAGAGGGACCTGAAGCTGTTGGAGCGAGGCCAGAGGAGGCCATGGGGATGCTGCGAGGGCTGGAGCAGCTCTGCTCCGGAGCCAGGCTGAGAGAGCTGGGCTGGGTGAGCCTGGAGAAGAGAAGGCTCCTGAAGGGGAGACCTGAGAGCAGCTCCAGTGCCTGAAGGGGCTGCAGGAAACCTGGAGAGGGGCTTGGGACAAGGGATGTAGGGACAGGAATGGCTTTAAGCTGCCCTAAACTCTTACAGGCTCCAGAAGAGGCTCGCAGGGGACTGACAGCGCCACGGGCACTTCAGGCAGCACCAACCGCGGCAGCTCCTTCCCCCACCGCAGCCCTGACGCCCTTCTCCTCGGTGCCCGCAGCTCAAACAGCCCCCGTGCCCCAGCGCTGAACCCGCCGCTCCCTGAGCCCGAGCCGTTACCGCTCAGAGCGGCCAAGGACCCCCGGCACCCGCCCCGCGGCCCGGCTACCGGGCTGGGACCACCCCAGGGGCTCCGAGCGCCCTTCCCGGCGCAGGCCCCGCCGTGCCGGGATGACTCAGCAGCAGCAGCACCGGCGGCGGTCCGGCCCGCACTCCGCGCCCCGCCAGCCGGGCCCGCCGCCGCTGAGGGGACGCGGCCGGAGCCCCGGTGCGGGGTGCCGGGGGGCTCACAGGCCGCGCTGCCCGCGCTGCTCCGGCCGGTGCCGCGGCCGCTCCCGGCCCTTCCCGGTGCCCCCCAGCTCCGCTCCCCGAGCCCCGGCCGCTGCCCGCGCTCACCCATCGCGGCTCCTGCGACGGCGGCTCCCGAGCGGCGGCAGCCACAATATGGCGGCGCCGGCAGAGGGAGGGCGACGGGCACGGACGGCGGCCGCGGGGGGACAAACCTCCTTAGCGCGCGGACGGGGCGGGGCCGCTCCTTCCACCCGCTGCGTTCGGGCGGCCCCTAGCGGCCGGGCGTGGAATCCGTGTCTTGCCCTCCCGTGTCCCCCCTTCACCCCCTGCTCCCACCCGCCCCCCCCCCAGCTCCCCACGCAAGCAGTGCGGGTTCCGAGCACAGGAACACACAAAAAACTCGGTTTATTACAAACGCTGTGCCCCGTGCGAGGCCTCGGCATCCCTCAGGAGGTGCGGGGCCGCCCGCTGCCGCCCGTCGCGATGAACACGTCAATGGGGACGTTGGGCAGCGTCAAGCAGTGGCTGCCGGGGCATCGCCGCAGCTGCCTGTGGGAGAAAGAGGAGTGAGGCAGGGGGCAATGCACGGTGCAGGACGGCATGGCACAGCCTGGCATGGTACAGAATGGTACAGAATGGTACAGAATGGTACAGAATAGTATAACATGGTACAGCATGGTACAGTATGGTACAGAATGGTACAGAATGGTATAACATGGTACAGCATGTTACAGCATGGTATAACATGGTACAGAATGGTACAGCATGGTACAGAATGGTATAACATGGTACAGCATGGTACAGTATGGTACAGAATGGTACAGAATAGTATAACATGGTACAGCATGGTACAGTATGGTACAGAATGGTACAGAATGGTATAACATGGTACAGCATATTATAACATGGTACGGCATATTATAGCATGGTATAACATGGTACAGCATGGTACAGTATGGTACAGCATGGTATAGCATGGTACAGCATGGTCCAACATGGTACAGCATGGTACAGCATGGCATAACATGGTACAGAATGGTACAGCATGGTACAGCATGGTATAGCATGGTACAGCATGGTACAGCATGGTATAACATGATACACCATGGTATAACATGGTACAGAATGATACAGCATGGTATAACATGGTACAGAATGGTACAGCATGGTATAACATGGTACAGTGTGGTACAACGTGGTACAGCATGGCATAACATGGTACCGCATGGTATAACATAGTTCAGCATGGTACAGCAAAGCAGAGGAACACCATGGCATGGAGCTGATCCTGCCTCTCTACTCTGCTCTCATGAGACCCCACTTGCAGAACTGGATGCAGTTCTGGTGTCCTCAGCATAAGGACATGGAGCTGTTGGAGCAAGTCCAGAGGAGGGACATGAGGATGCTCAGGGGTTGAAGCACCTCCCATATGAAGACAAGATGAGACAGTTGGGGCTGTTCAGCCTGGAGAAGTTGTGTGGAGACCTCAGAGCAGTTTCCAGTGTCTGAAGGGGGCTACAAGGGTGCTGGAGAGGGATTCTTCATTAGAGACTGTAGGGATAAGACAAGGGGTGATGGGTTCAAACTGAAACAGGGGAAGTTCAGGTTGGAGATAAGGAAGTTCTTCCCTGTGAGGGTGCTGAGGCGCTGGCACAGGGTGCCCAGAGAAGCTGTGGCTGCCCCATCCCTGGCAGTGTTCAAGGCCAGGTTGGACACAGGGGCTTGGAGCAAGCTGCTCTAGTGGAAGGGGTCCCTGCCCATGGCCAGGGTTGGAGCTGGAGGAGCTTTAAGGTCCCTTCCAACTCAAACCAGGCTGGGATCCCAGGATTCTACAGCACAGCATGGCGTGGTTCAGTACAGCGCTCTGATATGGCACGGCATGATCTGACATGAGCCAGCACAGCGCAGCACCGACACGGCACAGCTCAGCACAACACATCAGAAGCCCCTGCCTGCCCCAGCAAAGCCTGTGGGCAGCAGCAGCCCGCAGGCAAGCAGGGCTCAACCTCCCCCCCCATCCCAGACACGGAGGGAATCGAAGCACCCAGCAAAGCAAACCAAGGCAGCGCTGCAGGCGATGGGGCCGCAGTGGGGCTGTGCCTGCCCCCGCAGCACGTCCTGCCCACTCCTTACCTCCCCACTGCCAGCTCTTGGCCCGGGGCCTCCTGCACCTCGGGGGGCACCTCTGAGCTGGGGCAGTCGCCGGCCTCGATGGGGAACCTCCGAGCCTGCAGCGCTCGCTGGGAGCTCATGGCTGGACCCTGCGTGCACCTGGGGGAGAGGAAGGAGCAGTGGGACCCCTGCGAGCCCCTCAGCATCACCCTGCCCACCGCTGGGCTCCGGGCGAGGACGTTCCAGCCTGCACCCACCTCGCTGAGAATCCACCACCGGTTCTGGGCAGCACCGACCTGCGTCACAATGGTACCCCCGGGGGTTCACAGGTCCCTTCTGTGTACTGCCCCGCCCCCGGGTGCCTCCAGGGTGCTGCTGAGGATTCACTGTAGGACGAACTAAGGGAGGCATGGAGCGGTTTTTGCTCGCCCATGGCTACCAGCTGGGCAGGACCATCGGCGAGGGGATGTACTCCAAAGTGAAGGAGGCGTTTTCCCAAAAGCACCGCAAGAAAGTGGCCATTAAAATAATTGATAAGAAGGGAAGGCCAGAAGGTAAGGGGTGACTCCAAAAAGGGCTCCAAAGAGGCACTGTCCGCCCTCGGAGGCTTTGAATTCCCAGCAGAAAGCTGGTTTCCCACCCTTGCCACCAGACAGCTGTTGGGCAACGGCTGGACTTGGTGCCCTTAAAGGTGTTTTCCAACCTGGTTGATCCCATGATTCTCTTGCTAGAGTTTATCCACAAATTCCTGCCCCGGGAGCTCCAGATCATCACCCGCTTGGAGCACAGGAACATCATCCGCACGCACGAGGTGCTGGAGTGGGCGGAAGGGAAGCTGTGCATGGTGATGGAGCTGGCGGAGGACGGGGACCTCTTTGACTACCTGGTGCGGGAGGGGCCCCTGCCCGAGCCCCGCGCCAGGGCTCTCTTCCTGCAGCTGGTGGAGGCGATCCGGTACTGCCATGAGCGCGGCGTGGTCCATCGCGACCTCAAGTGTGAGAACACGCTGCTGCACGGCCGCACCTTGAAGCTGACGGACTTCGGCTTCGCCAAGCTGCTGCCCTGGCAGCGGCAGGAGCTGAGCTGGACCTTCTGCGGCAGCACGGCCTACACGGCGCCCGAGGTGCTGCAGGGGCTCCCGCACGACAGCCGCAAGGGCGATGTGTGGAGCGCGGGGGTCATCCTCTACGCCCTGCTCTGCGCCCGCCTGCCCTTCAACGATGCCGACATCCCCCGCATGCTGCACCAGCAGCAGAAGGGAGTCTCGGTCCCCGCGCACCTCGGCATCTCCAAGGAGGGGCAGAACCTCCTCAGGATGCTCCTGGAACCGGACATGGTGCTGAGGCCGTCCATTGAGGCCGTGCGCAGGCACCCCTGGCTCACCAACCCCTGATCTCCCCAGATGGAAGCGTTTCTAATACTAAGATAAATTTGGAGGTCAGTGTCTGCTGTGTCTCCATCCTCGCAGGTGACAGTGCCATTCGTGTGCTCAGGCATTGCATGGGTTCAATCCAAGCTCTCTACAGGGTGGGAGGCAAGGGAGGTTTAAAGCAACGACCCACAGACCCTCCTGGGGCAGCTGTACTTATCTCGTCCCCATCCCAACCCCATCCCATTCCCATCCCGAAGGCAAAGGAAACTCTCAGCACACGCAGAGACTCTGTAGAATTCCTTTAATTGCTGTTAACTGCAAAAGGTTTGGAGAAAGTCATCGTTACAAAACTACCAGCTGTTAGAATTGCTCCTGGCTCTCTCCCCAGCTACAAAAGGCTCAGGGAGAGGTGGGATACTTGAGAACAGAGAATATTGCACAGACAACCCAATGGTTAATTGGACTAAAGAAGAGCAAACCAGAAGTGACACAGAGGAGAGCACGGCACGCTAGGAGCCCTGCTGCCGGGCAGGGATGCAGCCACCACTCACATCAAACCCGGGGAGCAGAGACCTGAGCCTGCACCCACTGCTGGCACCCACCCAAGGCTGGTTTTCCTGCTGCAGCTACATTTGGGGCCAGGCACCAGAGGCTCTGCCAGCCCATGTAGCTCAGCTCCAGCCCTCAAAGGTTCTGCAGGACAAACGTGCTCTCATGTAAGTGCCCAAAGCCACCACTGCCACTGATGCAATCCTTTGGGCAGCTGTGCCTGAGAATCAATCCTAAAGGGGAGAAAAAAAAACCCAAACCAACCCCAAAAACCCAACTCTTCCAAGAGTACCTGGGTTAACGCTACCCTAAACCAGCAGGAAACCCACAGCTCCAACCAAGCAGCCCTGGAAGGGGCAGAAGGACAAAGGCAGCATGTATAAAACCACCCCCCAAAGGGCAGGAGCAGCAGCAAGGGCTCCATCTCTATAGGATAACTGTGTATTAGCATCATCCACTGAGGAGCACCTCAGGACATGAGAAGGGAAGTGCCCCAAAAAGAGAGGCTGCGGGTCAGAGAGAAGCGTTGCAAGCAGTCACAGAGGGCTTGAGTGAAGGAACCCAAGTGAGCACAGCAAAGCTTGAGACCCTGGTGGGACACGAGGGGAGCTGGAGGAGTGGACCTCAGCCCACAGGTACCACCATCCCCGAGGGCCAGGCTGGGGCTGTGCACCCCAAACTGGGCACCACAGGGAAGGGTTCTGCTCCCAGGGCAGCCCAAATCACTGCCTGCCCGAGTGACTCAAGTTAAGAGCAAGCCACAAGTAGTTTGCTTGAGGAATTTAACTCGAAAGACACAAATGCCAGGAGAGGAAGGCAGTGCAGGGGGAAGCAGCAAAGCCTTGGCTCTTTGAGGAGCTGCTGCTCCTGCAGCAGGAAATGAGAGTTCCCATTAGAAAAAGCTTCCAAGAAAAAAAGCCAGGCAGAAGCTGAGGGTTTGGAGGGGAGTTTGGCTCCTTTCAGCACGACCCAGCTCCGGGGCAAAGCCACAAACCCACTGCCTTTCTTTGCAGCAATGAGTGGCAGCAGAAGGGGCTGAGCCTGTGGCACCTCCAGCCATGCAGCACCTGTGCAGGGAATGGTCTCCAGGGCTGGTCTGGAGCAGCACAGAGCACGAGGGAGCAGGCACAGCTTGCATCCAAGAGCCTTTGAGCTGCTGGGCTGCAGCTGACGTGCACACACACACAAGCAAGCACCTTGCCAGGCACCCAAGCACCCGGGACCCCTCACTGCATCACATCTGCCCCTACCCAGGGCAGCCAGTTTGGCTTGGCCAGTCTCTAGGACCTACTGAGAAGATGGGCTCCCTAGCAGCTAAGTGTACAAGTGAACTCTTGCTTCCTCCTCCTCCTCATCCAGGTCTGAAGGGGTCACTGGAGTTGCCCACAGGATTTAGCAGGAATGAAACTCCTCCAGCCTGGAAATGCAATCCCCAGCACAGTCACACACAAAGGAACAGCCGGTCCGTGATTTAATTCACAGTCGATGGTGGAAATGAGCCTGTGACACACACTGGAAGCAGTTGCTTTATTCCCAGTCTTCCCACTCTTCATCTTCCAGCTGCAAACAAAAGAGCATCCCCCAGTGTTTGTAACTCAAAAGCCATCTATCAACAGCTCCTCCTGCCCAGGGCACCTGAGTCAGCACAAGGCCTGACATATTCTCATGCTCTCAAGAGGGATTCTCTTGCTTTGCTTCCCTTAGGGAACTTACACACTCATCCCTCTTCAAGCATGCCCAGGCAGTCACTCTCTGCTTCAGCTAATACCTGTGACTCCCACAGCAGCATCCCAAGCTAAGCCTGTGTCCTCAAGGAGCACCTCACGCCTTCCAGAAGGCTCCTGTGAGCTGCTCTATGTGGGCAGTAGCTGACAGGCAGAGCAGCAGCAGCCACACCTCTCTGGATGCAACCCTATGTGAGTGAGCACCTCCCTGGACTCACCTCCCCGGCCATTTCCACCTTCGAGAGTGCCAGCTGCACCTCTTCTTCAGTCATGTCCAAATCAAAGTCCTTTTCCCAGTCCTCACTGATGTCAGTGCTGGAGCCTGGAACCACAAACATCACGATGGAGCTGTTAGAGCTGCATATGCTTTCCAGATGCTCTGGCCAAAGCACACAGGTGCCCAAGCAGCCCCACAAAGCCCTGGCATTCATTGAGGCTCAGATCTCCTGCAGCCTGGGAGGAGAGAAAGCCTAGGAGCAGGCTGTCAGCTCACTAACAGAGATGGGGTGGACTGAGCTGTACTTGCTTTGCAGCAAAGGGCTAGTCCAGAACAACTGGGAGAGGTGAACAGTGAAACCTGTTCTCTGGCCTGGGAGAACTGGGATGTGTCACGTTTCAGTCATGCAGAAAATACATCAGATAAGGAATGACAGGAACTGTCCTAGTCCCCAGTACAAAGAATGACCTTCTGAGGCAGAGGAGCAGCAGGGAAACTCCTCAGGGTGACACTCAGAGGTAAGGACCCACCACATTCCCTTCCCAGACCCCAGACCCAGCACCCAGGGATCAAAGCCCTGCTGTGTCCAGCCAACAGACACTGGATTTCCTGTCCACCTTCATTCTGCTCACAGACCCAGCTCATGAACCTCCCACCGTGCTGCACCTTGAGCTGCTTTCAGTGGCTTTGTAATCCTACAACCTATATAATCACTGCTGTGGGAGCCCTGCAGCAGGCTCTGCTGAAGGCAGCATCCTCTGCAAGGAAAGGGTTGGGAATGGTGTCAGCCAGAGGGTGGAAGAGCCTCCCCTGCCAACTGAACAGAGCCAACTGTGGCACCAGCCCAGCCATCTGCCCGGAGCAGATTGTCACTATCTGATGTGACCAGCCTGACCCTGCCCAACAGCAGAAGGATTTCCTTCCACTTTAGTTCTGGCCATGAGAGAACTCTTTGGATCTACCCTTCCTGAGTAACTTTGGCAAAAACCCTTTCCTCCTCCCTATCATCATGAAAATCAGAGCCCTTTCCCCAAAAGCTGCCACCCCCAGCAGCAGGTTTCAGGCCCTGTGCTGGCCCCCACATACACACCTTTCTTGCCATTGTTGGAGGGAGTGGATTTCCCACTATCCGAGTTCAGCTCGAAGACTCGTAGATCGGATGGTCCTTCCTCTTTCAGAGTCTCTGTCCTGGCCTGGGCTTTGCTCTCCACCTCCTTGAGCTCGGTAGCAGCCGGCTGCTCTGAGGATGCTGCTGATTCCTGTGTAGGTGCAGAACGACGAGCAGGGTCTGAGGGCTTTGGCAGGGAGCTCTGCTCTTCCGAGGTGGCCTCCACCAGCTCTTGGGAGAGGTCTCCGGCCCCAGCTGGTTGTACAGCTCCAGTCTGTAGCTGCGCAGCAGGCACAGAGGCAGGGTTTGCAATCTGAGTCACAAGGGAGACGCTCTCACTGCTCTCAGAGGGGCTCCCCTCTGCTGGGGCCGGCTCCGGAGGGAGGACAGCCCAGCTCTCCTCTGAGGGTCCCTTGTGAGCAGTGGGGTGCCTTCCCTCCGGGGCTGCAGAGGCACACTCTTTCTCTGCTGCTTCTGGCAATGTGACGTTTGCACAAGGCAGGGGTGACATCCCCAAGAACTCCTCTGTAGGAAGGCAGAAGAGAAGCGAGAGATGTTTCAGCAGGTGACATGCAGCTGGGTGGCTGCAGTGGGGCTGGGAGATGAATGTGGGGGAGTGAGGAGGAGCCACCACCCTCTCTAACTGCTGAGGTCTGCACCAGCCCTCCCACAGACCCCCAACCACCCAACCCACCTTCATCCTCTTCCCAGCTCGGCTCCTCTCGGTGAATGCTCTGCTCCGCTCGCTGCTTCAGAGCCTCCCTCCGGGCTTCATCCTGCAGGGATTCAGTGTCAGCAGCTCCCGTCCCAGCCCTTCCCTCCCCATCAGTGACAAGGGCACAGTCACAGCAGCCCAGATCCCTGCACCTCCAGGAAAAGCATCTCTGGTCTGCATCAGAGAGCTCCTTGGCTGGAGCACCCACCCTGGGGGTACACCCACACCCCCCCACCTGCTCCAGCCGATGCACTTTGTAGAAGTAGCGCTGCCAGAATTCCGAATGGGAAACAGCTGCAGGGACCTGGGAATGACACAAGAAATGGGATGAGTCACTTGAGAGGGAGGGCCGAGCTCCTTTCTCTTCCCCATCCTTACAGCCACCCTTTAACCTGTGCAAGGCACCTGTGTTTTCAGGGGCATAGGCTTGGGAAATGCTCTAACACATTGGAAGGCTACAGAGGAAGTTCTGTTCCAGGCCCGTGACAAATGAGAAGGGAAGAAGAATCCTAACCTCCATGGGCCACTTCAGTCTTTTCTACCACCAGCACCAGGGCCCAGCAGCTCAGGGCTTCCCTGCACCACACCCCAAGTGAGAAGCCAGGCAGGGCCATACCATTTTGGTGTAGAGAGCCCGGATGGAAGGGCTGGTTGCCAGCAGCTCCGCGATCTCCCCTTTTTTCTCCTCCAGGTTAAACTGAGAGAGCCAGGCCTCAAGGAGCTCAGCAGGGCCTGGAAAGGGCAAGCACAGAGATACCAGATCTTGGCACAAACAGGGCAGGAACAGCTTTGGGAAGTTTCACTGGGAAGATGTTACAGACCAGACTAGATGGGAGTGAGCAAGGGAGACCCAAGGAGGAGGGAGATGTGGGTCTCTGAGCCCATCCACTCTCATGGGTCCTGTGCCAGCAAGAGGCCATGCAGTGACCCAGCAAACTCTCAGTCTAAGCTAGTCCCCAGTGCAACAGACACATCTGCCCTTCATAAGCAGTGTTCCCTGTTGAGGCACTGAGAAAGGCTCTGAGCAGCCCTGTCATACCATCAGGTTCATTGCAGTACGTGGCTGGGTCTGACTGGAGGCTGTAGAGGCGAGCCTGGAGGAGAAGAGGCACAGGGCAGAGCTGTCAGCAATGCTGGGGTGGTAGATGAGCCCCCAAGGACAAGGGTCAGGACCCCACATCCCAGAGGGAAGCTCTCAAATGGGGCACTCACCTTGGCACTATCATAGGGCTCGGTGGTGCCCGAAGGGGTTGCCATCAATGTTATGACATCGCAGTCAATGGTCTTATCCGGCGAGGGAGCAAATGTGTTTGAGATGACACCCAGGAAGTCAGAGATCCCCTTCCTCACCTTTTCAGTTGCACCTGAAGAACCTTCGGTCCTCTTGAAAAGAAAAGGCAGCACAGGGTAAGTATACAGAATCATAGAATGGTTTGGGTTGGAATGGACCTTTAAGATCATCCAGTTCCAACCCCCTGCCATGAGCAGGGACACCTCAACACAGGTCACCCACGGCTCTGTCCAACCTGGCCTTGAACACTGCCAGGGATGGGGCAGCCACAGCTTCTCTGGGCACCCTGTGCCAGTGCCTCAGCACCTTCACAGGGAAGAACTTCCTTATCTCCAACCTGAACTTCCCCTGTTTCAGTCTGAACCCATCACCCCTTGTCCTGCCACCTCAGTCCCTGATGAAAAGTCCCTCTCCAGCATCCTTGTAGCCCCCTTCAGACACTGGAAGCTGCTCTGAGGTCTCCATGCAGCTTCTCCAGGGTAGACAGCCCCAGTTTTCTCAGTCTGCCATCCTATAGGAGGTGCTCCAGCCCCTGACCACCCTCATAACAGTGCCTGCGGCAGTAGGACAAGTCTTGCTCTCTCCTGGGTAAGTTCCTTTAAGAGAGGAGGGTGTTCCTCCTGTCAAATAACTGCTAACAAGGTGACTTGTGGCCAGGGCTGGACTAGAAGGTTGGGGGGGGCAGGCAGTCCTTAAAATAGGTTTGTGGGGAACCAAGCCTTGGTTTCGCAGGAAGGAGCAGCCAGGTCTGGGGACTGGATTGTCACTGTGGCAGCTGTGCAGGGCTAACGGCAGCAACTTGTGTGGAGGTCTGCTGCTGTGCTAGAGTGATGCCGCCACTATCCTGCTTACGTGGTGCACAGAGGAAGGGAAAGCACAGAGAACTTTCCTCCACTCATCTCCAGATGTTCCTCACCACTGCAGTAAGGAACCTACGCAGTGCTCAGCACCAAACCTGCACCAGGGAGAACATCTGGAACTTGAAGCTCATGGTTATATGGTGGGACTTACTCAGAGGACCTTGACCTTGGAGGTGGGTACATCCTACTGCCCCCCACTTTGCTTTCTGCAACAGGAATCCCAGCTCTTACATCCCTACTCACTGCCAGCTTGTCCTTGACCACGCTGGCTGTAGCAGCAATCGTGCAGGCTGTGTCATGCTGCACCACTTGTGTGAACTCAGCCAAGTCCCGCTTCATGAACTCCAAAGCTTCTGTGGACTGCAAGAAGACAACAAATAGATTGTGCAATCCTTCTGTGCTCCAACAAAGCCACGGTTGCTCTGGGAACACCAGTCATGTCACAGAGATTGAAGTGCCTTTAGCCCAACACGTGCAATAGGTAAGACTGCAATAACCTGAATAACAACAGGAACCTGCATGTCCAACACATGATGGAGGAGGATTAAATTAAGAATGCAAAAAGACACGTTAGGAAGAGCTTTGTTCTGAGTTTTGCATATAATTAACATAAGCACTGCTGTCACAGGCAGGAAATCCCAGAATCCCAGCCTGGTCTGGGTTGGGAGGAACCTTGAAGCTCCTCCAGCTCCAAACCCTGCCACGGGCAGGGACCCCTTGCACTGGAGCAGCTTGCTCCAAGCCCCTGTGTCCAACCTGGCCTTAAGCACTGCCAGGGATGGGGCACTGCAAAGCAGCACCGCGAGCACCTGCCCGCCCTGGTGGGTGGCGACCTCCGCACCCGCAGAGCCCCGCGCTGCGGCGGCCCCGGCCCCCGAGGCTCCCCCGTCCCGGTGCAGGGGCTCCCGCCGCCTCCTACCTTCTCCTTGACGGCCTGGTAGCTCTGCTGCAGCCAGCTCCGCCACCAGCCCGCGTCCTCCCTGCGGGGAACACGTGTGTGAGGCGGAGCTCGGAGCCCGGCCCGGCCCGGCCCCGCTCCATCTCCCCCCGGTACCCCGGTCCCGTCCCCACCGCTCTCACCCCTCCGCCATCTTGGCGGCGTGACGTCATCAATATTTACCGACCCCTCACCCCTCAGTGGGCCGCGGCTCTCGTGACGTCACTTCCCCTTCCTGCTCCTCCTCCGCGGAGGACGGCCCCGGTACGGCGGCCGGGCGGGAGCGGCGCTGAGCGGGGACCGCGAACCGGGATCGGGGTCTCCGCGGTGGTGGCTGTGGCTGGGGGGAGGTAGCGCGGCCCCTGCGGCCCGCAGCGGTTGTGGGTCCCGGAGTCCTCCTCCTTTCCCCCCCACCCTCCCCTTCCACTGACGGTGCGTTCCCGTTGTCCCCGCAGCGGCGGGAGCCATGGAGATGCAGTCGTACTACGCGAAGCTGCTGGGGGAGCTGAACGAGCAGCGCAAGAGGGACTTCTTCTGCGACTGCAGCATTATCGTGGAGGGGAGGATCTTCAAAGCGCACAAGAACATCCTGTTCGCCAACAGCGGATACTTCCGAGCGCTCCTCATCCATTACATCCAGGACAGCGGGAGGCACAGCACCGCCTCGCTGGACATTGTCACCTCCGAGGCCTTCTCCATCATCCTGGATTTCCTTTACTCCGGGAAGCTGGATCTCTGTGGGGAAAACGTTATCGAGGTGATGTCTGCAGCCAGCTACTTGCAGATGACCGACGTGGTCAACTTCTGCAAGACCTACATCCGCTCCTCGCTGGATATCTGCAGGAAAATAGAGAGGGAAGCGGCTTTCTATCAGGCTGATAGTGGGAGCACCGGGTCTGCCAGAGAGGGCACCTCCTTCAGCTCCAAGAGCCAGTGCTCTGCCTCTGTGTCCTCCCTGCAGGAGAAGGAAGGGATTTCGGATTGCCAGCAGGACCCTCCGTGCGGCGAGTGCAGTGGTTGCCATCCCCTGGAGCTCGTGGTCCGGGACCCCATCAGCAGCGACTCCCCGGACGATGTCAACTCCTCACTGCCCAAAGGGGTGGAACCCAAGGTGGAGTTTGACTCGGATGAGGTGGAGGTTGAGGTGGAAGCGGGTGAGCGGCTGCCGCAGTATCCGACCCCGCTGTCCCTGGAGCAGATGGAAGAGGGGCTGCACAGCGGGCAGGCCATGGACTTGGCCTGCAATAACTATCACATGAAACAATTCCTCGAGGCCCTGTTGCGCAACAGCTCGGCTCAGAGAAAGGAGGACGTGGTCCATCACTTTGTCCGGGGCTTTGAGGGTAGGCCAGAGGATGCAGGGGTGGCAGTGAGCTCCATGATGGACATTCACAGCGACTGGTATGGTGAGGACACAGGTGAGAGGACTCAGAGGGTGCAGTCTGTAGGTTGGAGGAGGCAACCACCAAGTGTGCGACTTCCTTTGTTACTCTCGTTCTTGTGCAGGAATATATTGCTGAATATTATGCCATAGCAAAATAAACTATTGTTCTGGACTCCCAAAGAGCTGTACTCCTTTATTCAGTGCAGCACATGGCAGGTAAGTATTTCTGGTGGCTCTTCCAGCCTCTCTGAGGTAGATGCTAAAGTTCAGTGTTGGTGGTAAGGCTTTAATAAACGATCTCAGCTGGGACCCGATTGAAAGGATTGTGAAAACGACTCTTCCTCTTGTAGCATTAGTGCTATAAAGAGCGATCAGGAAGATGAGTTGAGCTGCCACAAGAGGGATCTGCTGCAGAACTGACAGAGCAGAAGTATCTCATTCCACCGGAGCTCTTGCCAGCACATCAGCTGCTGGTGCTTTGAACTTCAAAAGGACAGAAATGGGTTTTATACAACACTGAGTGGTGCCCAGGAATTCCTTTCAGAGCACTGAAAGCTTTAAGCTCTGTGGTATTGCAGAAAGACAAGACTTAATTTTTACCTCGAGAGGCAGATTGGCTTTTCAGCTGGGCACCGGAGGTTCCACTGCCTCCTGAACCCCATGGGATGGGATGGCTCACACTAGCAGGAATATGTCCTAGCAGCAGTGGCAGAGAGCTGGAGGAAAGGAAGATCAGGTCCAGATGAGTTTCTCCTGAAATGGACAATAAGGATTTGGGCATTTTAGTTGCTTACAAAGATGGAGGCAGCTCTGACAGGCACTGCAAGTGTCATCACTGGTCAGGATGTGACAGATGCAGGAGTGGGTTGGGCACCAGGCAGGAAACCTTTCCCCAAGTGTTCTACTCTTACATAGCAAGTACACTCACATCACTTCCAGCTCCAGTGCACATGTGTGATCTTAAAGCAAATAAACCCAGTATATTCTCTTACTGCTTTAAAAGAAGGAATCTGATAACATCACGAGACACTGAAGGGCAAAGTTTGCCAGGACAGAGCCCTGTCACCACATTGTGCCTCTGGGCGGGGATGCGTAGCAAGGCAAGAGCATCTCACACACAGAATTCAGTTACCTTTTTTCCTCTCTTTAAGTCTTCAGACCATTAATGACTCACTAAAAGGGTGGTGCTTCTAGAATTGGATAGAATCAGGTGGTGTGAGAGTGGAAATGGAGTGGTAGATGTGCTTTAAACAGGAGTGAGCCCTCAAACATGCCTTAGGTCTGTTTCTCTGCTAAAACCAAACATCGAGGATGTTTAGTGGGATGGGAGTATCTCTCCTCACCTTTCAGTGCTCCTGCTGTCTTAGCATTTTCAGAAGACGCCAGGAATGAGAAATACAAAGTTGAGATGAATACCAGTGACTTTCATGTGTCCACATCCATTCCTGGTTTCCTTCACCGTGGAGGGAGGGGGAGCAGGCACCTTGGAAGAGTCTGGAGCAAGGCAGGAATAGGAACTGGGTTTCTTGTTTGCTAAATGGAGCTCTAACCACCCAGCAGGGATTAGCAACACCTTGTGAAGGTCCCAGATCAGGTGAGATGGGTTTCACTCACATGTTAATACATTTAGACACTCCTCTTGGGGTTCTTTGAGACTGGGTTGGACAAACCTCAGTACAAGGAACGTTCCACAGCCTGGTGTAACTGACATAGCTCAAGGCTCAACACACAAACCCTTCCCTGGGTCAGCACTTGAAAACCTGAAACAGGGAAAACAGATCTTGTAGTGTAACATCCCAGCCTTTATGCTGGAGGGGAAGCTCATGCCTGGGCTGCTGCTGCACAACTCTGCAATACCCATGGTTATGGAAAATGTGATCTTCGATTTTAATCCTCTTTTTTTTTTGCCTGACTTCATAAATTACGTATTACTTGTGTTCATAGAGTTTAATTTCAGAAGGAAAATATCCTCAGCAAATGTATTGGAGCCCTTCATCGTGTTACTACCAGTAGAAAGGCTGAAGTGACTGGCAGTAGAAACAAGCATTCCTGTTTCCAGATGGGCTCCCCACACCTCAGTTTAGGCATTTCATAAAAGCGCATGGGCATATTGTGCTGCTACTACGTGTAATTTGTGGTTTTAGGATTTAATGCTGCTTAATGCTAATGGTGTCTTAGAAAATGGGAGACTTTGACAGCGGAGATGGTGCAGAGACCCCACTGCACGAAAGGCAAATGTTTGGTACTTAATTAAATGGCTTCTTAAAAGCAAATGAATGTGTTGAGAGCCAACTCCCTCAGAGCAGCAGCTGTGTAGGTACAGGCAGGCTGAGCTTTCAGGGATGCCATCACCTGCAGCTGTGTTAATGTCTTCTGGAACTGCACAACCTCCAGCAATCCCAGGTAAAGGAAATGTGGAGGGACAGGACAGTGTGGTTGTCTTGACTCATGTATGCAGCAGGGAGGACAAGGAGCTACCACTTGAAATCTGCCTCACCTAATGCAGTGTGTTTCTCCCCCAAAGGTGACGTGTTAGTGGTGCCCATCAAGCTTCACAAATGCCCGTTCTGCCCCTACACAGCAAAGCAGAAAGGAATCCTGAAGAGGCACATCCGCTCCCACACGGGTGAGCGGCCCTACCCCTGCGAGACCTGCGGGAAGCGCTTCACGCGCCAGGAGCACCTCCGGAGCCACGCTTTAAGTGTAAGTTGGAAGGATTCTGTCTCTCTGGGAGCTTTGGCAAGTTCTTGGTGTTTCCTGATTTCCCAAAATGTGGTGTTCAAAGTGGTTGTTGCTGATGTGAGATTAACTTGTCTAGGAGTAAGTAATAATAGTAATAACGCATAGTGCAAGGTCCTGCCCCTGGTTCGAGGCAATCCCAGGCACAACTACAGGTTGGTGGAGAAGTGATTACGAGTAGCCTGAGGAGAAGGATTTGGGGGTGTTGATTGATTTGAAACTGAACATGACTCAGCTTCAGTGTGTGCTCACAGCCCAGAAACCAGCCATGTCCTGGGCTGCATCAAAAGGAGCGTGACCAGCAGGTCAAAGGAGGTGATCCTGCCCCTAAGCTCTGCTCTCATGAGACCCCACTTGCAGCATTGTGTGCAGTTCTGGTGTCCTCACATAAGAAGGACATGGAACTGTTGGAACAAGTCAAGAGGGGGCCACGAGAATGATCAAGGGCTGGAGCACCTCCTGTATGGAGCCAGGCTGAGAACATTGGGGCTGTTCAGCCTGGAGAAGAGAAGCCACGTGGAGACCTCAGAGCAGCTTCCAGTGTCTGAAGGGGTCTATAAGGATGCTGGAGAAGGGCTCTTCATGAGGGACTGTAGCAATAAGACAAGGGGTGATGGGTTCAGACTGGAACGGGAAATTCAGGTTGGATATAAGGAAGAAATTCTCCCCTGTGAGGGTGCAGAGGCACTGGCACAGGGTGCCCAAAGAAGTAGTTCCATCCCTGGCAATGTTCAGGAACAAGTTGGACAGAGCCTTGGGTGACACGGTCTAGTGTGAGGTGTCCCTGCCCATGGCAGAGGGTTGGAACTGATGATCTTAAGGTCCTTTCCAACCCAAACCATTCTGTGATTATAAGTTTAAGCCACAGATAGTTGAGTTGTTAGTACTTGTGTAGCTCCAAGTATGGAGCTACTTGGGGTTTGTGTAGTCCCAAGTATGATGGGATCACCTGCCCTTTAGCTGAAGCAGAGGTGTTCTTCTGGTGCAAAGAGAACCCCAGAAGGAGCTAAAGGAGGCAGATGGCCTTTTTTACCGGGGTGTTTTCATTTTAACTTCAGGTGCATCGATCAAACAAGCCAATCATCTGCAAAGGCTGCAGGAGAACCTTCACAAGTAGCCTGTCGCAAGGGTTGCGGCGCTTCGGCTTGTGCGACAGCTGTACCTGTGTGACCACCACCCACGAGGACTCGATGCCCATCAACCTCAGCCTAATGGAGCAGTCATCAGAAGGCCAAGAGAAAGGTGATGCCGATAACGACTGGCCTATATATGTGGAGTCTGGAGAGGAAAACGATCCAGCCGATGATGAGGATGCTGATGGTGATGACAAGCAGGAGATCCACAGGAGCTTGTCAGACCGAGAAACACTTATGTAGCAGTGAGAGGAGAATGGGAGTGTTTGAAGCGTCTCTGTGACAGTGGTCAGTCTGTGACACAAGACTGAGTATTTGCCCAGTTAGTGAGACTGTGCTGTTTTTTATCATTCCATTTTTTAATAGAAAGTGGGGAGAATTGGAATTTTTAATACTTTTCAGTGCTGTGCACCAGAAATCTGTGAAGAATCTGCTGCCTGGGGTTCATTGAGGTTGTACTTGAGCAATCTCCAGTGGTGTCTCTGCCTCCTAGTCTTGATTTTATGGGTGGAACATCTCTGTGTGTTTTGATAACAGGTCTCTTCAAATAATGCTGTCACGGTCCTTAATCCCTGATCTGAAAGGGGCCCCATCTCCTCTCTGAAGATCACATTAAAATGAGTGTGTTTTTCACCCATCATCTTGGACCATTTCTAAGCTAAGTCGCGATCCTTTTGTAGTAGGACAGTATTCTCCAAATTGTAAAGGTTAAGGGTTTATTTAGAGTGGATTTGACCTGGAAACCAGGGCAGACACCCAGGAGAACAAAACCGTGCTGCTGCTGAGAGCATAGACAGTAAGAGTACATACATTTCATCTGACCTTAACTTTGCAGGTATTTAGAAAAGAAGCGTCTCCTTCTCAATTGCTTTTACTGCAGCTTCCTCTCTCAAGAGCTCAGCCTCCAGAGCTTCAGATGTGTGTCTGATGTTGTTTAGACTTTGGTAGTCTTGGCTTAAGCACACGTTATGGTGTTGTGTGTCCTGGTCTTTCCATTTAGATTGAGTGAACTGCCCAGTTCTCTTCAGCTTTTCATGGTAGAAGTGGAAAGCTGTCAGTCAGGTCCTGTGGGAATTGAGGTGGTGGCAGATGAAGTAGCCACATTCACCACTGGTGTAGCTGAGGAGTAGTTAAATATAAATGTCTGAGCTGTGTGTATAAAAGAGCTCTGATGACCCTTTTTGAAGCTGTTGGGTAGGAAACCTCAGAGTTTTTTACTAGTCTCTTTGTACGCAAATCCTTTTCTTTCTCTTTTACTCTATTTTCTTTCAGTCTTTGATGATCCTTCTCATGGTTTATGTTATTGTGTGAATTTATCCAAGTATTTGTGTTGTTTTGTTGTTTTAAACAAAACCCTCTGGTGTAGACCTCCTGCTTCTTTGCTGAGATAGATAAAGGCTGGTTTCCAAAGGAGGTGAGATCTTCTTTACCTTTCCAGTAGCAAACTGATAAAAACTATTCAAGATCAAGCTGGGAGGCTTTAGAAGAAAACACTCCACCACCAGAAAGCCTGTTTGCTTACAGATAACCTCCTGTTTCCTAACGAAGAGGCAAAACTGAAATATACTGTGAAATAAGACTGTTAATGCTTCTTTACTGTGGTGTTCATGTGTTTCCATGAAAAGGCAAGTTGTAGGAGTCTTTCTGGCTGGAGTAAGTGCTAGATCAGAAGCCTGTGGCTGACTAAGAGTGAGCAGTTCCTCCCACTTAACAAGGCAGTGAGTGCTTCCTCAGGTTTTAGGGTAAAGACTTTACACTTTCCAAACATCAGACAGAACCCAAAACCCGAAGAGCCCTCTGATTTAACCAGTTGGATTCTTTTTGCCCATCTTATGCTTTTATTTGACATACTGAAAAAGAACAATTCAGCTTCTCTGTCTGCTCCATCCTGCAGTGATGTTGTAATTTCCTTGGGGGCAGTGATTCTGGTCTCACAAATGCAGTTGAGAATTCATTGCCAGATGGGGTAGGTTGAGGAGAGAAGAAACAAGCTGCTTTTGAAGCCAGCACTTTCCTGGTGATTCTTGAAAACAGCAGAAGGGAACAAGACTTGCTTTGAAAGGATCTGGTCTTGAGTGCCACCTTCGCAAGGAGATCCTGGCATCACAGGCTGTAATTTCAGTTGCTTGAGCTTTCAGTAGCCCCTATTCCAGGTCACCTGTAGATCGGAGCTTGTAGCAGCTGAACAGTGTCATACTGACACAAATCATCCTAGAAAAATCACTGGGACATCATCTTTGAAACCTGAGGGCTCTGTTTTAGTAATCTAAATCGAGACCATCAAATGCCAGCTCATGTAGATGCCAAAGTTGGAGCCAACCTCTGGTTTTGGGTCCTTGGGGGTTTTGAATATCTGAGCAAAAGAAGGGGCTGTAAATCTTGGTGGCACATTGCAAACCCCCCTGCAGCTGACCAGGGCTAAGCCTTTGGGGTACCACTAGATCTTTGTTGAGTCCATGCAACATCAGAGGGTATTTTTGGGGATTATCTGCTTAAGGGTGAACTTCTGCATGTGAGAACACTTGGAAAAGAGTCAGATTATCTGTGCTGGGAGACAAACTTGCAAATGGAAGTGGGTAAGAATGTAAATAGGGATCCAAACTGGTATTTGGTGGCCAGGCATCCCCATTTCTGTTCGTTCTGGCATGAAGGTGCCACCTGATTGTAAATATTGGTAGAAGCCACTCGACATGGACTATTGGCCAAGCGTGGTTCTGGCTGGTGCAGCACAAACTGCTGGGAGATTCAGCTTCTCCCATGGCTGACTCTGAAAGTGAAGACACTCAGAGTAGGGAAAACGAACCTCTTGTGAAAGTCTGTGTTGTAAGAGCTGCAGGAAGAGACCTTCAGCCCTTTTACTTGAGCTTTCCTTGGTCTTAGAGATTGTTCTTGTGTGTCTTGTGCGTAGAGAATGGCGCTGTGCTGAGGTGTGTGTACCATGGGGAAGGGGTGCGGGTGGGGGGTTCACGTGCCGGGCTGAAGGTGACCACCACAATGGTGTTTCCTGTTGAACTGTCATGTTGTGCTGCTTCGTTTTCAGTGGAGTCCTTCAGCCTTTGTACTTAGGATGTAGTTTAGCCCCGTTCTTGTGACCGGGTGTTCATGTAAAGCTGTTTGCTGTGCTTTCCACTTAGGTTTTTGAATGTTTTTCTTCAAACCATTCACTGTAGATGCAACCTCCACAAGCTTTGAGAAGAGGATGTGGCTGGTTTACAATATTCATATGGTGCTTGATGAAGAATCAAAAATAATGGGTTTAGGGAAGTTATTTCTAATACAATCTTTTTCTCAAAGGTTTTTAAAGGCCCTGCAGACTTGGTAACTTGAAATCTTGGCTCGGCCTCACTGACTTTGTTTGGGATTATGTGTTTGAATGGACTTTTGCACATAAGTGCACTGTATTTCATGAAAGGGATACATGCTGCACTGGTATTTGTGGTGCATTAAACATCTTGGTGCAAGACCTTGTAAATCTTCCAAATGTGGTCGTTGAATTTCCTGCTGTTTTGTAAGGCAGTTTCATAACTGAGGTCCTTTGGTCTAGATGAACTGAGGAATTCTTAGAAACCAACCTTTGTTTGTAGAAGTGACTTAACTATTCTCTGGATCTTGGAGCTTTTTGATTGTCTAGAAAATAAAACTCTCCATGAGGGTTGCTTTGATTTATTATTTTACCATTCAGAAGTTGCCTGAGCAAACCTGGGAGTGTCTGGAATAAGGCTCCAGTTTGAGTTCTGGGGATGAGAAATGAATATATCCATTTCTGGTGACTGTTTGCAAGCAAGATGTAGAGTCTTGGTAGGAAAGGATGAAAAGGAAGCTGCCAACTTGCAAACCAGCTGACTTTGGGGAGGGGGGTGGGTTAAAATATCTTTTCTAGTAAGAGCCCTGGTGCCCTCAGCAGTTGTTGCAGTTTTATAATGACCTGAACTTTTCAAACTCTTTAAAGCTTTTACTTTTCCATGTTGGGTGAGCAAAAGCCACCCAAGTGGGCAGCAGCCACTGGTCCTGGCTGGAAGAAAACCCTGTCAAAGACCTACAATAAAATGGGTGCAGGAGCAGGAGCAGCCTCCCCAGTATTCTGTCTAGATCATTTGAAATTATATTGGCTGTTTCACAAACTATGAGATTTAAAATGTGGATTTACTTGTTGATTTGGAATGTCCTGAATCAAAGAAAACCAGAATAACCCCTTCTTCCTTTCCACTGTTTTCATTCAAGCAGTGAAATCTGTTCACTTCTCTTGCGATCTGTAGTTTAGACTTTTTGGTTCAGAAATGCCTGGGAATTCTTCATTTGGTAGTATAAAGGTTTTTGGATTCAGCTGAAGTTGCCTGTGAAACACCCCTTCAGGTGTTCACACAGCAACCTCTTTGGGGTTTGTTAGTTGTTAGAGGCAGGTGTTTGGGTACTGGTAAATGAAAGAATTAAACCAAACCAAACGGCCACCCCAAAAAAAGCCTCTCACAATAATGTGCCATACACAGGAACTGTAAATGCTGTCCCCAAACACCCCAGGGCAGTATACTGGAGGCCAGATCTATCTGTCCCACCTGAGTCTCATGCATCCAACTCAGTTTGCTTTCAGGCTTTCTCTGAATGTCCGTCTTTGACACTTTGTTCCTGTTTTCACTCTCCTTTTGCTGTTTACTGAACTTTAAAATGTAGCAGATGATGATTATGAGCAAAAAGTGCTCCAGTACAAGCAAAATAAGGGTACTTCTAAAACCAAAACCAGCCAAGATAATGCAGTATCCAATGTTAAGCAGATTTGAGGAGAAAGCAGAGTACCAGAAGGAAGGGGCTGATAGCCAGCACTCTCCTTCCATAGGGATTTGGGATCAATAGTTCTATGTGGGAAGGAGATGCTCTGAGCTGTGGGTCTCTGTGGTGTCAGCTTTGCAGCACTCACAGTCAGTCCGGGACACGCTCTGGGGGGCTGTGTGACCCCAGCAGCCTTTTCAGGTTTAATAACTGGATGTTTTCCATGGATCAGTAACAGAGGTGCTGATGTTTTCTCACAAGTGTACCTGCCCCACTGTGGGATGTGCGTGAGGGTGGAAGAAAGAAAACCAAATTGAACCAAAGCTGAGAATTCCTGTGCATCGCCACCACACGTTTACCCTTCGTAAGGGGTGGGGATCACATCTTTAAGTGCTTTTTGTAATGGTGTTTTTTTCTACAGTGGGGCATTACTGAGTTCATCTTTACTCTATGTTGTGTGTACACTATATATGTTTATATCGTTGTATGTAGTCTGGTTCTTTTCTAGTTAAAGAACAGAAAACATTAAATAAATACTAATCTCGCAGTAAATCTACTTTTATCCCCCATTTTTTTTCCATAGAAAATGAGTATTTTTCCATGTCTAATTGAATTCTCTTGGCACAGGGTTAGGATTTGGGTTTCTGGTGAAGCTGCTCACAGGTGATGCTTGTGCTGCCTCTGCTAATGCCACATCAAACCTCAGATTTCCCCAGGCTCTGTGCTCTGTTGAAGGTGGGCTGCTGGGTGTGCTGGCAGAGGGAAGATTCTTCCATGTGCTCAGTGCTTTGGGATTACCACTTCCTTTCCGTCTTGAAAAGTGATCTTCTGGTGGCTTGGAGGCCAAACAAGCGTTTGTGCCAGAAGACACAAGGATGCAGCTGGGGATCTTCATGCAGAAATGACATTTGGTTACCAAAACCCAGGTCAGCCAATGCAGAATGTGGGTTAATAATTATTGTGTCAGCTTTAGGTCATTTTAATAAAGTGCCCAGAGAAGCTGTGGCTGCCTCATTCCTGGCAGTGTTCAAGGCCAGGCTGGATGAGGCTTGGAGCAAGCTGCTCTAGTGGAAGGTGTCCCTGCCCGTGGCACTGGATGAGCTTTAAGGTCCCTTCAGCCCAAACCAGTCTGGGATTCTGTGTTTTTTTCCTAGCTTGGACCCTCTCACTCTGCAGACAAAGCTGCACCAGACTTTGATCCTTTCTCTTTTCCCTCCCTGACCCACTGCAGGTTCCTGTTACATTCTGCAATGAGTGTGCACCATTAACAGCAAGAGCTGTGAGGAGCTGGGGGCTGAGGTTGTGCTGCGTTACCCTCAGCAGGGAAGGACAAGGACAAGGATGCTGATAGTCTTTGGAATCACTTCTGCTGGTCCCCTCTTGAGCCTGTGATGTAAAAGCAAGACAAATGACAGGAAATCTGCAGGTGACGGAGAGCAGAGGATGAGCATGGACCTGTGAGGTGCCATGGCTGGAGGAGGCTGCTCAGGTGTAGGTACACCCCATGGAAGCGGCTTCAGTTGATAATTAACACCGTTGCCCAGTGGACTGCAAAGATCCATGTGAAATACTGTGTAAATTCCAGCTGCTTTCGTGTTCAAGGATGATTCATCCAGCTGGTCAGGTACAGAGCAGGATCTGTTGGGGTCTTGCGCAAGAAAAGGTCTCAGGGAAGGTTTTAAAGCGCATTTAAAGGGAGATAGAATCTCCACACCCACAGCTTCAGATGGTTTAAGAAAGGATGTTCGTTAAACAACAGGAATTAGACTGGTGAAAACCATTATTCAGAGAACTGGGTACAAGTTGAATATGAGTAATTGTATAGGATACACTGGCAGAATGTTTGTATCAGGAGAAAGAGTATTTAGATGTCTTTTGCTACAGTGGGGAAAGGAACAACCATTGTTTCAAGATGGCGCAACTTGAGTTATGGAAAAGAAGGCTGGAAAGGACACAAAAGGTAAGGGAGGCAGAATGGCTCCCATGGGAGAACAAGTATTTGTGAGAAATAACTAGAGTGTCAAGAGCACCAAAAAGAGAAGACCCTGGGGGTAAGAAGAGGAAGGAGAAAGAAACCAAACTTCGACTGGGGGAAGGTGAGAGGGGCAGGTACTGGGTTTGTTCAGATCCCAGATATGCACATGGAAAAGCCGGCGTTGCGTCTCGTTTAGAGGAAGCTGCAAAGTGAAAAAGAGAGGATTTGGGTCACCAAGGCTCCTGCTGCTCGTGAAGGTGTGAGCAGGGCGCGCTTGGGGCACCGCCTGCCTCCCGGGCGGCCAGTGGGTGCGGGGGCGAGGCGAGCAGCCCCGGCTGCGGGCGGGCGGACGGAGGCAGCCGCTGGGCTGCGCCTGCAATCGGTGCGTTGCCCCTTTAACTGTGTCCCCGGCCCTCGGGCGTCTCTGTCCAACGCCCACGTCAGCAAATACCTTTTGTTTCTCTCCCGTTCGGGCTCTCGGGGCTGCGGGACCGGCGCGTCGCCTCCAGCCAGCGCCAGCCCCGCCGCGGGGCCGGGATCCCGCACCCACCGCCCGCTCCCTTTGGATCAGCGGCAGCCGCCCGCAGGACCCGCCCGCTCCAGCACGCCGGTAAGGCCGGGCCGGGCGTTGCGATTTGGGGGCGGAATCGACGCCGGAGCGAGTCCCGCTGCGAGGGCGGCTCCGGGCTCCTCGGGCTGCGGGCTCCGTGCCCTCAGGTTCCCGTGCGCTGCGGGGTCCGTGCGCGGCGGCCCCGCGGAGCCGATCGTGGTTTGGGCTGCGCGGCGTCCTCGGCGGGCGCCATTTGCAGCCCCGGGCGCGGCTGGAGGGAACCGGGCGCGGCAACAAAGGGCTGCGCGGGAGCGGGCGGCGGGGCGCGGCGGGAGGGGCGCCGGCAGCGCGGGGAGGCTGCGGCCAACCTGGGCGGCCGCGACTCGGGACACGCCGGGCGGCGGCGGAGCGGCAGCCGGGGCTCCGGTACCGCGGGCGGCTCCGGGCTGCACGCCCAGCCCAACGCAGCCCAGCCCTGCCCTGCCCAGCCCTGCCCAGCCAAGCCCTGCGGAGGGCAGCGCACGCTCTCCCGGAGCACCGACGGTCGCGGGCGCTGCGGTGCCCGCCGTAGGATCGGCCCCGCGCAGCCACCAGGCGCCTCCGCGCTTCGGCGGGCGGGTCCGGCGGCGCCGGGCGACCCGGGCGGCCGAGGGCTGAGCGGCCAATGCGGCCGAGCTGGCGGGTGAGTGACGGCGGCCTCTGCCAATGCCGGCCGGGAGGGCTGCGCCCGCTGGGGCGCCGCGCCGGGTCCCGGTTCTGGTCCGTTCTGGTGGCGATGCGGTACCGGCGGCTGGCGGCGAGGACGCGGTCCCGGTCCCGGTCCGGGGGAGCTGCAGCGCTCCTCGTCTTCCCAAATAGCGTGTGGCGGCCTCGGAGCCCCGCGGGCTGTACCCCTCGGCCCTGCAGCCTCGGAAGGAGACGTTGCCGGCTGCAGCACAGGCGTCTCCGCCGCACGGCGTGTGCCTACTCGGCTGCTCCATCGCGGTTCTCTCCTGGGAACGTCCGTCTGTGCATGCTGTGATTCAAATAAATCAGATTATTCGTAAGGGTAACTGCAAAATCGGACCTGACATCGTTGGATGAGTTGCACAACGCTGAAGTCGAGAGACTGAATGGTTTTCTTTATTTTTCAGAGCAACGTTTCGTTTCAGCTGCTCTGGAATGGAGATTTCTTCTCACCAGTTTCACCTCTTGCAGCAACTGAATGAGCAGCGCAGGCAGGACTTGTTCTGTGACTGCAATATCCTGGTGGAGGGGAAGGTCTTCAAAGCACATCGCAATGTGCTCTTTGCCAGCAGTGGCTATTTCAAGATGCTGCTCTCTCAGAGCTCAAAGGAGACGAGCCAGTCGACGACAGCCACATTCCAGGCGTTTTCTCCTGACACATTCACAGTTATCCTGGACTTTGTGTATTCAGGGAAGCTGTCTCTGACGGGTCAGAACGTGATCGAGGTCATGTCTGCTGCCAGCTACCTGCAGATGACCGACGTTATCAGCGTGTGTAAAACCTTCATCAAGTCCTCCCTGGACATCAGTGAGAAGGAGAAGGATCGTTACTTCAGTCTGTCAGATAAAGATGGCAATTCGAATGGTGTGGACCGGTCCTGCTTGTACAGCTCAGGCTGGAGGGCGGAGGGCAGCCCCCCACACTCACACTTGAGTCCAGAGCAAGGGACGTGTATGATGGGTGGGAATGCATGGAGTGGTTTCAGCTACTACCCAACTCCTCCGAGGAACACCTCACAGCAGCTGTCCAAACACGAGCAACGGCAGGACTCTGGGAAGAAACCCCGGCACCCGGGGCCACAGCCGCCCTCTGACATCCTGCACTATAAGTCCAGTAAGCTGGAGGAGAGGGCAGCTGAGCCCAGCGGACACAGTGCTCCAGCCGAGGAGCAAGTTCAGATTGAAGCAGAGGCTGAATCTCCTCATGTGGGCTACCAGTACGGGCAGGGCTCTGATGTGATGCCAAGGAGCCTGGCTGTGCCACAGCCAGAGCATGAATCACCCCGTTCCTCCAGCAAACTGAAGGCTTCGAAGGCAGAAGAGCAGTACCCGAGCATGCCCTCCATCCTAGGAGTCATGGGCAGCTGGGCTGAAGGTGAGTGACCACTAATGCTGCAGGGGCACGGTCACCTCTCTGCATAGGTTCTGTCTGCAAGTAAATGTGCTTTACTGAGTGTCCAGTATCCACAAAGCCAGCTGATTGTCCCGAAATCTAAATTTGGAAAGTTTAAGTCTTAATTTTGACATTTTGAAGTACATGGTTTATTAAAACTTTAAAAGTAGCGGCTCTACAGCTTCATCTTATGAATTTAATTTGGGATCTTTTGGGATATTTTCCAGCTTGTTGTAATAAAGCCAACAGCCCCCTCCTTTCACTCCTGTGTGACATACAGGAAAACACAAGATCTCTGTGCTTGGAAAGACCTATGAGTATATTTTCCTAATACAAATTTGCCAGTCTGCTCTGTAGAATGCCTTTTCTTGAGTGTTACATGACTAGATGTGTTATCATAGAATCAGACTGGTTTAGGTTAGAAAGGACCTTAAAGAGTTCCAGCCCTCTCTGTGGGCCTCACACTAGACCATGTTGCCCAAGGCTCTGTCCAACCTGGCCTTGAACGCTGCCAGGGATGAAGCATTAACCACTTCTGTGGGCACCCTGTGCCAGGGCCTCACCATCCTCACAGGGAAAAACTTCTTTATATCTGACCTGAACTTCTCTTATTTAAGTTTAGACCCATTCCCCCTTGTCCTATCGCTCCAGTCCCTGATGAGGAGTCCCTCTCCAGCATCCTTGTAGCCCCCTTCCGATATAAATCTATTTCTTTTTCCAAATCACCTTGTTTCCTAGCAGACGATCTGCCCAGGATGAGGTTCAAGTGCCCGTTCTGCACTCACGTGGTGAAGAGAAAAGCTGACCTCAAGCGGCACCTGCGGTGCCACACAGGGGAGCGGCCGTACCCCTGCGAGGCATGTGGGAAGAGGTTCAGCCGACTGGACCACCTCAGCAGCCACTTCCGAACAGTATGTACCCCAGGAGCTGCATCATTTGCTTAACATGTAATTAACCACAGTATGGATGGAGCTGCGTGATACGGTGACTCCTGTACAGAAGGGGTAATAGGGAATTTGGGTTTGCTGAAGTGAGTTTGAGGCATATTTTGTATGAAAGTGGATGAATTTGTTTGTTAACTGATGCTCACAAAGGTGCAGAGCTGAAGCGGGCAGTTACTGCCTCTCAAAATGAGTTAACGCTGCCATTTCACACTACTCCAACCCTACTTTTTGTCATCTTAAGCCCCACTTCTTTGTGGATACATTATCAAATCCATTCCTTTCCATTTTCCCAGATTCATCAGGCTTGCAAGCCCATCTGCAGGAAGTGTAAGCGCCACGTGACGGAGCTGACGGGACAAGTGGTCCAAGAGGGGACAAGGCGCTACAGACTCTGTAACGAGTGCTTGGCTGAAGCTGGCATAGACAGTATCCGCATTGACTTGGAGGCGGAAGCACCCCTGGAATTTCCACCAGATGGAGACAAGGATTCCAGGTGGCACTATGGGGAAGATAACAGATCGGATGTGGAGATCGTGGAGGATGGGTCAACCGACTTGGTCATTCAGCAAGTTGATGACAGCGAGGATGAAGCAGACGAAAAGGAAGTAAAACCAAACATTAGGTAGCTGCAAGACAAGAACTAGGAATTCCCTGTCAGAGGGGAGAACGCACTGTCTTGACAATACACCCTCCACCAGCCTGTTGTTAACCATATGGAGACAGTGGTTTCTCCTGAGCAGGTCCAGACTTGCATGTATCTGTGGACATGCCGTTGCATCTATCCTGAGTTCTGTGATCAAAAGACCCATATTTGCTTCACCAGAGATGATCCATCCTTAGATAATGGATGAAGAAGAGAACTGAAGTACTACATGGATAACTGTACAGGAGACAATGGGTCACTTCTCAGACCCTCTTTCAAGAGAGTGAGGTCTAAATACTTTAGAAAGTCACACACCACGAGATTGCCCATTCTTTAAACTAGCAGAGACGTGGGGTTTCAATGTAACATCTGGTGATTCAATAAGTATAAATACCCTGACACCAGAATATAAAGACAACCTCTCTTCAGTATTCAGAAATGAAGATAATCTTTCATGAAGTCTTCACATTCATTATAAGGATAAAAAGGCAGCTAATTGACAAAAAGCATATCAAAATGTTTTAGCACATTTGTCTGGAAAAGCACTTTCTTGTAACGTTTCTTAGAGTCTGGAGAATCTTTAGCAGATGGTTCATTCAAGACCTATTTCTTTACAAGAGAATAAACACATGAATGCTAGTCCTAGTCAGCACATCAGAGAGCAAGTGATCACAGATGAGGATCATTGCTTGATGCCAGTAGATGTTTTATTCATTCTGGAATTTGGGAACTCAGACTAGGCTCTCTTTTACTAAGGACCAGTAAAATACTTTCTGGTTTTTAAACACCCCTCAGAAGTGCCAGACTGCCATGGCTGGCAGCCCTGTGCCCGCAGCTTGCTGATGGCAGTGTCAGCCTCTCCATGCCGCCACGAAGGAAACAATCCTTCAAGGTTACTTTAGTTGGTGTTTTCCCTTTGTCCCCTCTTTTATTTGCCAGTCCTGGTGGCAGAGCAATTTGTACAGTATATATACCATAGCACTAGACATGGAACCGAGGAGATCCATCTGAAACCATTGACAACTCTTGTTTGTATTGACCTGTGCTCAGGTTAAACTGGTGAGTTTTAAGATGGAATCATTATCAGTTTCTATATCCCCAGTGTCATTCACTCAACCTTTTGCAGTCTGTACCATATGCCAGTGAGAATGAGATGTACCAGGAGCTCTAGACATCATATTTGTGTAATTTCACCTACGGTTAGACTCCAAGAAATGACTAAAGGTGAAGAAAGTTTATGTCTGTAATGAAACCAGCCACTTGGATTTGGTTCTTAGGGAGTTTACAGTATAAATGGGAGAGGAGCAGAACAATGCTCCTGGGTGCTGCTACTCTGTGTTTGCTCAGGCAGACCCAAGTATGAACACAGCCTTCATCCTACAACCATTGAACTCATGGCTATAGGCTTAGAAACCTTTAATTCTTTTCCTTTATACAAGTTTGTAAGCATGTTTGGCTGAAAGCTGGGATTGAGTACAGACAATCCCATATATACACTATATAATCTCTTTGCCAGGGACTGCTCAAAAGTCACTAGTTTATTTTTATTTGTGTAAAAACTGTATAGCTTTATCACTATCATCCGTAGCAGAGAGCAGCATTTTCATGCCAGGCTGCAGATGGCAGCTCGTGGGTCTCACACAGCAGATCGAATGCTTCCTGCTAAGTTCAGTGGAAGCATTGAGCACTCTTCCCTTGGAGGAGCATCTGCTTCATCTGCTCCATGGAGATGGGATAGGGTATTTTGAGTGTTCCTACAGGAATTATCATCTGTTGGCTTAGATTTGGGATGGGGGGGTAAAGTGGGGGGCTTGGAAATCTTTCTGGTGATCCATATGAAAGCGTCTTTTCCAAAGAAGGCTTACACTTGTTTTGATTTTCTGTTCCACTTGGGTCAGGAGTCCACAGAATGGACTGAATGGGACACCAGCGGGGTGATTCCTTGGAGCTAATTATTCCCAAAATACATATTAATAAATGGCTGAGAAACATTCCTGAGCAACCTCAACTAAATCAAATATAGAACAAAGAAATATATGAGCGAATGTGGAATGACTTTTAGCAAACTTCAAGAGAGAATGCTTGCTGATATCAAGTTTAATAGATCTTTCCATTTCCCTTTACATGAAACACAATAAACTGAAGGTATCTGTACCTGGTGTCCCAAGGGGGGCTGGGATTAGTCTCTGTGCGTGTTTTGGGATGGATTACGGGGAGGGGAAAAGAAAGTGCCACTGTAGGTATGAAATCTGAGCTGCCGACTATAAAGATGAGGCTGCTCCTGAACAGTGGGAGCATTTTTAGGAGCAAAGGGATTTTGAGATCAATACTCCAGCTAATTGGGTACCATAAATCTAAGGATACTGAGGACCAAACGCTTCAGAAAATTATGTGAAGTGGCTGTAAGTGGGCAAATGGAACAATCTATCCATGTGAAGGCATTTCCTTTTTAAATACAGGCAGATTAATTGTTGATTTGCCTGGCAAATAAGGGGGTTACTGCTTTGATACATTATTTGCATTCTCGGTAGCATAACTAGATGGCTGTAGTAATTTTTAAAGTATCTTGCTAAGCTTTAGCTCCAGACTGCCATTCCCACAGGTCAGTTGTGGCTTGTATTTTAAAGAGGTTACCAGTTTTACATTTGTTGCCTTCATTTCAGTTGTTGTTCCCTTATTTTTGTATTGCAAGACAAGATAAATGTTAAGTGCCTTCTGTTTTTGACGTCCTTCATTGTACATAGCCAGTCATATATTTGTTTGTCCTTCTCTTACATGTAAGTAAATCCTCTCTGTTTTCTGCTCATCTCACATCTGCTGTCTTCATCATGTACCTGTGAGGATCACACACCACTCCTTAGCAGAAGTAACATTTTCTTTTCAAGGAGAAAAGTAAAGATCCTCCAGAGCTGTTCCCACAGGGTTTAATTTCCCTGGCAATAACTGATTTGAAGGTGTTGCTCTTAGACCTATGTCAGGTCTGAGGTAGGACACCTGGTTTTATCTTTAAATGCTAGAGAAGGGTGGATAGGAGTGCACTGGTTTCTGGTACTGGTTGATCACTCAGAGTCTGTTTCTATTCTGGCTCTGCAGAGCCAAATAACACTTGAGAGGTTTAAGTTGTAGTGCAGTGCTCGGGCAGCAGCCTCAGAGGCAGTGTCCACGACTTGGCTTGACAAAGCCATGGCTGATGGGATCTTGGCACTGGCCTTCCTTCTGTGGGAGGTGGGATATAGACACCCAGAGCTCCCCCACGGCCACAGGTCTGATCCCTCTCCAATTGCTTTTGCTTTTTATTATGTTTTCCTTGTACTTCTTCCATCTTCATGTTGCTTTGAATGCTCTTAAATACTACTTTGTAATGCATGTTTTGGTTCCAGTACATCATTCTCCTGAAATATGCTTTTCCATTCCCTGTTTCATCTAACACTGGAGGGATGTCCACTTCACATGACATTCCTCTTGGATACCTTGACTCCCTGTGCAATCCTGGTGTCTTTGTCCTTTTCTCCCCTCTCTCTGTCCTTTGTCACTGCCAGGTGGCCTCTTGGGGACAAGGCGTAGCTATGGACTTGGCAGTGCTGTGGTTCATTGTTGGACTTGATGATCTTAGTCTTTTCCAGCCTAGACAGTTCCATGATTCTTTTTGCTTGGCTTGTGTTTATTGCTGTGTTCATAAAACCACAGTCCAGAGTGAAGACATAAATTTCTGGTCCTCTGGTTAGTGTCTCACCTTTATCTTATTTCCTGACAACTATCTTGCCATCCTTTCAAAGGCTGAATTCAAAACCATTTCTCTTTCCCCCTTTTCAGGTATTTCCTTTCAGGAATTCTACCTGCCACATAAACCTCTGGCTGTGGAGTGATAGTGTGATTTGATAAGCTACTAAGAAAAGCTGATAATACTATTTAGTTAAATCTTTTATATGCTGTTTAACTTAAAAGTACTCCGACACTGGAGTTAGTTTAACCTTTCATCATGTCAAACTCCTGAAGCACAAACGAGTCATTTAGTGCATCAAGACTTTTAAACATAGTGGCAACGCAGAACAAATAACTTTGTAAGGAAAAACTTAGGGAGGAGCAACAGGAACAAGATTTCTGTCTCTTGGCTTAGCTGTTGTACTGAGTGAAACCTTAGTGAGGTTCTCTGCTGCACTCCGACCTGACACTTTCTATTGTGCAAGTGGGAAATGTTCTTCCCGTGCGTGTTCTGAGCAGGCACTGAGGAGGGGACTGACCTGCAGAGGTTCCTTCTCAAAATCATTCAGAGATCTCGAGGAGCAAGATGTGAAGTGTTCCATCTTTTAATAGGCACAAGATAGAAAGTGCCTTGTTGTCTAACGGGCATTCTGATTTGATTTTCCACACAGAAGAAACAAAAAGGACCATCTGTGACTGCACTCCCACTTGCATTACTTTGCTTTAGGATTAGCTCAATTGTTTGAATACAGAACTTCCCGTTATAAACCTGTTCCTTTATTGAATCATGTACCGTATCCTACACAACACAAGGGCAGAGGTTTCCCATTCAGGTCGTACCTTCCTTCCCCATACAGATATTTGGACTGGGCTTTGCCAGCAGCACCGCATTGTCTGCGGGAGGCAACGGCTTCTCGGGCGGCCAGTGGGTGCGGGTCAAGGCGAACAGCCTCGGCTGCGGGCGGGCGGGAGGAGGCAGCCGCTGGGCTGCGCCTGCAATCGGTGCGTTGCCCCTTTAACTGTGTCCCCGGCCCTCGGGCGTCTCTGTCCAACGCCCACGTCAGCAAATACCTTTTGTTTCTCTCCCGTTCGGGCTCTCGGGGCTGCGGGACCGGCGCGTCGCCTCCAGCCAGCGCCAGCCCCGCCGCGGGGCCGGGATCCCGCACCCACCGCCCGCTCCCTTTGGATCAGCGGCAGCCGCCCGCAGGACCCGCCCGGTGAGTGGCGGTTGTGCTGTGCACCGACAGGTCGGACCGGCCGTCGGGCTGAAGGCGGCGGGGAGCGAGTCCCGCTGCGAGGGCGGCTCCGGGCTCCTCGGGCTGCGGGCTCTGTGCCCTCAGGTTCCCGTGCGCTGCGGGGTCCGTGCGCGGCGGCCCCGCGGAGCCGATCGTGGTTTGGGCTGCGCGGCGTCCTCGGCGGGCGCCATTTGCAGCCCCGGGCGCGGCTGGAGGGAACCGGGCGCGGCAACAAAGGGCTGCGCGGGAGCGGGCGGCGGGGCGCGGCGGGAGGGGCGCCGGCAGCGCGGGGAGGCTGCGGCCAACCTGGGCGGCCGCGACTCGGGACACGCCGGGCGGCGGCGGAGCGGCAGCCGGGGCTCCGGTACCGCGGGCGGCTCCGGGCTGCACGCCCAGCCCAACGCAGCCCAGCCCTGCCCTGCCCAGCCCTGCCCAGCCAAGCCCTGCGGAGGGCAGCGCACGCTCTCCCGGAGCACCGACGGTCGCGGGCGCTGCGGTGCCCGCCGTAGGATCGGCCCCGCGCAGCCACCAGGCGCCTCCGCGCTTCGGCGGGCGGGTCCGGCGGCGCCGGGCGACCCGGGCGGCCGAGGGCTGAGCGGCCAATGCGGCCGGGCGGGCGGGTGAGTGACGGCGGCCTCTGCCAATGTCGGGCGAGCCCGGGCCGGGAGGGCTGCGCCCGCTGGAGCACCACTGCCGCCGCCGCGATGCGCTGTGGCAGTGGCTGCGCCCGCAGCGCGCGGTCTCGGCCCGGAGGCTCCGGTAGGCAACCGTCTGCCGAGGCGGCTTTTCACGGCTGGACATCGGTAACACGTACGATATTCACGTTTCTAAACACAGGCCCAGTGTTAAATAACAGTATTCAGCCCATCCGGTTTAGGTTATCAACGGGTCCCCTTGTTTTTCCTCTAGAACAAGCCATTAGCTCCCCGCGGGCATGGAGATTTCCTCCCATCAGTTTCACCTCCTGGAGCAGCTCAACGAACAGCGGAAGCAGGACTTGTTCTGTGACTGCGATATCCTGGTGGAGGGGAAGGTCTTCAAAGCACATCGCAATGTGCTCTTTGCCAGCAGCGGCTATTTCAAGATGCTGCTCTCACAGAGCTCGAAGGAGACGAGCCAGCCGACTGTAGCCACATTTGAGGTCTTCTCCCCAGAGACGTTTATGGTTATCCTGGACTTTGTGTACTCGGGCATATTGGCATTAACTGGTCAGAACGTGATCGAGGTCATGTCTGCTGCCAGCTATCTGCAGATGACGGATATCCTGAATGTCTGTAAGACATTCATTAAGTCATCCCTGGACATTAATGAGAAGGAGAAGGACCGGTACCTGGGCCTTTCAGCCAAAAGCACAAACAGCGACCCTGCCCGTTCCACCCTGTATCGCTCGAGGAGGAAAGCAAAGAGCAACCCCCGGCGCTCCTACTCCCTCCCGGATGAAAAGGCTGCTGCGGCAAATGAGAACTCATGGAGCAGCTGCCTGTCCTCACAAGTGATCCTGCAGCGGACAGAAACACAGCTCTCCAAGAGAGGCAGAAAGCCAGGCTCGGCGAGGAGACGCCGCAAGCACCTCGGTCTGGCCCAGAGCCGCGACTTTGCGCAGTATAAACCCACGAAGGCCGAGAGGACAGGTGGCACCGGCAGTGCCTCGGACACCGGCCACATCTCCCGTGTGAGAGAGGAGGTTGAATTTGATGCTGAGAATGATGTTGACCGTGATTATGAGTGTCATGATGGATCGGACACGGTGCCGAAGAGGTGGTCTGTTGCTCATCTGGAACAAGAACTGTCAAGGACGCCTGAGTTAATGGAGTTTAAGGCAGAGGAACTATACACCTCAATGCCCAAGATTTTAGGAGTAATGAGTACTTGGAATGAAGGTAAAAAATACAGTTTTGCAAAGATTGTCTTCATTTGGAAGAATTCACATGATCTTTTGAAGAGAATTTGTATGGCTGCATGAAAACCCAGACGATGCCTAGACTTGCAGATTGTTTTATCTCCTCAGTTGTAGCACCTGACACTTTAAAGCCAGAGCAGAGCATGAGAATTGCAACCAGAGAGCTTGACCCAGGTGTTCCATGAAATGAGAGCAATGTGTGGCACATTATCTGGACACACGTAGTGGTTAATGAAGCTTCGTAAGCTGTAACTGACCTGGGGACCTGAATTTCTCCTGTGAGATCCCCAATGCCTGGCAGAGATGGAGGCATTCAGCCTAAATCCAGCCCCAGGCTGTCACAGTAGCAGGTCCTGTCCTTGACAGGATGCTGCATTCCCTCACACACCAAACCAGCTCACACTTCACAACCATTTGGCCATGCTACATAAAGCATCTGACTGACAGCATACGCCCAAAATAAATGTACCTGTATTTCAATACAACTGTGTATTTTTAGGACTCTGTGCATTCTACTATATTAAATAGAGGTTAGAATGTTCAAGCTAAATGGTTAGCTGATGGAACAGTCAGATATGATGACTATAGATAATAGCTTTGTACTTATGACCATGTGTATCTCTAAAGAATACCCTAAGGAAATGCTCTGAAATGGCCATTTAACAAGCTCCGTAAGAAATATTGGCTTTGGGGGGTGGTATTTGGGGATGTTTAGTGACAAACCAAAGGGAAAATTAATCAGAGAATCATAGAATTATTTGGGTTGGAAGGGACCTTAAAGCTCATCCAGTTCCACCCACCTGCCACAGGCAGGGACACCTTTCACTAGAGCAGCTTGCTCCAAGCCCCTGTGTCTAACCTGGCCTTGAACACTGCCAGGGATGGGGCAGCCACAGCTTCTCTGGGCACCCTGTGCCAGCGCCTCAGCACCCTCACAGGGAAGAGCTTCTGCCTAAGAGCTCATCTCAGTCTCCCCTCTGGCAGGTTAAAGTCATTCTCCTTGTCCTGTTCCTACAGGCCCTTGTCCAAAGCCCCTCTTCAGCTTTCTTACAGTTTTCTTTAGGCACTGGAAGCTGCTCTGAGGTCTCCCTGGAGCCTTCTCTTCTCCGGGCTGAACAGTAATTACTTATTTAAACTGAAAACAACCAAATTACTACACAAAGAATGACTCCATGTTTCTCTGTCGCAGGTGACCTACCTCGGATGCGCTTCAAATGCCCGTTCTGCACGCACACGGTGAAACGCCGCGCGGACCTGAAGCGGCACCTTCGGTGTCACACAGGGGAGCGTCCGTATCCTTGCGACGTGTGTGGGAAAAGGTTCACCCGACTGGAGCATTTACGGAACCACTTCCAAACGGTACGGCACCTCTGTCGGAATCTGGCCTGGAAAACCCACAAGGTTTCATTGCTAGTGGCTGTTCGGCCATAGAATCGTAGAATAGTTTGGGTTGGAAAGGACCTTAAGATCATCCAGTTCCAACCCCCCTGCCATGGGCAGAGACACCTCACACTAAACCAGGTCACCCAAAGCTCTGTCCAACCTGGCCTTGAACACCACCAGGGATGGAAGAATCACAACTTCCCTGGGCAACCCATTCCAGTGCCTCACCACCCTAACAGGAAAGAACTTCTTCCTTAGATCCAATCTAAACTTCCCGTTTAAGTCTGAACCCATCACCCCTTGTCCTATCACTACAGTCCCTAATGAAGAGTACATCCCCAGCATCCTTATAGCCCCCCTTCAGAGACTGGAAGCTGTTCTGAGGTCTCCACACAGCTTCTCTTCTCCAGGCAGAACAGCCCCAACTTTCTCAGCCTGTCTTCATACAGGAGGTGTTCCAGTCCCCTGATCATCTTTGTAGCCTCCTCTGGACTTGTTCCAACAGTTCCATGTCCTTTTTATGTTGAGGACACCAGAACTGCACACAGTGCTCCAGGTGAGGTCTCACAAGGGCAGAGTAGAGGGGCAGGATCACCTCCTTCGACCTGCTGGTCACGCTCCTTTTGATGCAGCCCATGATACGGTTGGTTTCTGGGCTGTGAGCACACACTGAAGCCGGCTCCTGTTCATTTTCTCATCAACCAGCACCCCCAAGTCCTTCTCCGCAGGGCTGCTCTGAATCTCTTCTCTGCCCAACCTGTAGTTGTGCCTGGGATTGCTCCAACCCAGGTGCAGGACCTTGCACTTGGCATGGTTAAACTCCATAAGGCTGGCATCAGCCCACCTCACAAGCGTGTCAAGGTCCCTCTGGATGGCATTCCTTCCCTGCAGTGTATCAACCAAACCACACAGCTCGGTGTCATCGGCAAACTTGCTGAGGGCGCACTCAATCCCACTGTCCATGTCAGCGACAAAGAGGTTCAACAAGAAAATTTCCAGACCTAATCCCAGGAAAACTGCACCTCAACTTTAATGATTCATTGTTTAAATTGGCAAATTCCATTTTCACTTTAATCTTAAAAAAAAAATGATTTGATGAATTTTTCTAAAAACCAAAATAAAGTAAAAAAATAAACTTTTTTTTGGCTAAATTCTGACAGTTTCCAATTTTACATCACTTTAGATACATCAAGCTGGCAAACTGATCTGCAGGAAGTGCAAGCGCCACGTAACTGAGCTAACAGGATGCGTGGTTCAGCAAGGAACGAGGCGCTACAGACTGTGCCACAAGTGTCTGGCAGAGGCCAATTTTGACAGAGTTCCCGAGGATTTAGATGCAGAACATTCCCCTGTCTCCTCCGCGGGAAACAAACGTCCCAAGTGGGCTCTGGAGGAGGAACAGAAATCAGATGAAGGGACAATGGAGGAACCGTATGATCTGGTTGTTCGCCACGTTGACGACGATGTTCCAGAGGAGGAAGATGAAAAGGTGAAACCAAACCTGAGGTAGATCTATTTGTTCCTGTTGTAGTCGAGATTAAATTACTCCTGTCCTACCAACTAATGCTGGGTTATTACTTTCATTAAAATGAAATATTGCTCCAATTCTAATAGGAGGAGCAAAATACAGACTATGAATGAGTTGGTCTCTACTTACAGACACGCAACAGTGAACTGCTTCTAAATACTATCCAGAGAGTACTTACTGGTTTAGGTTTCATCCCAGAGCTCCTTCTGATAATGGAAGTGCACAGGGCGTTCAGTGAGCGTGCTGCCAGCTGAAACCTGTCACTGCCACAGCTGCGTGAGCGGAACCAGGCGAATTCGAGGTCCGGTTTGTAGTATTTAAGGAATATTAAAACCAGAAGTGACTAACACTGACTTAGTTCATTCTGGGTGTTCTTCTAGCAAAGGCCTGTCACCGCATCTGCAAGCAGAGCACTTCACTGTACTCAGCTTGTGGCTGGTGGTGTCCACAGGGCATCTCAGCACTTGTACGAAGTTAAACTTTACCTATATTGATGTCCCGTCTCTCCTTCTCGAGGGCTGGCCGTGAGGAACGGGCTCCATCCCCTCAGGCCCCGGCCGCCCCTCAGCCGCTGTGGAGAACAAAGCCGCCGCAACTCGACGCCTGATTGGCTCATCCCGCTCGCCTGACCCCGGGCCAGCCAATGAGGTGTCAAAGCCGGCGCTGAGGGGCGGTAACCGCGCTCTGCCGGGCTGAGGGGAGCAGGCAGCGGCCGCCATGGCGCTCGGGGCGCGGCGGGGTCGGGCTCTGCTGTGCTGAGGGGACGCCTCGGCCGGTGGCTCCCAGCAGCGCCCGCAGGTGGGTCCAGCCCTCGCTCTTCCTCCCCAGGAGCACTACGTGCTACAGAGGGTGTATATGGAGAGCCCCAGGGCTCCTCCTGAGGAGAGACCCCTGTAACCACCCCCCCCCCCCAGTGTGAATATCGTCCTTATTTTTGTGTTCTCAAATAGGCGCATTATTATCTTTATTTGCAGAAAAGTCTGCTCACCTCAGCAGAGAGCAAAGTACTTGGTTCACTGGTGTTAAAACTCGCTGGCCAAAAGTACTCGCACACAAATGATTAATGGTTCCAGTCCAAATTTTATTTCACATTGGAGCTTTCTCAAAAAATAAAAGGGGTTTTAGGCCTTAATCTTCACAATATGGGAATAAACCCATGTCTGTTTAAGATGGCTTTGTAACAAAACAAAGATGAGACACTACCTCAAGGGGAGGCACCCACGGCACTGACAGTGAAAGAGGAGCACAGCCTGATGCACTGCTCACCTTTAACTCTCATTTGCCATCCTGTGATTTAAAATAAAGCACTCATGTAATCATTTGTGATTAATTTTGATGAAGTCCATAATCCTTTGACATGAAAGGACTGTGTTGTCCTTTCTAAAGGACATCTGCTTTTTAACACAATCAGGTTTCACCATAGTTGGGAGTCAACCGCCTACAAATGTGGAGAATCCCTTTCATTGATGGCAGCAAAGCTGCCTGCTTCTTAGTAATAACAGCAAGCTAATCCTTGCCATTAGGATTCCATGTAGGTATGTATTATGATTCCCTATGAAGATAAGCTGAGAAAGTTGGGGCTGTTCAGCCTGGAGAAGGCTGCATGGAGACCTCAGAGCAGCTTCCAGTCTCTGAAGGGGGCTATAGGGATGCTGGGGAGGGACTCTTCATTAGGGACTGTAGCAATAGGACAAGGGGTAACGGGTTCAAACTTAACCAGGGGAAGTTTAGATTGGCTATAAGGAGGAAGTTCTTTACTGTTAGGGTGCTGAGGCACTGGAATGGGTTGCCCAGGGAGGTTGTGAATGCTCCATCCCTGGCAGTGTTCAAGGCCAGGTTGGACAGAGCCTTGGATGACCTGGTTTAGTGTGAGGTGTCCCTGCCCATGGCAAGGGGGTTGGAACTGGATGATCCAACCCAAACTATTCTGTGATTCTATGATTCTATGTACATGGTCACATGCTTTTTAGCATTGCATGTGGGAGTTTATTTACAGCAGTTCAGCACCACCTGCTGGCATGACTTTGTCTGAAGGGGGGGGGGTTGGTTTTCCATCAGTATGGTTTAACTGTCCTTTGAATTGTCCGAAATCTGTCTACATTAACTCCGACCCACTGCAAGGGGTTTGGACCCTTTGTATAAAATACGGAGGAGGGATCGCACCTCAGAATTTAAACATTTAAATCTACAAATGAAATCATGTAGTTGAACAGATCTCCTGCCACCCTACAAAAAGGCAGTATTTTAGCTAGCAGCTCCGCTAATTTCTCTATTTGGTTTACACAGCACGTAAAACATGCGTCAGCCTTAAAAGCTGACTACCAGCATTCCTGAGAGGCTCTCAAACCCTATAGTTCTCTCTTCTTCTCAACATCCCCCCCAAACCCTGCCTAGTTCTTATTTTTCCTGGCATGCAGGTATTTCTCTGTCTCACCATCCTCAAGTCAAAACACAGGCTGACATTCCCTGCAATTACTCCCTTTAGTTGGCTAATTCCTTTGTTACTTCCATGGCATTAAGAGTTTAAGAGGCTTCCTCCAGCCAATGACAAGTATTCAGTGGACCACGCTTTTCTTGCTTTAAATATCAATGATGACAAAGACTTCTGGCTTTTCATCTTCACAGATCTGCATGGCCGAATAAGTTATGGCTTTGACCTCTGTGCCCTAGAGAAAGAAGACACAAAAGCATGGATATTCTAAATGACATCCCATATAGCGGTTCATATCAATACTCAGTATTTATCACCTTCTATAAATGCTATCCCAGTTTAATAGCTTTTCCTCCCCAAAAAGCTGTAGCTGTATTTGCTCTGATGAGCAAGAAAGTTGGCACACTAATGCAAGGGCTTGGCCAGGCCAAACAGTGAATAAGTAACTCTTCCCTTACTTTATTGCCTCTTGAATAGTACAAATTCCTCTTCTTACCTCTGACAGAACATGAATATTCCCATGCCAATACTTAAGTTTAGTGCCTTGCTACCACTCAGATGTGAGTGGATCTCTGGAGAACTTGGAGGTCTGCTTTAAAAGACACCGCACCTCCCTATCCCACCCCTAAAATGTCAAAGATGTACAGATGAACCTGCATACCTGAGGGTGTTTGGGTAAAGAGAACTCTTCTCCCCACCTTTAAAGGCAAAAAGAAGAGAGGTGGTTGGAATTTGGGTAATATTTACCAAATGTTGTAATTAGTTTCATTGATGAGCATAGGACAGCAAGATTTTCATTTCAAGCCTCAAAGGAAGAAGAGAAGTGCACAGTCCATTTTTCAGAAATCATCAGTGAGCTCCTGCACATCACAGCACTGCAGAGTGTTAGTCTGAAGGCAATATGCATGTTTTCAGTAACCATATTCATTACTCAAGTCATCATTTAAGCTCACCCAATTGATCTGATTTTGAATTGCATTCGGTTAATGTAAAGCACTTTCACCTCCTGCAGAGAAAGCGAGAGGAGAGACATGTCAGTATCACCTTCAACCTTCAGGCCTCAATTCTCAGTAAATCCCATTTACAAGGGTTATATTCCACTCTTTAGACGGAATCTGAAGCAGCCTCAAAGAGATACATTGCTACTTGGAACATGGAGGCAGCAGAGCCATGTAACCAGAGCTCTGTAATAGCAAATTGGTGTTTGTGGTAATGAAGCTTAACAATTTACTTCTCATAGAACGAATCATAGAATCATAGAATGGTTAGGGTTGGAAAGGACCTTAAGATCATCCAGGTCCAACCCCCCTGCCATGGGCAGGGACACCTCACACTAAACCATCTCACCCAAGGCTTCGTCCAACCTGGTCTTGAACACTGCCAGGGATGGAGCATTCACAACCTCCCTTGGCAACCTATTCCAGTGCCTCACCACCCTAACAGGAAAGAATGTCCTCCTTATATCAAATCTAAACTTCCCCTGTTTCAGTTTTAATCCATTACCCCTTGTCCTATCACTACAGTCCCTAATGAAGAGTCCCTCCCCAGCATCCCAATAGGCCTCAAGTCTTTCTGCCCTGGTGTTTTCAATTCTCCATGTGTTGTGCTGAAGTGATCTGTTGCATCCCTTTTTCTCCTAAAGCAATACTGAATTCAGAGCTGGTATCAGAGAATAGCCTCAATCTACAAGATAGAAAAAGATCAGAACACTTACCCTAGGTATAAAAAACTCATTAGCGCTGAATTTATACAGCCACTCATCCAAGAAGTGGAAGAGGAGAGACAACATGTCATGGCCTGTGGGGTTGAAGCAGAGAGGACTGTCAGCTGACTCCTGGCAAGAATGCCCAAACATTTTTAAGACTACACATCAGGTGTCCTGCTTCTGCTCTATTACAAGATTCAGCTTAGTGATGCTTAAGTAGATTCCAGTTAACTGCAACAACACTACAAGTAAAACTCTGGTACCTTTCTCCCCCTGAGGTTCATAGAGTTCCAATGAAGCATTTACCTTCTGCCTCCACCTCCACTGTATCCACAGGTTCCACAGTCTCTATATCAGTCATGTAGCCAAACATGGCCATAACACACTGCTCAAAGGCCTCTTCCAAAGTGTCTCCCCAGGCATGTAGCCTAAAATGACATGGGATAATGTACCAGACTGCAACAAGAAAAGAAATCCCAAAGTAATGTGGAGGTGAGCTATCAGAACATGGAAATTAATGCAGAGCAAGGGAATGAACAAAAGTACATGCTTTTCTATAACTATGCATTTGAGCAGATTACAGACAGTTTCTGAGAAGAGTTTCTTGGGAAAATATGGAAAATAAATGTTATCAGACCTCAAGAAAGTTCTTTTCTCATATGGTTAATTATGTCTATAAAGGTGAACTACTCAGAAGAAATTTGGTTTAAAAGAAAGATACTAAAAGGAGATTTCAAAAGACATTTCCAAGCAACAGAGGCACAGGAATATTCCACTAGAGAGGAAACCAAGCTTGATTCAGTGCTCCCAAAAGCAAAACCAAAATTGACCATCAAAAACCCCAGTGTGTAATTTCACAGTTCGGTAAGTGTACATCTGCAACCAGACTTCCACAGTTACTCCAGACAAAGCAGTAGAAATAATCCAACTGTCCTGTTGAGAAACCCCATACTTACTGCACATCTGCTGTGTGATCCAGGTCTGAGGGGGAAAGAAAAGGAGAAGGCATGAGATCACCAAACATAGTTAAAAATAAGGATTAAAAAAAAACCCAGAAAATCAGATCCTGTTGTTAGAACTTTTTACATTCATTTTCAGATGTGAAATGGGGATTACCTATTTTGAAGTAGATGAGAAAAAGCACAGGTAGAAACTCGGATTATTTTTGCCAAGCACAAAATCAGTAGTGCTTAATGCAATCATGCCAGTGCCCTTGTGTACAGCACTGTGTGCAAAGGATGGCTCTTTTAACATAACAGGCTTCTACATGTTAACTGCAAGAAAAGGAAACTTTAACCAGGAGTAAAGAGCCTTTGCTGAAGTCTGCAGGTCTGGAAGTTATTCATGCAGAGGATGAGATTTGCAAATACTTCCAGCTCAGTGAAGAAATTTAACTGTCCACACCCAAAAAACACCCAGTATGCAAAAAGGAGACTTTAAAAACATACAAAATAGAAGGCAATCTTCACTAAAAAGGTGGGATTAACATCCCAAGCGTGTACTGAGTTTTACATGAACATCATTTATATTCACTCAGAGGAATGAAAGAAATACAAAATTACCCCAGGTTGACAGAAACAGAGCTAACTTGACATGTAAAATTCATGCCACACCATCATCACGGCCTGAAAGGCTCTTCTGATGCTGGTTAGATCCTTCACACACTATTAATGGATTCTCAACAACGGTCTCTAAAGCAAACAAATTCCAGGGGATGTAAAAGAAGAATAAAAGCTCTTCCAGTTATGGAAGCGGCGTGACTATTGTAGTACGTCACTGTATTTCTGCACTGCTATCAGAGATCTGAACGCATCCTAAAAATACATAGTCTAACAGCAACAGACACCGTCCCTCCAGACAGACACCACTGAAATAGAAAGCACTCAGACACTGAATGGGCTCCTGCCTTAAGCCAGCCCTTGGGCTATCACCCACTGGCTTGACATGTTCTTAGAAGACATTCCAGGGGTGGGGAAAGGGAGAGATAATGGTCTTGAAGTAATGCATGTAGGAGGGAAAACACCCCAAAGAACACCAACACCCTCCTGAACGACTCTTCCTAGATGAGATAGGAGAAATGTCCTCCCTTGCTAAGGAACAGCTTGAAAGGGGAAAGTTTTCAAGGTGAGACTTATTTATTTTTATCATGCTTTCTTTAGCACCCATAACAAGAAAGGTATTTATTTGTGATAAACAACAGATCTCTCACTTCCATTAATTCAGCTCCAGATGCATCCCACAGTCTAAACACACACAACACGGGCATATTAAGAAACCCCACGTGTGCCTAAAAAGCAGACCCTCCTTCCCCTCCCTCCTCTCGCCATCACACTGTCACATGGACACTCACATTCATACTTCTTGTTGAGTGGTGGGTATTTGGCTTTGATCGCCTTCTGCTCCTCAGTCAGGTTGTAGTCCCTCTCATCAGCTGCCATAGCTGCGGGGCTAGAGTCACGCTCCTCACTTCCTGGTGCAAGGAAACATGGCCCCAGCGGCCAGCGCTCCAATCCTGCCTCGCTTCCTGGTGATGCTGCTGCAGAGGAGGGAGAACGGCCGCTCAGTTTGGTTCTTCACTTGGTAGCAGATCGGTAACCAAGATCCTGATGCACGGTGTTCAGTTGTCTGCTCTCAAACCTGTCACTGGGGGAAGCTCAGGTTCAGCTCTATGCCACTTGTTAGTTATGTTCAGACACAGTCCCTCCAGACACCACCTTTCTTTCTCCTGGCTGCCTCCAACACCAAGCATTTCACTCACCCTCAAGAAAAGTAATAGTGAAACGTAACTAAACATCATTTTTCGTTAGGGAAACAGCAAAAGTCTAGCTTTCTCTTAGGACAAGGGTTGTAGTTAACCTTTCAAACCCAGAAGCACATGCATGGCAAATACAAGTGCTGCACAAGGGCTGGAGGTTTCCTGTGCTCCTTTCCGTGCAGAACACATTTGTGAGTTTAACTAAAAACCCAACCATAATGAACTTCATAAAATCCCCATTTAAAAGTCTCATACTCAGGCTAGATCTTAGTTGCTGTTCCATGCAAGCTTTCATTTGTAAATCTAACAGATATAAACTGGAGAACCTGATTAACTTGAGGCTTGCTAATTCTCCTCCGATTTCCAGATATAATAACTATTCCATTTCTTTTTGGCATACTCTTAAGCTTTACCCACAGCTGAGCTCAGGACTTCCCCAAACAATGCAAATGACAGATTTACAGATAACACATAGCATCAAGTCTTGCTTTTAATCAGGAGGGCTTCTTATTCTGAGGCTTTCCAGTTTCTATTTTCAGGCGAACATCTAGGTACCTCACAAAGAGGAGCCTGAAATGGAGATGCCAGTGTTCCTCTTGGGGAATAAACCCACGCTTAGCGGTAATAAGCACATTTTGATGTTAAATCTATTAAATCTTGCGTGTGGACAGTCAGATCCAGGACCGACCACCCCAGGTTACTCAGTCAGAACCGGCCACATCCCAAGGAGCTCACTAGTCCACTGAAGCAGCGACAGTAAAAGGAAGCGATCAGTGATTACACACAATTAATAACCCCAAAGCAGGTTGAGGATACTCCGAAGGCGCCTGGGCAGCCCTTTGGAGAGGGAGGGAGGGAGGGCCAGGCCTCGGCCCCCACACACGCACCGATTTGGTCCGGTCCGGTCCGGTCCGGTTCGGTTCGGTTCGGTCGGGTCCCCTGTCCACGGCTGTGGTGACCGGAGGAAGCCGCTGCTGCAGCCACGGCCCTTTATGGCTCCGTGACCCGGTTCCCTCCCCGGGCACCGTCCCTCAGCGCGGGGCGCTGCCGCTTTAAGAGCGAGCGAGGCCCCCTCCGGAAAATGGCGGCTCCCAGGGGAGCCTCCGCAGCACCCGGCCGCCCTCCCACGTGACCGGCGGGAGCGCTCTCTTGCCCCGTGTCCCCGCCCCTTGCTCCTCGTCGATTGGCTCTTGCGGCCCGGCGGCGGGCGGTGATTGGCCGGCGTTGGCGCGCGAAGGGGTGCGCGGCGCCGGAGCGGCACGCAGCAGGGGCAGGAAACAATAGAGCCGCGGCCGGAGGGACCGAGCCCGGAGCGGAGCGGAGCCGCCGCCGCCCGCTGAGCCCAGCCCAGCCCAGCCCGGCACCGTTCGCCCCGCGCCCCGCCGCCGCCCCGCTGCTCCCGCCCCGCCATGGCGGACAAGGAAGGTAGGACTCAAGGCACGGTGTAGGCCTCGCGGCGCGGCCTGCTCCGTGAGGCGCGGTTGGGGGGGGGGTCTCCCCTCACGGTCCCCACAAGGGCCACCGGGTTGAGGGGAGCGGGGCCGGCGCCCATCGGTCTCCCCTGGGCCCCTCCGGCATGGTTGGGCCGCGCGGGGGTGGCCTGGGAGAGGGCCCAGCCCGAAGCAGGGTTTCTCCGCCCGCCCCCTTTCGATCCGTTCGTGTCGCACCGGGGGCAGTTTGTGTTCTCCGAGCCCGGTCTGAGCGGGGAGGGCCGCCGGTGTAGTGCAGACAAAGCGGGGGGGGGGGGGTCACTGGGTGGGAGGCTGCTGCGCGCTCCTCTGGCTGGTGGCAGATGGTGAGAGAAATAGGGCAGCAGAAGGAGCTTTGGGAAATGGGGTTTGGGAGCCGGTGGCTGCAGCCGAACCGGTCGGTTCCCTGCCCTCCTGCATTTACACATCGCAGTTCCGGTTTCTGTCTCCTCCTGTGCGCCGAGGTTCAGAATTTTATTAGGCTGAGCTGATGAAATTTGGCATCGTTCATGTCGGTTCCCAGCCTCACAGCTAGGAACAAGGACTGGCATGTGCAGCAGGGGGGGTTGAATCATCTGCGAGTATATATTGCACAGTTATCGGGGAAAATAGTGGAACATAACGCTCCAATAGAGTAGAAAACAGCAAACCAGAGTGTGATGCAGTTGGCTCTGTGATCAATTGCCCGCTCACGGGTAATGTGCATAAAGGCTAATCTGAGGCATTATTCTTTTACTAAACCTTTAGCAGCCTTTGATGATGCGGTGGAAGAACGTGTGATCAATGAGGAGTATAAAATATGGAAAAAGAATACCCCTTTCTTGTATGATTTGGTAATGACCCATGCTCTGGAGTGGCCCAGCTTGACTGCGCAGTGGCTGCCCGATGTAACCAGGTAAACTCAGCCTTTTTCTCCTTTTTAAAGCAGAATCAGTAGTAAATCTAGGTTCAATTTTTGTGAAAGTAAAACTGTTCCTTTCTGCCTTAATCTCTTTTTGTGTCCTTGCCTTGCCAACAAGATGAGGACTGCGAACAAGAGAAAGAGATTTAGGGAAATGTTTTCTGTGTTTCATGCACTGGATTTCTGTGGTTTCCTTCTGGCAGTTTCACCCTTTAATAAGCAAAAACTTCCTAAACCCCATAACTAGATCTAATTTCTGTATAGCCACCATTTTGACCTGAGCTTCCATAATAATGTTCTTGCAGTGAGCATTCTGCCCCCTCAGTGTTGTGCTCAGGAGGAGCTGCTAAAGTCTCAGGGGAAGGAATGCTGCTCTATCAGTGTTGTGCTGTAGGAATTTTAGGTTAAGATCTTGAATTCCATTAAGTGATTCCAGTATCTGAAGGGGGGGCTATGCTGGGCATGGACTGTTCATTAGGGGCTGTAGTGACAGGACAAGGGGTAACAGGTTAAAATTGAAACAGGGGAAGTTTAGATTGGATCTAAGGAAGAAGTTCTTTACTGTTAGGGTGCTGAGGCACTGGAATGGGTTGCCCAGGGAAGTTGTGAATGCTCCATCCCTGGCAGTGTTCAAGGCCAGGTTGGACAGAGCCTTGGGTGACCTGGTTTAGTGTGAGGTGTCCCTGCCCATGGCAGGGGGGTTGGAACTGGATGATCTTAAGGTCCTTTCCAACCCAAACTATTCTTGATTTCCTCTGGAAGAAGTGACTTTGGAGCAGAATAGTGCTAACTTTAAAGACTGTTATTAGTCAAACCCTGTTGTAATCAGCTCAGTGTTTCTCTAACTCCCCTTTTGCTCTTCATGTAATTCTTCCCTTGCAGACCTGAAGGCAAAGATTTCAGCATTCACCGACTGGTCCTTGGGACCCACACTTCAGATGAGCAAAATCACCTGGTGATAGCCAGTGTGCAGCTGCCTAACGATGATGCACAGTTTGATGCTTCACACTATGATAGTGAGAAAGGAGGTAAAGGACCCAAGATTTGAGCGTATTTGTCTTTTCTTAAAGTTCAGGCAGCCAAGTTCAGAGTTTACGTCTAAACTAACCCATTTATTTCTAAGTGGTACCTGACTTTCAGTCAAAAAACCATAATATTTGTCCATTATATAATGTCTTAATAATGATGAAGAAGGAAGGTGGCAGGCTTATTGCAGAAGTGTGCATGTGGGGGAAAACCTCACCCCTCCCTGTTTCTCACCACAGATTGACACTGAATTTCATGGAGTGCTGCTGCTTGGTATTTTTGTTACCATTTTTGCATTACAGACACGCTTCAAGTGAGAAAGTCGCTCCTGTAAAAGAATATTTTCTTTCAGAGGGGGATAGCATTTCACATGTTCTGCTCTTGTCTGGATTCTGCTGCCTGCTGGCTGTGCCAGCCTCTCTTGAATAAAAGGTTGCTGTGTTTTGTTTGGTATGGCAGACTTGAATTTGATGCTTTCTGTGGGCTTAGTTGGCTGTCAGCATCACTGCAAGCTCACCATCTCTCATGTTTACTTGGTTGAATCAGTCTTTCTGCTTGGTAAAAGTCGTTAGTGATCCAATGTTTGCTCTTTTTGCTGGAAGTCTGGATTATTGCAGTTGATATTGCCAGGGTTTTGCTGTGCAGTTCTCTGGAATACTGAATTACTGGCACTAAGTAATACTGAATTACTTAGAAAGATAAGGCAGCTTTAGCAAGCCCTGTTCCAGTCCCAGTTCTTACAATGTGGTGCAACGCTTTGTTTTTAGCAGAACTTTGTCTATTCTGAAATGCTGATTTGTGTTATATTTGAAGGGGAATTAACAGAACATCTGTTTCAAATTTACAACACATCTTCATTACAGATTAGAGTTTTGGGCAGAAGACATTTGGGGCTTGTGGTGTTAAGGTCGAAAGAGTAGAATATTCTCAGGAAAAAAGGGGCTTTGACTTAGTAAAAGTCCTGATATTTTGATGTTGCAAATAGAGACATTTAAAACAACATCCAATTGAAAATGGGGTTCTGCCTGTTAGAGCCGTTCGTTCAAAATAGGTACTTGGTAGTACCAGTGATTGAGTCGTGGATGTTTGTCTTGGTCTGAAACTGGCTTCTTATTTGCAACTCCTGAATTATTCTTCCAGAGTTTGGGGGCTTCGGATCAGTCAGTGGAAAAATCGAAATTGAAATCAAGATAAACCACGAGGGAGAAGTGAACAGAGCACGTTACATGCCACAGAACCCATGCATCATCGCCACGAAGACTCCATCCAGTGATGTCCTTGTCTTTGATTACACCAAACACCCTTCTAAACCAGGTGTCTGCTTCTTTGTTATGCCTGTGCTTCAGAGTTCAGCCAGCCCTTCTTTAAGCATGGTTGATGTAGTGAAAAAGAGGTTCTTTGACTCCTCTGTAGATACTGTAGCTCTAATTTAGACTGGACTGACTGCTTCTGGACCATCCAGCCGCACGCACACACACAAAAAGGCAGCAGTGTGCTTTTATTAAACTAAGAAGACAAACTGAGTTGTCTCAGTGTATTCTGTTTTAATGAGGTGATTTTTCAGCCAGAGAAAATGCTCAAAAGGGAGAGAGAGGGATCCTGTTGAAAATATCAAAGCAAAGATCAGTAAAGCATGGTGAAGCTCAATGGTTGGTATTCCAGGATGTGCTGGGAATGATACTAGGCACTAGAGTTTTTACATTGCCTCTTTACAGACCCTTCTGGAGAGTGTAACCCTGATCTGCGTCTTCGTGGACACCAGAAGGAAGGTTATGGGCTGTCATGGAACCCAAACCTGAGCGGGCATTTGCTTAGTGCTTCTGATGATCATGTGAGTACTTCATATAGAGTTGGGGTACAACCTGCACCAAGTGTTCCTTGGAAAAGGTCAAAACTGGTGCAGTTTTTGAGGGGGAGGAGGCGAGGAGAGTGTCTCCTTCAAAGGTAAGTTGTTTTAACTGGTTTTTATGTGTTTTAAAGACCATTTGCTTGTGGGATATTAGTGCTGTTCCAAAGGAAGGCAAAGTGGTGGATGCAAAGACCATCTTCACAGGGCATACAGCAGTAGTGGAAGATGTATCTTGGCACCTGCTCCATGAATCTCTTTTTGGATCTGTTGCTGATGATCAGAAGCTCATGATGTAAGTGGGGTAGTGTCTTCAGAAACCGAGTCCTGTCCCTCTTGCTTTCCTATCTGCTCCTCAGTAAAATGGGATATAAATCTTTGTTTCAGTTCCATGTTTTTTCCTTTTACAGTTGGGATACTCGGTCAAACAACACCTCCAAACCTAGTCATTCAGTGGATGCTCACACAGCTGAAGTCAACTGCCTCTCTTTCAATCCCTACAGTGAGTTTATCCTGGCTACAGGATCAGCTGATAAGGTACATCTACCTTGAACTTGGGGCATGGTTAGCTTCTGGTGGCTGAGTGGTCACATCAATGAAAAATGGCTTTCTCCTTTTTTTTCTAGACTGTTGCTTTATGGGACTTGAGGAACTTGAAACTGAAACTGCACTCGTTTGAATCACACAAAGATGAAATATTTCAGGTATAGCAACATGTCTTTGTCTTTTATGCACATAGTTCTGGTTAGCTGTCTGCAAAAATGAAAACCATGTTTTTCCACTCCATGTTCTTATTAAATGCACTTCAACCCTCTTACATTCTTCTTATCTGCTTATAATTTTGTGGCTTGTTGTGGAGCTGGATAGTGCTTTCTGGGGGGCTGATAGCTCCAGTACAAGTTAAGAGTGCCCAGCAGGCCAGGGGCAGAACGTAACAAGGAGCTGGTGTAGAGCTTTAACCACCCAGCAGGGTGAAATGCTAGCAGCACTGAGTAGATGTGAATTATTCATGGCAGCGGATTGAAGCAGGGAGGCACAATGAAATGGCTGCAGTGTTTTCAGCTGCTCAGCTTGGTCCTGTTGGAAGGCTTTAGCCAGACCCGTTCAAGGGGATCACTGGAACATTCTGTGACAGTGAACAATTGCTAATTTTGCTGGTGTAAATATAGAATGTTAGCATCATAGGTAGCACATGCAGGGCAGATACAGTATTTCCATTTCATGCCTTACTCGGAAGAGAAATATGCAGAGATTTTTTTGTAGAAGGATTACTAGTTAATCCTAGTAGTTACCCCTAAATAAAATTACACATGGAATCCTGAAATGTGGGGTTAGCGTGCGGAATGAGGTGTTCTCTTCTAATCCTGTGATCCTATTAACTGCTATGTTTTGGAGAGATTTAGCTCTAGCAGAAGGACTAAATGTGAGGTTTTGGGCAGTTCAGCTTAATAACTGATTTCTTTTCATGTGTAAACTGTACCTTCTACTTGAGGAATCTGTAGTTTATATTTGTGCAGTCCTCACTAAGGTAAGGGACAGCTCCTGCCCTTGAGAGTTGTTTGCACTTTGTAATACGTGGCCTGTGTTAGAGGAAAGGTTAATGTGGTACCTTTTTGATGCTCAAATGCCTTGTCATTGTATGAATGTTCACAAACCTGTGTTACAGTGTTATTATTGGACATATTATCAATTGGAATTCTCACAGATCATTCATGGTGCAAAACACAGTGATGTTAGTTGTGAATATCTGTCATGTTACAGCTTCTCCAAACTAACTTCCTTTCTAAATTCATCCTTGCCTGTAGGTTCAGTGGTCTCCCCATAATGAAACTATCCTGGCCTCCAGTGGCACTGACCGTAGACTAAACGTCTGGGATTTGAGGTAAATCCCAAACTGCTCGTGTTGTCCTGACAAGGTGATATTAGGAACTGCATCACACTGCAAAAGCTGAACAACCAACCCCTCAACTTTCCATTTTCCTCTCTTTTTAAACAGTAAAATTGGAGAAGAGCAATCCCCTGAAGATGCTGAGGATGGTCCCCCAGAGCTGTTGGCAAGTCTTTTGAATCTCACTATCTTGATCTATTACTCATCTTTGCAATGGAGATTTGAAAACATTCCCTATTTTTTTTTCTATCCCCAATGCTAGTTTATCCATGGTGGTCACACTGCAAAGATCTCTGACTTCTCCTGGAATCCCAATGAGCCCTGGGTAATTTGTTCTGTATCAGAAGATAATATCATGCAAGTCTGGCAGATGGTAAGTTGTTTGGGAAGGGGCAGGTGAGAGATGCTGTTTTGCTGCCTGGATTTCAGCATCCCTGGTTTTGTTTACAGTTCTTGGAATTACTCAGTAGCACTGCATGAATCTCAAAGGGACAGTGAAATCCACTTTAGGTTTGGCTGAAACAATGGTTTACAGATACTTAGAAGTTGTTTTTTTTAATCTATAACTGATTTCACAGGGGCTTTGTTCATACAGTTCTTGTGGAAGATGCTGCTGCTAAGTGGAAGACCTCATAATGTACAGGAAATAGTCTGTTGAAGTAAATCTTACAATGATTTAACAAGGCAGATTTCCACAAGCTACAGTAACTTACAGGGGGCTTAGGAAATGTTTTGGAGATGTGGCTGTTCTGAAAAGGATCATTTGTTTTACTTCTGTAATGTAAATGGCCTTGAGGGACCAGGGATGGGTGATACCTGCAGGTGAAAAGCTGCCAGTTTTTGAACAGTTCTAGCAGATGGAATCCCATTTGCTGCGGTGGGAAATGCTTCTCCAGTTCCTCCATCTCTTGTCTTGCAGGCGGAGAACATCTATAATGATGAAGACCCCGAAGGAAGCGTGGATCCAGAAGGTCAAGGATCCTAGATCACAACCTTTTTCCTCTTTCTAGTCTTCTTCCTTCTCTTCCCTTTCAACCCTGATATTGACTTAACACTGGTTTTGAGACACACGTAGACTTTGTGTTCAGCCATCCTTCTGTAGATACCATCAACAGGCTTTTTAACCCAGACAGTGAGTACCCCGTGAGGGCTTAGCCCAGTGCAGCAGCCACCATGCTGTAGCTCCTCAGCCATATTCCTCTTGCACATAGGGCTGGCTGTCCCATTTTCACTGCCTTCATCACACAGAGCAGAGTTGGGTTTTGTTCGTTTTTCTTCTGTCTTTAGCTTGCTTCAGCTGCAGACTTTTGTCTCATTTGAAAGGTTAAATCAGTAGAGCTACTAGAGTGTGCTTGAGCCAATGGAGATGATACAAGAGTTAATCCACTGGCAGGTCAGAGTGTGGAAGGTGTCATCCTCTTCAGTACAACTCTGAAGTCTTGGGATTCCTTTAATCTGTACCTTGTGGATTTTTCTGCCTCTGCAGATACAGGCTTGCAGATTCTGACGTGAAGTTAAATTTCTTCCTGTATCTTTTGGTCTCTACTGATAATTCTGGGTTTTTCATTCCTTCCTTCCTTTCCCTTTTCTCCCATCTGCTGGGTGACAGCGGTTTGCATTCCTTAGCTATTCCTGCAGAGCATCATTCACCTTCCCATGTATTTTGCTCTATTGTGTGTTTCTTGAGCTGTGTTTTCACATCTATTTCTTTCCTTTCTGTGAAATGGTTTTCAAGACTTGGGGCCCCAGGTTGTAAAGGTGTCTGTTTATACCAGCTCATGTATCACAGATGGCATGCCCGGTAACCTCCGACACCATTGGTAGCTGGTATGTGTAAAGCAAATCAAACGTGGATGAGCTACTTGTTTTAGGAGTTTAGTCCTTGACCACTAGTTTCTGCACATCTTCACTAGGGTGTCCTGTTCCACCAGCAGCCTGTTACTCTCCATGCTCCTCATGACTAACTGCGTGTAAGTGCTTCAGATGGAATAAATTTTTTCTACGTAAGTGCTGTGGAGCTTTGGGCTGATGTTTTTGTTGTGCTGATGTTTTCCTTCTGCCTTAAACTCCCTTTGTGGAGAGGAAAACGCACCTCTCTTCAGAAAGAGTGTGAGCTTTGCCCGTGGGTGTGTGTCCTGGGGGCTGGGACAGACATCCCTGTGTTTGTACCATGTGGATGCTTCTGCCCCTCTTGTTTCCACTGCTTTCTGTGTGAAATGAGAACTTAATACCCACAAGTTGCCACTGTACTGAGGTGTTGCTTTCACCTGGAGAGTGCTGCTGCCTGGATTTTGGGCCTTGCCCCAGAAGGATGGGGTTTTGTTAGTCTGCAGCCTGAATAGTTTGATAAAAGGATCCTGGTTTGACACAGCCTATTTTCTCATTGAGATACACCTTTGACAATTAAAGTATCCTTAAACTCTGACCTTTATTTTCAGTGTGAGACTTTATATAAAGTGGGAACCTATTGTCCACAAACTCGTTTCTGTGGCCCGTGGTGGAGCATGTCCCAGTACAGCAAAGGCCCTTGAAATACAAAAGAAAACCCTGTTAAAAGCATAAAGCTTCCCTTTCCCTTGCCTGTAAACTTTAAAACTCCACTCTGTAACACTGGCTCCCAGAACACTGCTTCCTGGGCAGGCTCATACACTCCACCCCTGCCCCAAGACGTGTTTTCCCAAACACAGCACAGCATACATCTGTTAGTCTTCATCTGTGTCCACAGTTCAGTGCAAGTATTTGCTCAGCAGTTTTTACTACTCGATCACCAGCAGCACCTTGAGAAATACACACAAGTGATTGTCCAGTATTCCTGACTTCAGGCAGCTCCTGGGCCTCGGGTAGGGTAAGCAGCAAGAGGAGATGTCCCCTGCAGATCCGTCTGTCCCTTACTCCTGCTACAGAGAGGGAAAAATCCATCATTCTTGACAATCCTGGTCTGTTTTGTCTTCTGATTTGCAAAGGTGGCCGTAGATTTCTAAGCAGCTCCTGTAGGGGTAGAAAGTCAGTTCAGGGACCTGAATGTTCATGGGAGTTACCCATGGAGAAAACAGGGAAAGGGGACATGCTATTTCTGAAAACCATTATTTCTCTTCACAGTATGAAAGAACTAACTGGGAAACACTCAAACTGGCTCAGTAATCTGGTCTGGTGAGTGTCTGGATCCAGCCTGGCCCTTCCAGAGCCCTTGGCAAACACCCCAGCTGTATACAGGGAATGTAATTTTTAATGGGATCCATGGGAAGAGGCAGCTCAGAGCTGTGAGGTCCCTCCTGCTGCAAATGTGACACTTACTGAGGTGTCCTGATACATGAGGAGCTTCCAGGGATGGCAATTTGTGTGGGAAGAGACTGGGCTGCTGCACCCAGGCTCAAGTGCTAGTCTGGGCTTTAGGTCTCGGATTTGGAAGGACCCTGAGCAGCACAGACAGGGTCTTTTTTCCCCTTTCCTTTTCCCTTTCCTTGTGTTGGGATCTGGGCTGAATTTTTAACACAGTCCCTCTCCTTAATCCATCTTGGAATGGCTGGTGCCATGCCAGGCTGACATGGAGGTCTCTTCACCTGTCCTTGTCACGCTAAAGTCTTACCTAGATAAAACCAATCTTATCGGTGGTAGGGAATGTGCAGAGCTTGCGTGAGGGGGGTTGGGTGGAGAAGGGGAGTAAAGGATGCTGAAGTGAGAGTGAAGCTGCAGAGGATGAAGTGTGTACAGCTGGGGCTGCAGTAACACACAGCAAAGTCTGGTGAGTGAAACAGTCCCCAAACTTAGGGCCATTTTCTTCATCCCGTGTGCTGAAGACCTGATGAAACCAGAAGACAGTTCTCTCTCAAGGGAAAGCATCCACAAGAGCTTCCCAAACCTAAACCTCAGCTCCTGCCCACATATTCCAAAGGAAACCAGCTTCTGGGAAGGCAACCTCCACTGCCCCTGTGCCCAGGAACTTCCAGCAACTCCCTATTTGCTGTTGGGCAGAGGAGCTGCAGTTCCCATTGGGCTGCCCCACCAGGCCCTTTGCTCACACGTGTCCAGGAACCAGACCAAGAGCTGGTGGTGTCTGAAAGCTCTGTGACCACCAGCAGCCTCTTCACCACCATCCTCCTCCTCCTCCCAGCCCCTCTGCACCCCTGGGATGAGACACAAACGCACTTGTAGATGGAGAGCTCCTGGTGGAGGCTGGTCCTCAGCTCCTCCAGCTCCTGGTTCTTGCGCTGCTGGAGCTGGACTCCGTTCTTCAGCTCCTTCAACCTGTCCTCCAGCTCCTCAACCTGTTCCTGGTGAGGAAGAGCACGAGAGTGGATTAGCTGGGCTAGGAAGGCTGTCCTTGCCTGCATTCCCACTGTGGGACCTGCCTGCCCATGGTTTAAAGACATCTGTAAAACCACCTTGGTTTGTTACGAAGGTAAGAGCTTGGACTGGTCTGGGATGTGCTGGGTCCTTCAGCTTCTCTCAGCTGGTTGGTTTTGTCCCCTCAGCTGCTCTGGGTGTGTTTGGAGAAGCTGCCAGAACCCATGGGTCAGGGGAAGACAAACAAGGCATGTGGGAGCATGGAAGAGTGGAGCCACATCAGGGGTGCCCGGAAGTCCTGTCCTCCAAGGGAGGGCGGCCCCTGAAACCCAAGGCGAGCAGTGTGATGGGTGACCTGGTCCCCAGCCCAGCAAGGAGGAGGTGCCATGGAGAGGGAATGTTGGCTTCCAGAAGCTGCTCAGAGCCAGGCTGGGAAGGAGGCAGCGGATCCAAGCTGAGAACAGGGAGTGTTGAAAAGGAGGAGATTAATTGTGGAGCCTCTTTGCCAAATGTGCTCTTAGAGATATTGAATTGCCTCATCCCTCAGGACAAGGTGCAGGGGGGGAGGCTGGGTGCAGCCAGAAATAACCCTCCAGGGAAGCAGCCTGGCCCCTGGGCTGCCGGTGCAGGAGGTGGGACCCTTCCTGGCGGTGGGAAGGGCAGGATCTGCCTTTTGGAAGTAAAACTGACTTCCCTGAGAGCCTGAGCTCAGCCCTGCACAAGTGGGGAGCGTGGGGTGCCTGTGCTCAGCTCTGGGAAGGAGCCCCCCATCCTTCTGCCGCATCCCTGCTCACTGGAGCCATTTCCAAGGGGCAGCTCAAACCCAAGTGGGAATAGCATCGGGAGAACTCTTTCCTGGCAGCTCATCGGGTGAAGCCTCAGCACTTTCCCACCACATCCCTCTTGGCAGGGGATGCTTTTGACCTCAACCAACAGGAGATATCCCATCTCCTTACCCTCCCCATCCACCCCTTGAAGCACCCCCTTCATCACCCACACATCGCTGGGTGCAAAGAACGCCCCCTCCTCTCTGACCCACATGCAAGGGATGCTCAGCCGCGTACCCGGTACTGCCCGACCTCTTCATCCCTCTTCTGCTTGGCAAGGACGATCTGCTCCTCCAGGCTCCGGTTCTGCAGCCGCAGCTGGTTCACCTCCCCCTGCAAGGGCCGCAGGGCTTCCTTCATCCCCTGCAGCTCCCCTTGCACCTCCTGCAGCGCCTTGGCACCCGCCTCGCGCCTCTCCAGCAGCCGCAGCAGTTGGGGCTCATAGTGCTCCTCCAGTCCCCGCCGGCTCTCGGCCACGAAGCTCTCGAACTCCATGGAGAGCCGGCGGCTCTCCTGCAGGTACAGGTTATCCTGGCGGCACGGGGGAGCCTCCAGTCGCTGCCTCAAAGCCTCCTTCTCCTTCTCGCAGGTCTCCTTCAGCTGGGAGAGCTCCCCGGAGAGCTGCCCCGCCTGGGTCTCCAGCTCGCCCCGGTAAGCGGCGTGCTGGGAGAGGTCGTGCCGCCGGCTCTCCAGCTGGTACTGGCAAGCCACGCACTCCTTGGTCACCTTGAAGAGCTTCTGCTTGATCTGACGGATCTCATCCTTCAGGTTGTCCCGCTCCAGCTCCACCTTGGCCAGCAGCCGGCACGCAGCCTGGATCTCCTCATGGGCATGGCGGATCTCCTGCAGCGCCGGCTCCCGGAGCTGCCCCAGCTCTGCGATCAGGCTGTCCCTCTCCTGCTCCAGCTGCTCCACGGCTTCGATGCACTCCTGGAAGTAGTCCCCCAGCTCTTCCAGGGTCAGGCACTTCTGCTCCGTGCCCTCTGCCCCCTCTGCATCCATGTCCAGCGGGATCCCAGCCCCGTCTGTGTCCACGTCAGCTGGGATCCCTGCCCTGTCTGTGTCCATGTACAGCGGGATCCCTACTCTATCTGCATCCACGTCCAGAAGGATTCCTGCCCCATCCACGTCCAGCGGGATCCCTGCTTCATCCACATCCAGCGGGATCTCTGCTCCATCTGCATCTATATCCAGTGGGATCCCTGTCCCACCTGCGTTCACATCTAGCAGGATCCCTGTCTCATCCACATCCAGTGGGACCCCTGCTTTATCTGCATCCATGTCCAGCGGGATTCCTGCCACATCCACGTCCAATGGGATCCTGGTCTCAGCTGCATCCTGGTCCAGCTGGGGCACGTTTGTCTCCAAGTCAGCACTCCCACCATCTGTTTGGAGGTCCTGGCAGGCATCGGGGCTGTCCCCAGGCTGGGGCATCAGCCCCAGACCCACTGCAGAGTCCAATGGGCTGTGTGCAGGGTCCGGGTTCAGAGCAGCTCCTGCTGTGGGTGCTCCAGCTTCATCCAGTCGTGGCTCTGAAGGGAGCTTGGGCTCTGCCATCAGGTCCCTGGGAGGGAGAGGAGAGGTGAACCAGAGCAGTGACAGTAATAGGTCTCAGCCCTTCCTCTCCACCTGGTGAGATGTGGGTGCCCCTGTCACCCCTAGGCTGTGTCAATGAGGCTGTGCTGTGCTTGCACCCTCAGTGATAGCTTGGACCCAAACTCTGCTTTGGGGTGGCCAAAAACGAGGGAAGAAAACCCTCTTAAAGTGACTGCATGGCGAAGGAGCGAGGGATGCCAGCCTGCACCCCAAACCCAAGAGCTGCTCCGGTGCCAATGGAACTGCCACCGTGTCACAGCCCCAGCAGCACCGGTGTGACTGGCAGGGGGCATTCCCGGTAAAACCTGCCGGGATGGCAGCAGGGTGAGATAACCTCACGGGAAGGGAATGTGCTGCTAAAGCGTAGGCGGGCTCCGAGATGGCTCCGATGGAGTCAAACACCACACACGCAGCGCCTGGGCCAGCGGCTTCTGCAGCAGGAACTGGGCGAGCTCCTCTTTGCAGAGTCATCGACCCTGACATTGTCCCCAGCCCCGGTACCTGCAGCTGCCACCACCAAATACCCACGTCTCCCATCCACCCGGCTGCTATCTGGGGCTGGATGTACAGGACGATCCTCAGGGACCGAGCCGGGGCTTCTCCCGCTGCCTCCAGGAGCCGGTGGGCTCGGCAGGAGGATGCTCTCACCTCCCGGCCCCGCTGCTGAGCTCATGTCTAGTCATTCCCTAAGGAATGAGCGCAGGCTGGCACTCGCAGCAACGGCTTTAAGGAAAGAACTGATTTTCACCGGTACTTTCTCTCCTAATAAGGGAGTTTTCAGCGGTGCTGACACATCCCAGCCCGGGCTCAAGGGCCGGAGAGGGGGCAGTGCCTGGGAAAGGTAGGGAAAGGCTCCGCTTCGGTTTTCCATACCCTGCCCCGCTGCCAGGGCTCATTTCTCAAAGTTCTCAGCCCTGCTTTCACGGGCAGGGTGGGAGCGCAGGGCACGCATCCTGCCTTCCCAGCGGGGTGCAGGCTCGGCCCCACACACCACCCCTCATCCCAGGGCTCCCCAACACTCCTCGGTACCCCAAAGGGGCCGTTCCCCCCCCCCCACACTCCAGTCACTTCTGAGGGTCCAGGGATGGAACCTCAGATCCCCCCCGCGTCCCTGCACCGCAGGCACTGGGTCCCACCACCCCCGTCACCCGCACCCATGGGTGAACCCCAGCCCCGTCCCCACTCACCGCTGCTCGCCCCGGGGGGGGGGCTCTTACCTTCCTCCCCTGGAGCCCGGCGCTGCCGGCTCTGCGGTGCACATGGGCTCAGCATGGGGCGGGGGGGGGGGGCTATTAATAAACGGGGCTGGAAATCAGACTCCCGGAGCAGCCGCTTCTCCCGGCCACCGCCTGCAGCGCCGGGGGCTGCTTCCCTCCGCCCCTGGGAGGAGGAGGAGGAGGAGGAGGAGGAGGAGGGAGGGGAAGGCCAAGCCGTCTGCATCCCCGGCAGAGGCAGCCAGCCCGCATCCCTAGGGAGCATCCCCCCGTCCCGCTCCGGCTGCTCCCACCCGTGATTTAAAGCGGAGGTTTGCTTTGTGCAACCTCAAACCCTCCCTTCCCCACAGTGTTGGGGGATCCCATCCTGCAAGGGGGCTGCGATGGGGTGCCCCGGTGGGTCCCCCTCTGGGGCTGTGCAGGGTTGTGCCTGTGACACGGGTAGCGGGAAGGGGAAACACAGGAGGATGCAGCACATGGGCACCGAGTGCTGCGGCCTCATCCTGACCAGGAGCGGGGTGCTCCAGGATGCTGTGTGCTATTAAAGCCTATTCATGTATTAAACACCAGTGTCTCAGGGTTCTTTAGATGCCCCAAGTTGGCCCCACCAACAAGCCAGTAGTGGCAGGGCGCAGCCTCTGCTTCCCCTTCCTCCCATAACCCATCCCTGCCTCCCCTTCCTCCTTTGCTTTGGGGATGGAGAAGGTGGTGTATCCTGTGGGCGCACTCCTGAGCACCCTGCAGTGACAATGCCCTCATCCCTGCCCTCACTGCCACCTTCATTGCTCACCACAACTGCTTTCCATAGCGCCCATCCTCATCCTCCCCATTCTGACATCCCAAACCGGCCCTTTGGCTGTTATGTTATTAACCTAAATGTATCTAAACCCCATATTTGAGCTCTATTGGCACGGGTGCCACAGCCTGGGCTCACAGCACAGCCATCCCCCATGGCACCGGAGCCAACCAAACCTACCTTGGCCAAGCCCCAGTCCTGGCGCTGCCACCACGGCTCAGGAAGTCAGCACTCTCCACTCAGGAAGTCACCAGCTTACGTGCCCCAGCATCGCCCAGCAACACACCCAGAGCTTACAACATCACCCAGTGCCACCCGTCGCCAGTGCCACCAGCGCCACCAGCACCTTGCCCAGCCTGGCTGTGAGATCCGGTTGGAAACGCCTGCGCTTGCCCATCCTCCAGGAGCAGGGCTTTAAAAGGAAAAGGGACATTTGGGTGCGTTTTTTTCCTTCCCTTTTTTTTTTGGATCCTGCTGCTTTTTCCAGCACGACACACCTTCTTGTGCTCCCTTTTTTTTCCATGGAGCGCCTCTATTTGTGCCGAGACTTTTGACTCAATAGGAGAGGAATGCTGTTAATTCCCACAGCTTGTGGGTATAAACATCCATCCAGCGCTGAAAGCGCCAAGGGGAGAAACCCGTGGGTCCATTGGGTGTGCTGGGACCAACAGACCCTCGGAGGGGGGCGACGGCAGCAGCGCTGCCAAGCCCTGGCTGGGGTTGATGTGATGCGGTGCCAAGGGCAGGGTGGGGATTGAAGCACCTCAGCTGTTCTCAGTAAGAGGATACCGGGGCCCCGGCCCCGCATGGGGCTGTTTTGTGGCTATAACCAAGCAACGGCCGGCTCCGGTGTCACAACCGGACCCCGGAGCGCTCGGCAGAGCCTGGGCACGTGCTGGGTCCGGCCGGCACCGGGAGCCGCCGTCATCCGTGCTCCGGAGTGGACTTTGCCCTGCAAACAGAGCTGGCAGGGAGTCACCGGCAGTGCGGCCGGGGGGGGGAATGGGAAAGTCAGGGGGGACAGAATGTTCCGGCTGTGGGAATGAATGGCTCCGGGCACTGGCCCACCGCTGGACCCGGGGGCTGTGGGGAGCAAAGAGCAGGTTTGAGTCACTTTGCCTCCACTCCAATGACTTGGTGCTGCCATGCCCTTTCCCAGTGGATCTTTTCCTTCCCATCACACACAGCGGATCTGCCCCAAAGGCAGGGACAGAGCCCGCGCTGTGGCCTCACCGTCCTCCATCAGCTCTCCTGGCACTGCCCCCCTGGCACCACAACAGCAGCTCTGGCGGTGGCTCCCTGCTGTCCTCCCACAACATTTAGGTCTTGAGGGAGGCTTGGCCAGCTCCGAGTCCTCCCTGGAGCAGCACCAGTGGTGCCCAATCTGCCCAGACCCCAGTGTTGGGATTCAGCTGCTGAGCCTGGGCGATGCCTCCATCTCAGCACCCTCTGCACGCTGCTCACCGCAGCTCTGTGCCGGCTGCGGCAGGGCGAGTGGTGCCGGATCCGTGTGCAGGAGCTGATCTCAGGGGGAAAGGGTGATCCCTGCAGGGGCAGGGAGAGCTTCCAGGGATGGATCCTGGTCCTTTGGGTGCAGCCTGGTTCACTTCACCTCCTGCCTCAGTTTCCCCAGCTGAGAGCTGTCAGTGACTTTCCCACCTTGGGGCCCAGCACGGGCACAGGGTGCCGTGGGGATGCTGCTGTGGGAGACAGCACAGGGCGAGCACCACGACTGAGTGCCAGGAGCTGGGCTCATCCTGCACCCATGGAGATGCTGGATCCGACTCAGAGCTCCCAGGGCAGCCCAGGCAAAGAGGCTTGGGGCAGATCCTGCAAGGGGGAGGCAAGGTCACCCTGTGGGGCTGGAGGAGGAGGAAGAGGGGCTCAGCGCTGGCCTGTGCCCAGCCAGGGCAGAGTTGGAAGGGGGAGCCCGAAGGTGCCGTCCATGCCACAGGGACCTTGGAAGCCGGAGCCTGCCCTCAGGCCACAGGCGCCGGCGGCTCTGGCTTATCTGGGTGCTGGGTCCTGCCCAGCCCTGAGGCAAGGAGGGACGAGGAGATCCCCGTTCCTACCATAGCTGCTCCCAAGGGAGACGCCGGCCCAGCCAGGGGAGCAGAGTGGGGATGGGGGGGGTTCTGCTCCCACACTTTCACTCCTTTGGCTTTATCTTCATTCACCCATGGGCCAGGCTTTAAACACGCCCCACACAGCACCATGCGCCGAGGCTGGGCTGGCTTCCCTGCAGGCTTTCCCATTGTATTGAATCCGGATGCCCACACAGGGGCGGGAGCTGCCTCTCGTGGCTCACCGTGGCCGGACACTGCAGGTGCAGGTGATGCTCCCGGGATGCTGTGTTGGAGCCATCCCTTCCCAGCACAGGCAGGAGCAACCACTGCTGTTTAATCCCTGTCTCCAAGAGAAACCGGCTCCTTGCACCTGAGCAAGGACACATTTGCCTTTTCCAGGGACATCTGTGGCCCAGGCACCCTTGTAGAAGCCCCGTTTTGAAGGCAGCGAGCGCAGGGCTGATTGAAACCATCACAGCAGTCAATCCCCACGTCCCAACGATCGCTTGCAGGGTCACTGCTGCCCGAGCGCCCGTGGACACTGCTCATCGCTGGGATTTTCCATATCCTGGGGCAAGCAACAACAGTTCCAGCTCTGGATCCAGGGCCCACGGGAGGGATGTGGAGCAAGAGGCTCCTGCTCAGGGATGCAGCGGGGTGGGAAGCAGCACCCATGGGGCTCAGAGGACCTTGTCCCGGCTGCCTGCAAGTGATGGAGGTGTTAATGAGTAATGAGAGAGCTGCCATCAGTGCCGCTGCCCAGCGAGGGGCAGGGAATGGGGCAGAGGACGAGCGAGAGCCCTCCCCGGCTGCACCGTGCTGCTGCTGCCCCAGTGCAAAGGGTAGGAGCTGAAGCGTGCAATGCCACAGCCGGTGGCTGAGGCGTTCTGGCACCCTTAGGTGATGTTTGGGATGTGACCTCCCAGGGATCAGGCACGGGGGGCTCTTGGGGCAGCCCCCACCTCTCTGCCTTGGTAGGATGTGAAAAAGGATCTTTTTCTGGAAGCTGATGACTTGGAGGTCGGTCAGAGCCAGCGGTGGGAAGTCAACACAACCACCTCGTTAGGGATCAGCTTTTCCCCAGTGCAGTTCACCTCATACCCAGCCCACACTCTGGGAAGGAGCCATTCCCCTGGGATCATGGGGGGACAAGAGGGTGCTAGGAAATTGCTTCCCAACTGTTTCAGCACTCACTGAGGTCTCCAGTCGTTATTCGAGGGGATGAAGGAGGGGAACGGGAAGCAAAGACACAAAAGAGTGGTGAGCCCCAGCCCCTTGCAGGCATCACCCCAGGTTGGGTGCTGCGTCCCCATCCCTGATCACAGCACCACTAAGCAGCAGCAGCACTCAGGTTTGCACAGCCCCTGAATCCCACGGGAGACGGAAAGGCTGGGAAGCTGGTGGGATGGACAGGCTGCTCGCTTTATAAACTCTTCCAGTCATTTCCAACGGTTGGCATCCTCCTCTGGGCCCGCGGCCAGGCCCTCGCGAGCCTCCGGGAAGGATGCGGCTTGAACACAGCGATGCAGCTTTCCACATCAGGAAACACATCCAGGGACCCAAACGTGGCTGAGCTGGGAGCACGGAAATGCAGCAGGATCCACTTGTTTCCTTGCCAGCCCCATGTCCCCGTGTCCTGCCGCCAGCCTGCTCACTGCCGGGATGCGTTGCCACTCCAGCCCAGTGCATCCTGTATTCCTCTTGCAGCTGGATCACAGAATCATGGAATCACAGAATGGTTTGGGTTCAAAGGACCTTAAGATCATCCAGTTCCAAGCCCCTGCCATAGGCAGGGACGCCTCACATGTCATCATCCCTTTGCAGCACTGGAGCAGCGTGGCATGGGGTGTTTCATGCGGCCCCAGGTACCACCCAGATCGGGTGCTCTTTGGGAACAGTGTTCTCCTGGGCGCTGCCATTGGTAAAGGTCACCCTTGGGCCTGTCAGGTAAGGGATGGTGGTGGCTGTGGGGACCTCAGTACAAGGGCAGGACATGGCCACCAGCTCCAGGTCCTCTCCTGAGGATGGGGATGGACACAGCCATGGTACTGCGGGACCCCGGGACCCACAGGCCACGGCTCCAGGGATGACGATGCTGTGGTTCCTTGCTCCAGTCCCGCACTCACTGCTTTGCTCCGGTTCTCCCCGCTGATGCTCAGGATCGGAGGGACGGGAATTGGGTATCCCAAAGGGTGGGAGCAGCCCCCGGTTGCCCCCGCACGGTCCCTCGGGGGGGGGGTGTGGGGGTGTGGGGTGTGCGCACACCGAGGTGGGGTTCACCCGGTGCCGGTGCCCTGGGTCCCTGCGCGCGTCCCCCGCCACCGGGGCCACCTGCGGGAGGGGAGGGGGGGGGGGGGGGGGGGGGGCCGGGCCCCGGTGCGGGCGGAGCTTCCCGCACCGCCCCGCCCCGCAGAAACTTTCCTTCTGCGCCGGGCGCTCGGCGGGAGCCCGGAGCGGGGCCGGGGCTGCAGCGGGAGCCGGGCGGGCCCGGCCCTATGGGCAGCGGCTGCCGGCGGTGCGGGGCGGTGCGGGGCGCTGCCCGCCGCGGCCATGTCCGCCGGGGCTGCACCTGCGGAGGGCGGAGAGCGGGACCCGGAGCGCGGCGGCGGAGCAGCGGCAGCGGCGGAGGCTGCCCCGCAGCGGCGGAAGGCCCGGACGGGCTCCCTGCGCCGGGCACTGAGCTGGCTCCGCGGGCGGCGGAGGAGGAGGAAGAGCGGCGGCTCCCCGGGGGCGGCGGACGGGAGAGGTGAGGGGCGAGGAGGGGACGTGGTGGTGGTGGTGGTGGTGGTGGGCACGGAGGGGCCATGGTGGTGACCATGGTGGTGGGTAAGGAGGCGGCGTGGTGGGGTCCAAGGAGGTGGTTGAGGAGGAGTCGGGTTGGGGACCATGAAAGGGTTGGGGTGAAGGCATTGGGGTAGGTGAGGAGGGTCAGGGCAGGGACGTGGATGGGGGTGGCCAAGGAGTGGCCACAGAAGTGTCCACGGAGGGGTCAGAGTGGGCCCATGGAAGTGGGCAAGAAGGTTTTGGGGTGGGGGCCGTGGAGGTGGTCAAGGAGGTGTCGGGGAGGGGGTTGAGGAGTGGCCCAAGGGGAGTCACGGTGGTGGCCATGGAGGTGGCCAAGGAGAGCTCAAGGTGGCCGTCGAGGTGAGCAAGGAGAGGATGCAGTAGAAGCCAAGGGGTGGTGACCAAAGGGAGGTCTCAGTGGTGGCTGAGAAGGGGTGGAGGTTCTGGCCATGGAGGTGGCCGAAGGGAGAGCACAGTGGTGGCTGAAGGGGAGTCGAGGTGGTGACCAAAGCGTGGTCACGGTGGTGTCCAAGGAGGGTCAGTGGTGCTGGCTGTGATGGAGGCGCTGGCCGTGGTGGCAGCAGAAGTGTCTGAACCGGGGGTGGTGGCCATGGGGGCTCTGTGGCCACGGTGGCTGCAGCAGCAGCAGCAGTAGCAGGCGGGATCCAGCATTCCCTGGTGCAATCTCGCCCCGGCCCCGAGGGCTGGTGCCGGTTCACTGGGTAGGTTCTCTCCCCGCTGAGTCAGAAGGTCACTGGGGCTGAGGGAAACCTGGAGGGACGCCAGACGCTGCCTCCTCCTCCTCCTCCTCCTGGGAAGGGTGTTTGCGTGCTCCAGGTGTGGCCCTTCCTGCCCTAGATATGGCCTCACCCCAGCCAGTCTGTGGGGTGCTGCTCCATAGCCCAGCCGCATCCCTGCTGCCTTGACCAGCGCAAGGTGCTGTGGGTGGCCTTTCCTCTTTGCTCCCCCGGGGCTGTGTTCCAGGGATCTATGGGCTCAGCCCGTGACATGGGGCCTTCAGTGGTGGCTGGGTGCTGGCGTGCCTGGTCATGCTCTTCTCCTTGGTGCTTGCTGTGCAGTCGTCGGTGTCCTGGCGAGGTGGAGGTGTCACCCCGTGCACGGGAGCGGTGCTCAGCCTGTCCCCTCCCTGTGCCATCGGGGTGCCTCCACTGCCCTCCCCGCAGGGACATCACCGCGGTCATGCCAGGGGAGAGGCTGCTCCTGCGGCACCCAAAGGCCGCCGTTGCCTGGGACTTTCTGCCTCACTTTGCCCCAGGGGGTGAATTCCCAGGCACCCAGGGCCGCACGCAGGCACGTTCACTGCTTGGAAAAGCACCCGGAGCTCTGCGATAGGAAAGGAGTGGCTGTGGAGACGCGGAAGGCTCTTGGGAAGAGGCTGAGCTCTCTGCTTGAGCCGCTCCATCGGATGCTGCCGGTGCCGCCTCCTGGCCCATCACGCATGGACGCCGCTGCCACGGCCCAGCGCTGAAACCTGAGCAGTAAAAGAGATGTGCTGGAGCATGTGATGTTCCTCTTGCGGCGCAGAAACGCCTCCAGCAGCGCTGCCAGCCTTTTCCTTTCCCTTTTTTCCTCCCCCATAAAGCCATAACATCACCAGCTGAAATGCGGAGTCACTGCTCGGGGACCTCCAGCCTGCTCGCCACAACATCCCTCACATGGAACCATAGAATGGTTTGAGTTGGAAAGGACCTTAAGATCGTCCAGTTCCAACCCCCTGCCATAGGGAGAGATGCCTCACGTTAGACCGTGTCGCTCAAGGCTCTGTCCAGCCTGGCCCTGAACACTGCCAGGGATGGGGCATCACCAGCACAGCCTGCTCAATTGGATCCCTGCATCCGGGAGGGCTGCCCCATCACCTGCCCGTGGTCCAGGCTGGTGATGCAGGGGCTGTGCAGTGCCATGGCCCAGCCCAGGGCTGCCGGACCCTTCCCTTCCCTCCAGACTGTGCTTTTGGCTGTGCTGGCATCAGCTTGCTCCATGGTGCAGGGTGGGGAAGCAGCTTGGATGTGCCCTGCCCCAGATGGGAATTGTTCCAAATATCAGCTGGGAGCTGTGGAATGGCAGAGCTTCAGCAGGTCCCCGTGGCTCCGGGTGCCTTCCCCCTGGGTGTGCACAGTGCTGGGGGTGCTTTGGATCAGGCCATGGCCCATCAGCTCCTCATCACTCTGCTGTTCCTGCAGGTGGCTTTGGTTGTGGAGTGGGGACAGGACACATCTGACCATGCCTGTTACATCCTGGTTGTGGGAAGGGACTGCACAGGATGCTCAGGATGGGGAGGGAAGGAGAGAAGCTGTCCTAGGGAGACATAGGTTAGGAGCAGGTCTCAGCCTGGGCATCTGCTCGTTCATGACCTGGGTGTTGGTGAGGTTGGAATTGCTCAGCACTGAAACCGTGGGAGCAGGAGGATGAAAGCGTTTCCACTTTGGATGAATCCCATGGGTCCATCTAATCGGAGATCCTATCTCTGGCTGCTCAAACAGCTGAGCTGTGTAGAGGAAAGGCACAGCACAGTAATCCTGCTTGTGGGCAGTTCCAGGCTCCCTCTCCCGTAGGGAACAGCAGCAGCTTTGGGGCTGGAAGCTGAGTCCTCTCCCATTTCCCAGCTGGATGCTCTGCCTTGTTTGTGCAAACGGGCCCCATTGGCTCAGCATCCCCCTTTCAGGCCAGTGAAACTCTGCTGCAGGGTAATTGCTGCTGTGAACTGCAGGGCTGCATCCTGGAGCATGCAGCAGCTGCCAGGGTGCCACCAGTGCCGGGCTGTTTCACCTGTACACAGCCCAGCACCCAATGACCCCATCCATCCCCGTGGTATCCCAGCACCTCGCCATTCCCCTCTGTTTATTTCCACAATAACCTTTGGAGGCAGAGGAGCCGTTAACCCCTGGGATGGGGACCGAGGCGGGGATTGCAGCTGGGCTGTGCCAAGGGTCCAATGCGGAGCAAGGAATTGGGGTGCTTGGGCCCCGCTTTGCTCCTGGGTTTTCCTTGCTGGGAGCCAGGAAGCTGAAAGCTTTTCCTTCTCCTCTGTGGTGAAGGCAGCCTCTTAACCCCGGTGGCACCGCCACCGCGAGCCTGCTCCTGAGTCCTGCCACCTGCCCCTGGGTTTAGGCTGGATTTGGCTGCTGCTTTATCCCGGTTTCGCAACAGTCTCAATTCACAGAACATTCCTCGTAACCCCCTGATGAAGTGAAGGAATTGATGTTCCAGAAGGATTAAATTAGGGTTGGAGCCTTTTCTTTCCCTTTCTGATGCCAGATTCGTCCAGCAGCAAGAGATTTCCTGACTGCCATGGACACACACATACCGTGGGGTTAAAAATAAAGCTCTCCATGGGCCCAGCTGCTTTATAACATCAGCAAGTGCTCGTACACGGCACGAGGTAGCTTTGCTGTGTGTGTGGTGGGGTGGCAGTGGCTGGGCTGGTGGCGCTGGGCTCAATGCTGTGCGGTGCTGGAGGCAGTGTGGGGGCCGTCCCTGTGTGTTGGTCTGATAAGAAGAGATGTGAAATCTCACCGGGCACTCGGTTTCCTCCATCCCCTGCTGCTGCGTGGTGCTTGCTTTGGTGCAAACGTGGGCTGTGTGGTTCAGTCCTGGGCTGTGTGGTTCAGTCCTGGGCTGTGTGGTTCAGTCCTGGGCTGTGTGGTTCAGTCCCGAGCCCTGCTGCTCCCGCTCCCAGCGTCATTCCCATGCGTGTGTGGGAATGGATCTGTTAACGTGCACAAGGCAAAGAGTGACGCTTCAGAAGATGTGAGCAGCAGGAATGCCCTGCCTGGCCTGGCCGTGGCGAGCGGCCCTGCTGTGAACAAAGAGAGGTGTGTCTGCAACCACAGCTATTCCACCTGGAGACAACTGGAAGAATTACCCTTGCGAATAACGTTCCATAAGATCCGATAAAACTATTTCGCCGGAGTCATATTTCCCTTTAGGAGGAAGCTCTTCTTTCATAAGACAATATCATCATTGACTTGCGCTCCGGCAGCGATGGAACATAAGCTGCTGGAAGGTGAAGAGCTGGGCAAGCACGAAGTGAAAAAGCATTTCCCTGCCAAGCAGGAGCCGGAGCCCTGGGCTGGTCCCCATGGCTGCTGCTGTGCAGGGATTCAAAGCGCCTCATCCAGAGCAGGGAGCCGAGCTCCTGCAGGCTGGAGCCGGGGCTGTCATCGACCCACGCTCCGGCTGGAGCAGGAAATCGTCTGAAACCCTCCTGGTTATGTATTTCTGTTAATGATTGGGGATCTCAAGTGGGGTTTTTCTGTTACCTTTGCCTCGCTGAGCTTTACTTCCCCTTGAAGGGAGCAAGGGCTGAATTCCTTTCTCATTCAGGCATCTCAGCTCCTGCTCTGTGTTTGCTTGGCGACGGCGTCAGGGTTAGGAAACACTGGGAATGATGGAGAAAACACCAGGAGGGAAGGAATCGTTCCCCTGGGCCGGCACAGAGGGGTCCGTGCCAGCCTGGTGTGGGCTGGCCTGAGGGAGGGAGCGTGTGACTGTGGGACATCAGCTGTGCCTGTGGCAGTCACGCTGGGATGATGATGATGAGATCTGTATCTATCTCGTGAGCAGTTTCACCCCTGCTCCGTGCTGTTATCAGAGTGCTCTCAGTGAATACAGCTGGAGGGTTCTGGAGAAGGGACTGTGCCTGGAGGCAGCATCCCTTGCCCCCACTTCCCACCAGGCATTCCACAACTGGGGGTTGTAGCGTGTCTGCTGTGCTGGGAATCGCATGCCGGGGAAGCTGCAGATGCTTCCCTTCCCCTGCCAGGTTTTCCCAGTGGATTTCTGGGCGCTGTGGTTTAACCCCAGCTCTGGGAGGAGGGATGAGAGCAGCCAGGGGCAGTGCAGCCTATCCATGGGTTTCTGAGGGGTTTGTGTCCCCAGGCAGTGATGCCGGTCTGTGGGGATGCTGGAGCTGCTTCCAGCCACCAGGACTGAGCCACGGGCCCCAGGGGGGGGGAGCAGGAGCCAGGTTTCCACGTGTCTCTGAGCTACCCCATTGGAATTGTTCCAGCTCAGAGGAGCCACTCGGGTATTTATGGCACACGTGGGCTTTGCTGGGCTCTTGGGGCTCAGCTCCTGCCTGGAGCCCCCTCGGTGCATCCGAGGCTGCGGCTGGGGGCGGTGAAGCTCTGGTGCCGGTGCTGCCAGCATTCCCGAGGCAGGTGCTGGAGCGGTGGGCGTCTGTTTTGGGAAGTGTCTCGCTGTATCTGGGGCAGTCGCAGGCTCCAGCCTCTCCTTTCCTCGCAGAGAGAGAACTTAAAGGGCTCCGCTGGGAAAGTGTGGCTGCAGAGGAGCCTCCTGTGTCACCAGGGAGGGGACTGCATGGCATGGGGGGGCCTCTGCACCCTGCTTCTGAGCTGCTGCAAGGGGATGGATGTCCCAGGGAGGTGCTGGGCAGTGGGAGGAAGCCCTGTTCCAGGCTGGAGGTGCCCTTTGTTGATCTGAATCATCTTCCCCCATCGGTGGGCAGAGACCTCTCATTGCACTTGTGACCATGATCGTGTTTAATCCTGGCTGCCCCAAGACGGAAAAGCTGCCCCTTGAACTGGGTACAGCCAATAATGGGAAACGGGGGATAGTTTTCCACTGAATCCCCCATTCCCTTAACAGCTCCCACTGCAGACAGAGCAGCAATGCCTGGGGACAGGCCCTGTCGGTGGCACAGGGTGGTCTCTGCTGTGCCTTTGGGGCAGCAAGCCAAGCTGGTGGGAAACGGAACCATCAATATTTCCAGTGGGGAGAAGGAGCCTGAATTCTCAGCCCATCGCCTCGGAAGGTCAGCACAAAGCGGCCGCTTGAGCTTTCCGCTTTACTCCTGGTTTTCATGCCCCGGTTTTGTGCCTTTCCCGCAGCGCCCTCCTTCCTCTTTATCCCGGCCTTTGATGAATCACCTCCAGAACAGAAAACATTGCCAGCAGGAGCTGCCCCCTCCCTGGCTGCCCCCTCCCTGCCCTCGCAGCGTTTCGTGTTCTCATTAGGAATCCCGAGGGAAAGCTGGGCTCAGGAGGGAACAGGCTCGTGCCCGTGTTTCGGGCTTGTCCGTGCAGGGCTGGGGCAGCGCTGCCCGTGCTCTGAGCTGCTCTTCCCCTGGCCGCTCACTGCTGGAAAACCCCATTCGGCAGGAGCGGGGTCTGGAGCAGCAGGGTTGGAGGTGCCAGCACCATGAGCTGATCTGGGCGCGGATGTCCATGGGGGTCCCCCAGTTATGTGACTTGTTCCAGTGACCATGGAGAGGGTGGCGGGGGTTAAATTAACATCCACCTTCGGGCATGTGGGTGCTCGCCCGGAGGTTGCGCAGCGGCTTCACCCAGCCCGGGTCTTCAGGCGCCTTGGGAACCCTGTTCTAGCCTTTGCCGTGCTGGGCTTGGCCGGGGTGTCCCCATGGGGCTGGGACACTGCAGACCCAGGAGCGGGGCTGTGGTTTCTGCTGTTGGAGCTGCGCTCAGGGACAGACTCAAATGGTGGCGGCTCGGTGGAGCGTGGCAAACTCCAGGGAGGTGGGAGCGGGGATGGAGGCGGGTGCCGGGTCCGGTTGTGCCGACGTTCGGGGACGTTTGGGGACTGATCTCCCTTCACCCGCTCGCCGTGGCCGTGGCACCCTTGCGGAGGGATGGTGCTGGGAGGGTGCTGTGGGATCCGAGGGATGGATGATTCGGGCAGGCCCCTCCTCTCTGCCTGTGCCATTGGCTCCGGCACCGCCGCCTGCGGGAGCCGAGCTCCGCGAGCAGGAGGGATGGGAGCCGGCGGCTGAGCGCCGCTGCGTGCCGCGGCCGCCCGGGCCACGCCGGGGCCCCGCCATGTAACACCTCGGCCTCCTCCACCGGCTCCGGTGGAGGGCGAGAGCCGCTCATGGGCAACGCGCACCGCAAGAGGAGCCCAGCGGGCGCCAGGGCCGGCTCCTCCTGGCTCTTCGGCCGCGCCGGGAAGCCGGGCGCAGGTAGGAGCCATGGGGAGGGGGCTGCGTGGGGACGGGTCCCGGCCCCGTGCCTTCCACGGGAGCGTTCATTGCCCTCTGGTGTCCGCACCGCGGCGTGGGGCTGCGCTGGAGGCTTCGCTCTCACCCAGCACAGGGTCAGCCCCTCCGGCCCCGGGGATTGAGCCTGGCTGCACGCAGGGGCTGTGTCGGTGTGCGGGGCACCAGCCATGGGCTCGCCTGCGCTGTCAGGACGCGGTCACCCGCTGAGGTTTAGTTCCCAGTTTGGTTTTCCGAGCCGGGACTCGGGGCTGCGGCGTCACCTTCCTCGCCGTGCCTTGGCTCCCCTCGCCGTGCCTGGGGAGCAGTGGGTTTGGGAATGCTTGTAGGGAGCACCGGGATGCTCCCCCCTCCCCGTATCCGTCCTGCACAAGTGCCCCCCTCACTCTGCGTGCATCTGCCTGTCCGTGCGCTGCTGCTTTATGCTCCTGCTCAATGGATGCAGCTGAAAAGCCCAGGAGGAGACACGGGGCAGGGAAAAATCTTGTCTGTGAGGAATAGGGGTGGGGGAAAGGGTCCTGCACCGGTCTAGACCCACATATGGAATCACCAGCCCTGCAGGGTGTCTGGTCCTGGTGATCTTCCTCCATGGTTCCTCCTCTGGAGCAGAGCAGTGCAGGCAGCAAAGGTCTCTTGCAGAAACCTCATCCCCATCCCACGGTGGCTGATTTCCCTGCCGATGTTGTTAAATTGTCCCCACACCCCAGCCTGGCCTGAATCAAGGAAGGGACTTGATGGGCACAGGAGCAGAGTCTGGGGTCGGTGGGAGTGGGATTAGTGAGGCCGAGAGGGGATGGTTTTCTCTGCCAGCCCTGTGTGACCCCCGGCCCCGCCATCCCTCCTGTTTTCCTCGGTCTTTACAGCCCAGGTGAGCTGACCTGAGCCGTCCTCAGGGAAAACAGGGTTGGAGCCAACCCCCCACAGGCTTGGGGGGGCCGGGATGGGGAGAACCTGGAGGGGCTCAGGCTCGTAAGCACCCACTCGGTGCCTGGGGAAACTGAGGCACGAGTCCCCAGCGGCTTGTAGCTGTGCAAGGACGGCATCTCCTTCACCGCAGGCTCCTCACTGTCCACCTCACCTCCACCAAAGTCATCCTCTGGCTGTGGTCTCCGTGCAGGAAGGGCTTGGTGCCATCACGTTATAGCTGGGTTCCTGCTCTTCCCTGGCTCTGCCCTGACCTGCAGCGATGCAGGCGATGGGGTGAGCCGCCTCCCTGGGCGAGGTGGCTTGTGAGCATCCCTGGTGCAGCTCTTCCCTTGTGCTGTACCTGTCCAGATCTCTCCGTTCCCCACCAGGCTTGGGTGTCCCTTTGCCAGTCCCTGAACTGGGACTGTGGGGCTGCCACTGCTGCCCTTCTCCAGGGCTGGCCGGGAGATGCCCAGGGAAAGGATGCCCTGTGTCATATGGGACCGTGCCATAGAGCCGGGGGACAGACCCTGCAAGGCAAAGGCCATGGGGTGGAAGGTCCTGAGAAAACATGGGTCGAGTTGTGTTTGTTCTCTGCAGCAGCTCCATGGCAACCGTGCAGTGGCCACAAAGCCAAAGAATTTGCATTGTGTCGGTTCAGCATTTCGGAGGGCGCAGCGGGATCACCGGCTGGGGGCAGGGTGCCCAGCACCCAACCACGGGACCCTGCTGTTGCTCTCATCTCGCCCCTGCCCTGCCCACAGACCATGGGTGCTGCTGGAGTTTGGGTCAGAAGCTAATTGCAGCTGGTGGGCAACTGGGCCAGCATCCCCCAGTTCTCATCTCTGCATCCCTGGTTGCTTTGGGAGCACTGGTTCGGTCCCATCGTGCCCATTGCTGGCAGGTCAGGCCTGGGCAGGCACCAGCAGCTGCCTTTGTGCCTTCACCATGTGCAGGGTGGTGTTGGGCATGTTTTGATGCTGAAGGATCACAGCAGCGGTCCCAGGGACAGGGTTGGCCAGGCAAGAGCATGGCTGAGGGCTGCCGGGGTGGCTCTACCTGCTGCAGGCAGCTGCCTGCAACCTGTGCCCTGCCTGGGTGTCCCCACTGTGCTTCATCAGTGCCAAACCCACATCCCTGTGCCGGAGCAGAGCCCGGCTTGCTCTGGGGTGCATCCCCTGCTTCTCCTTCCCTGGGATCATCCACAGCAGGAGCTGCTGGGGAAGGTCCTTGAGCACCAGGGAGAGCAAAGCCTCTTATCACCTCCTTATCGGGATGGCCCCGCCGGGCCCGGCTGAGTCAGGGTGAAAGAACGTGGCACCCAACCAGGCTGCGCCCGCCGAGTCCATGGGGATGTGGCTGCTGCCGACATGTCCCGATGGATGGGTGCCGGGGCAGGCTGCAGGCACACGCAGTGCGGGTCAAGGGGTGACCCATGGCCATGAGGCTCCCAGCAGCAGCTCCAGGGTGGGCTGAGCGGCTCTGGGCGTCTTCCAGCTTCGCGGCCGCTCTTTGTGCCAGACCCATGCTGGGCCGGCTCCGTAAACAGCCCCGGAGCAGATAAGGGCAGGGGCCCGCCCGGCATGGGATGAGCCGGGATTTACACAGGCGGTTCTCCAGCACGCCGGTGGCCAAGCCCTTCCCGGTGCCCCTTCCCGGTCCTGGAGCACGGGAGGAGGTGAGGATGCCAGAGAGGGGCTGTACATCAGGGACTGTAGCGATAGGACAAGGGGTGATGGGTTCAAACTGAAACAGGGGAAGTTCAGGTTGGAGATAAGGAAGTTCTTCCCTGTGAGGGTGCTGAGGCGCTGGCACAGGGTGCCCAGAGAAGCTGTGGCTGCCCCATCCCTGGCAGTGTTCAAGGCCAGGTTGGACACAGGGCTTGGAGCAAGCTGCTCTAGTGGAAGGTGTCCCTGCCCGTGGCAGGGGTTGGAACTGGATGAGCTTTAAGGTCTCTTCCAACCCAAACCACTCTGATTCCATGATCCATGGATGTCCCAGGCAGGAAGCTGCCTCCAGCGCTCGGCTCTGACATGCCATGCCGTGCCCACTTGGCAGGCGCCCCGTCACCAAGAGGCAGGGATGGGACCTGCTGTTGTGCTGTTGGTTATCCCCCTCCTCCAGTTTGGTGGCAGTTCCAGCCCCATCTGAGAGCCTCTGTCCCATCTCCTCCCCTGATCCCACATCAGCATGTCCATCTCAATCCCTGGTGGAAGACGGCTGGCTCCTCACTGCTTCCTACCAGCGCTGCTGAGCCAGATACCTGTAGGCAGGAGTGGGGTTGGGAGCTGCTCGCAGGACGGTGGATCCCTGCATGGAAAAACCTGCAAGGTCTTGTCCCTAATCCGTCTCTTGGATTTGCTCCTGCGTGGAGCCAAGTACCTGCTGCGACAGGCACGCTTACAGAGCACCCGGGTACCGGCAAACACGCCAGGCATGATGGCACGCGCCGTGGGGATGCGGCAGGGAGCCGCCTGCATGGGAGGTGGAGGAGAGGACACGGAGGGAAAGGGAAGCTGTGATAAAGCCGTGGACTTTGGAAGGAGGAGGAGGTGCCAGGTGTGTGTCCCCATCCCTGCGTGCCGCCGGCGCTGCCATCCTGGCCCTGTGTTGCTTCCGAGGCTCTGCCCGCCGCCCTCTCCCACCCTGCGCTCCCCACCTGGGCCCATCCCGCCTGGATCCGGCTCCTGGCCGGGGAAGGCTGTTATTTACCTTCAAACCTGTTTGGTGGCTTCTCCGGGGAGGGGACGAGCGTGGGGTGGGGATGTGGTTGGACTTGGACAGAGGCTCCTCTGGGCTGGAACAGGGGCTGGGATGAGGCGCAATCCGGCGTCGTGGTGGTCCTGCCTCCCTGCCCGGGGCTGGGACCCCGCCATGGGCTGCTGCCAGACCCTCGCCCTGGCTCCATGCTAACTCACGGAGCAGGAGACGCTGCGTGTCACCGCATGTGCTGCCTGTGGGGCATGTGCAGGGCAGCAGCGAGGTCAGGGCCGAGTTGCACAACCCCTGTGTCCTGCCCGGACAGCAGCCGTGGCTGGGCAATGGTTCTCCTCTGAGCCTTCATCCTTCGCCATGGCCCGCTGGCTCACCGGGGTGATGCTTTCTGCACCGGGGCTTAGAGGAAGAAAACTGCCCCAAGTTTGTTTTCCTATTTGAAATGAGTTTGACTTCAGCCTCTGCGTGGGATCGGGTTGGAGCATCGAGCCAGCAGCACGCACCGGGTTGGGTTTATTTGCTTTGTGGAGCTGTTTTCTTGGCTGAAGCAGCAGCCCCCATGCGAGGCCAAAGGCAAGGAGCAGCCCCCGGGCTCGCAGTGGGGGCTGCGTGGCCACAGCCATGATAAACATTAATGTGCTCTTATCCTGCCTGCAGAGAGCACGGTCCCGCGGCGTGTCCCGGGGCACGGATCCTATGCAGAGGGAACAAAGGTGGCCAGGGTGGTTGTCACAGCCCCTCAGCAGCTGAAGGTTGGGGCACAGAGCAGGGCAGGGCAGCCCAAGCGGGTGCCAGGTCCCACCTGGGATCATGGGGCTGCCTGAGCACAGCTGATGGGCCCAGGGAAAGAGGGGCACGCTTGGGCTCATAAAGAGCTGTCATCACTCTTGATATTCCAGGGAGATATCCCTGCAGGGCTGCCTGCACCATCACTGGCTGTAAGGGGAGGGGAAGAGGGGCTGGTGCTGGAGCAGAAGGGCTGAATGTTGGAACAGGGGGGCTGGATGCTGGCACAGAGCAGCAGGGCCCCCATGCTGATTGCTGTCTCTTGGGGCTGGAAGCTCATGATGCACCCCATTAGTGTTACCTATGGCATCTGCAGGCAACCAGCGCTTTGCTCCCTTTCAGGATGGGGAGCAGAGCAGTCCCCAAGCCTGGTGCACGCCTGGGAGCAGCGTGGTGGGAAGGAGCCCCAGAGTGGTGGGAGAGCATCAACCCCATGAGGCAGGGGGTGTTCTTGCTGCCTTCCCACTGCTCTCTGCAGCACGGGAGGCAAGGTCTGCATCCCACCGAGCAGGGCACAGCAGGCAGGGTCCTTCCCCTTCCTCCCCCTGGGGACCTCACAGCCCCTTTCCCACCCCCCTGCCTGCTCCCACTCCTCCCCATTCCTCCCCGGTGAGTCAGTGGTGGAAGGGGCAGGCCGGGAGCTGCTGCCTGTTCCCTGCCTCCTGCCGCAGGACCCGCCGCTGCGCGGGGAGCAGACAAGTCGAGGCAGTGCCGTGCAGGCAGAGGTGGATGCTTGCAGCTGGGTCTGGCCAAACCTGCTGCTTGCAGGAGGCACAGGCCTGGCGGGGAGGGGGACGGGAGCCAGGATTGTCTCCTCTGGCTCTGCCCAAGTGAAGAGCAGCATCAGGGCTAAGCGAGGTCCGGGAGGGAGCTGGACCAGCACCATACTCTTCTTGCATCGTCCCTGGCCCAGGGCTGTATGGCCCCAGTCGTGTTCCTTTGCGGTCTCAGCTCTGGTCCTCCCCTTGGGCAGCCGTTCCCATTCTCACCCTAATGTGGTGGGTTCCCTGGCATTCCCTGTTCCTTGCTATCAGTTTGCCTTGCTGTGGGGATGCTTTGCTCCCTCTGGACCATTGCTGGCACTGATAGCAGCAGATACCAGCTCTGAGTCAGGGAGAGCATCCTTGAGATGGTGCCCGGCCCTGAGGGACCTCCAGCTGGTTCTCCAGGAGGATCCTGCTGCCGTGTGGGTATGAGACACGTGTGTCAGATCAGTGCTGCTGAGCCTGGAGGGGACGGGGCGATCCAGGGCACGGCACAAGGAATGCACAAGGGACGGGGCACCAGCTCCATCCGGGTGTGTTGCTACCAGCACCGGTGGCTTCCTCAGCCCACCGGGATCCTCAGCCTGTGCCGCAGGATCAGGCCTCTCTCCCTCCTGGCTTTTCCTTCCTTTCCCCATCCCCTTTGCAGCAGGTTTCTCTGTTGACACATGAGGCAAGGAGGATGCGATAGTGAAGGTTGAGGAGCGGAGGGGAAGCGGAGGCTGCTCTTCACGTACCACCATGCTCCAGCCCTCATCATGATGCTCCTCCAATGGCCAGGCTCTGCTCTGGCCCCGGTTGGGTGGTGGCCGTTGTGCCCTGCCCGGATTATCCTTTGGGCATTGCAGAACGATGCCGAGCTCCTCCTGCCCCAAGCCACAGAGGTGGCACACAGGAGAGGGACGCGTCTGTGTCAGCAAGGGACGCTCCTGAGGCCCTCTGGGTCCTTGCAGGTGATGGGGCCCGTACAGGGAGGCAGAACAGGGGCTGTCTGCTGGCACTGGGAATGTCCTTACAGCAGCATCCAACAGCAGACCTGGATCCTGGACCAGGAGCACAGCAGGGACTGTCCCCCTTCACCCATGGGAGGCTCTGTAGGGAGATCCCAGGTTCAGCTCCATCCATGCAGAGGTGGATCCCAGAGGGCTGGAGATGGGAGTGGTGTGTGATGGCTCTTGGCTGTGTTTGCCTGAGGCCCTCACAGGGCTCATGACGGGCAGCCCAGAGAGGAGAGGGCAGCACGTGGCTGCCCGCTTTGTGCATCCTCAGCCCTTTCATTATATCCCTTTTCCACTTGTGCTGTGCAAACGGCTGGGAAGCGGCTGCCTGTGGCTGCCGGCACCTTCTGGGTGAGCCCATCCTGCCCCAGTGCTGGGTTACCCATAGCAGGGGCTGCAGGGCAATGCTTGTGTTTGATGTTAGGGGCATCAGACACAGAAATCCTTGCTAAGCCAGGATCTGCCCAGCCAAGGACACAGAGGTGCCCTTGGCAAGGTTAAACTGTCCTTGGGCTGCGCATTCAATGCTTGGGGTCTGGTGGGACCCTCGTACTCTGCTTTGGGTGATGCTGCTCTGAATGCAACCCAACCTCTGTCTTGCTGCAGCAAACCTGGGCACGGCCCATGGGGAGCTGGTGGGCAGGAGAAGGAGGGTTTGACAGGTTGGCATGGCTGGCACCAGGACCTCCCTGCTGCTGGTTCAACACTGGGAGCTCTTCACCTTCTGGGGCAAAATGCCTGTAGATGGGAGGGATGGAGCTCCCTGAGGGACCTGGGGCTGATGGACAGGGCAGATCCCCTTCTGCTGGGGCACTGGTGCTGCAGGGAGCCTGCCTGCAGCCACCCCGGGAGCACGCAGCACCTCCTGTGTCCTCAGTGCCACGGGCCGTGCCAGCGCCTGGTCACTGGTACTTCTGCCCCTGCCTTCACGTGCCCTGTGCCTACTGGTTAGACTGGTCTAAGAGACCTTGTTCTCCCACCGTGCTGCCAGCTCGTGACCGTGACAGAGCCGTGCTGGTTGCCCTGTCCCTAAGGACCAATGCCCCATGACAGCTCGTGGCCCCCTGCCATGGGCTGAGCCGTGCCAGGGTCGGGGCTCTCCCTGGCAGGGCTGAGGGGCTGCGGTGGGTGCCATGTCCTGGGGTGCCCTGGGGATGAATGAGGAGCAGGAATGCCAGGGGAATGCCAGCACCATTGGCTCTGCTGTGCCATATCCCAAGGGCTGGTGCTCACCGGAGGAGAAGCCTCCCAGCTCTTCCCGCTTGGCTGCACTGTTGTGGAAGCAGGTTTGCAGGGATGCTGTGCCCAGTGGGGAGCAAGTGAGGAGGGTCCTGAGGGGCCCTGAGGGTAAAAGAGGGGGGAGTTGGGGAAATGCTGGCCCTGAGCCCGTGGAACCGAGTGCTGTGGGCTGTGCCGTGCAGGGGAGGGGGCGGGAGCCTGGGGGTGACGGGGAGGCCAGAGGAGGAGCCCCGCTCTCCTCCCGGAGCAGGGTGGGCGCAGCCGGGGTTGTCCCCTCCCCGGGTCGGGCTTCTCCCCGCACCGGGCGGCTGCGCCGGAGCCTCTTTGCCCGCTGAGCATCCTCGTGCCGTGCGGATGAGGCCGGGGAGCGGGAGCGTGGAGCCGCTGGCATCCGCCTCGCTGGCACACGGCTGGGCCAGAGCCGCCCCGGCACAATAGGCAGAGCCCCAGCCCTCCTCCCCGGCCCACCATGGTGGTTTTCATGGGCAGGAACCTCTCCTCGCTTCTGGCTTTCTTCAAGAAGAAGGGTGAGTGAGCGGGAGGGAGGGAGAAGCGCCTTGTCCTTACACAACCCCCGGTCTCCAGGACCCCCTGGTCCTGGCATCCCAGGGGGATGAGCAGGGAAGGTCACCTCAGCCCCAGCATCATCCCCTGGCAAGTTAATGGAGTAAATCACTGCGCTCCACTCGCCGGAAGGCGGCTCCGAGCGTGCGGGGTGTGTGTGTGGGAAAGATGTTGGGCGAGGGGCTGCTGAAATTGGGAGAGAAAAGGGCTGAGGGGAAGAGGAATGTGATGGGGGTGGGTGTGGGGGGGTACCTTGTGTCCCCTCAGGACCCAGCACCAGCACGGGGCTGCCCTGTGCCACCACCTGCGCTCCCAGCCTGGCCGTGCTCCTTGTCCACTCGCCATGCCGGGATGCTGGGGAAGCAGAGGCCGGCATGGCGCGGCACCGAGAGCGCCGGCTCCATTGTTCAGGGCCTGCTCCTTTGTGTGCCAGAGCGCAGCCACCTTAGTGCCTGGCCGGGAGGGGATGAGGGCCACGGGGACGCAAGGGATGGGTGCGTGGTGCTGGGGATGCTGAGCAGCAGGTGCCTGTGTCCCCGGGGTGCTGCCGCCAGCCCCAGCGCTTCCCTGTGCTCGTCCTGCCCCTTCCTCAGCCTGAAATTGAGGGGTTTCCAGGCAGGAAGTCTGAGGCTTCACAGCAGGCAGGGGCAGGCAGGGCTGGGCAATGCCAAGAGCAGCCCCCAGCAAGCACCCGGAGCCTGTCGTGGGCACCCCCGGGTGCTGGTTTGCAGGAAGGGGGCTACGAGATGAGGCATGGGTAGCCCTGTGCCAGCCCTGGTGTGGCATACGGGAGCTTCAGCACCCAAGGGGGCTCAGAGGGAGGATTTGGGTCCTCTGGGGTCTCAGTTTCCCTGGTCTGTGCAGAGCCTGCCTGGGCACAGGGTGAGTCTCTGCTCTTGTCTTGCAAAGCCTGGGGATGATGTAACCCTCCAAAGGGAAGGCCACCGTACTTCCATCCTTGTTTCATCCCCCTGCGCTGCCCCTTCTCTGCTCAGCTGCCCACAGCACCCCCTAAACTCACTGCCACAAAGGTGCTGGGGAGGAGGATGCTGCCGTGCCCCAGCCCTGCTCCAGCCAGTGGGGAGAAATCCCTGTGGAGCCAGCCCGGCTCCGGCGCATTGACCGGTTGGGCTGAGCCTTGGGAGGTGATTTCCCACACGGCGTTTGGGATCTGAGCAGGATAACGTTCCCCCGGGCTGGCTGTCAGCCCCCAGCATGATGGGGCTGCCTCCCATGCTTGGGGTGCGGTGCCTGTGCCTCCCCAGCCGCGCTGACCCCTCTGTGTCTGCAGGCGCTGCCAAGGGCGAGGCGGAGAAGCGGCTCAGCGTGCAGTACACGGCGGGCGAGGGATGTCCCGACAACGTCTTCTTCCCCACCACGCGGCCCCCGCACCTCGAGGAGCTGCACAACCAGGCCCAGCAGGGACTGAAATGTTTGCAGCACCAGGGTAGGTGCCATAGAATCCCAGAATCCCAGCCTGGTTTGGGTTGAAGGGACCTTAAAGCTCCTCCAGCTCCAACCCCTGCCACGGGCAGGGACCCCTTCCACCGGAGCAGCTTGCTCCAAGCCCCTGTGTCCAACCTGGCCTTGAACACTGCCAGGGATGGGGCAGCCACAGCTTCTCTGGGCACCCTGCGCCAGCGCCTCAGCACCCTCACAGGGAGGAATTCCTTCCTTAAAGCCAACCTAATGGATAGCGCTGGGGGTGGCACGGGGACACGGTGGAGGACACAGCACCGGCTCCTGGCTGGCTGGGCCGCATGGGCGGTGCCATGGGGCTGACCAGAGTCCAGTGTGGGGCAGCACTGCCGGAGCTGGGAGCCCTGTCCCTGGCTGGTGGCTCCCGGGGCTCTCCCGCAGGGATTCAGCCCCTGCCTTCCCTCCGCAGAGAAGCAGAAGCAGACCAAAAGTGCCTGGGACCACGGGGACACCAACAGCCTCCAGGTGAGCCCTGATGAGGAGCCGGCTCTGCCCCACGGCGCTCTGCGGTGCCCTGGGGGTGAGGGGACACAGGGTGGCTCCTCTGTCCCCCATGGGTGTGTGTGGGGGCAGATGGGGAACCAGCCCCATCTGCAGGACCATGGCTGGGGGGGCTTGCATGGCACGAAGGGGCCGTGTGTGTCTTCATGTTATCCCAAACCACTTCACCATCCCTGTCCTCAACCTCCACATGTCCTGCCCTGCCTTCTGGGGCTGTGCCCCAGGACCCTCATCCCTCTGTCCCCCCCTCGCACCCCACTGGTGCTGCTGGCAGCCCTGAGGAAGCTGCGGTGATGGGGCAGCGCAATGGGAACCATTATCTGTGTCCATCCCGGTGGCTGGGCCCCTCCCTGGCTGCTGACGAGGAGAAGCTCCCCCTCTCTTGGCTGTGCTGGGCTCTGCTTTGCTGCTTCCCGGGGCTCTGACCCCGTTGCCAGCACCTCCCTGCCCGTGTTTGCTCAAACCCGCTGGCCCTCGGCCCCATTAACCCCTTGGAAGGTGGGAATGGGGAGCTCCGGGGCGGGCAGAGCCCTTGGAGAGCTCAGGGTGGAGGGGCTGGGTGGTGAGTCACCCTGCTGTGTCCCATCCCAACCTCCGCCCGTGCTTTGGAAGGATGGGGGGACACGGAAGGCTCTGCCCATGGCGGGGCTGTGCTCAAGGGGTGCCGCTGCCTGCCTGTCCCTGTCCCCCCACATCGCAGCCCCCCAGCTCTGGGGCACAGAGGATGCCATGGGGCTGTTGTCAGCTTGGTGTGGCTGCGAGGTTCCCAGCTCTCCATGGGGCTGCGGGGCCGTGTGCGGGGTCCCTGGGGCCGGTCCCGGCCCCGCTCCTGGTGGGAGGACTCTGGATGCCGGCGCGGCTGACTCAGCCCTTGGCCCTCGGAGAAGCTTTTGTCTGGGCTGCGGAGTCCGTTTGAGGCAGAGAAGGGGCCTGGCGGGGGTCGGGGCCGCTCCGTCCCCAGCGCCTCAGCCCGCTCCCTGCCCGCAGTCCTGCACATCCTCGGAGGATGACAGCGCGTCCTTGCGGAGCCGGGCGGCCTCCAGCGCCATGGACAGCACCTCCGAGGATGCCCTCTCCATCCGCTCCGAGATGATCCAGCGGAAAGGTACCCGCGTGGGGGGGGCCGGGGAGCTCGGGGGGGGGGCACAAGCCAAGAGGGTGCGATGGGGTCTGGGGTGCATGGCTGGAAAACCGGGCTCTGCTTTGTCGTGGCCGTGAGCCAGAGCAGGGATCTGGGGGCCCTTGAAGAGAGGAGAATAACTGGGGCTGAGTCAGAGCGTTAGGGCTGGGCGAGGGGGACAGACGGACACAGAGACGCTGCCTCCTCCCTGCTGCGGCTCCTCTGTGTGGCTGCTTGGCAGCTGCTGGTGCCTCTCCGGGCTGCTCCGGGTGCTTGAGCATCTCTGGCAATGGAGGGGTGCTGGGGACACTGGGAATGCCCTGGCCTGGACCCTCCTCATGCCTCTCACAGGTTCCACCTTCCGCCCGCATGATTCCTTTCCCAAATCCTCGGAGAGGGCTGGCAAGAAGAGGAAGGAGAGGAGGACGACGGTGCTGGGCATCCCCCAGCATGTCCAGAAGGAGCTGGGTAAGTGTCAAGGGTAAGAGGGGATTTTTAGGGTCTGGTCTCCTTGCCCAGGCTCTGTTTGCCTTGGGTTCACACTGGGTTCATCTCTCCCTGCTCCCAGGTCTCAGGAACAGCCGGGAAGCCAAAGGGTGCACGGAGGCTGATGGGCACGGGGGCAGCCGAGCAGCACAGCCCCTGCTGAACGGGGGGCAGGTCTCCGGCGACGCCGTCCGCATCCCCACCATTGACGGGAAGCTGGAGCCTGTTCCCGGGGGAGCCCGCGTCTGCCTGGGAGCCTTGGAGGAGGCAGACGCGGCGCTGCAGAAGCACATCAACCGCGTTTACTACGACGACACATTGCTGGGGAGGAAGACAGCGGCCAAGCTGTCACCGATGGTGAGGCCGAAGTCTCTGGCCGTGCCGGGCATGACCACCAACGCCAGCCCTCCGGAGCTGCTGAGCCCTGTCATGTCCATCTCGCCCCAAGGCACCTACATGTCCAAGATCATCCCCAACGCCATCCTGCCGCCCATGGTGGACGTGGTGGCCCTGACGCGCAGCAGCGTGCGGACGCTGAGCCGCTGCAGCCTGGTGTCCTCCAGCCCGGCCTCGGTGCGCTCCCTCGCCCGCTTCTCGGAGCGCAGCCGCGAGCACTCCTCCTCCAGCGACAACTGGAGCCACTCGCAGTCCACGGAGACCATCGTGTCCAACAGCTCCACCATCTCCTCCCAGGGGGGCTCCGAGCACCGGCAGCCCGAGGCAGGGCCACGCAGCCAGGCGGATGCTGCCGCTCGCTCCGACACCGACCAAGTCAGCATCTACAGCTCCGCCAGCTTCGCCAGCTCCTGCTCCAAGCCCAACGCCGGCCCCGTGCCCGCAGCCCCCAGGCTCTTGGTGGTGGCGGGGAGCAGTGGCCGGGCATCCCCTGCCTATAGCACAAGCAGCCAGGCGGAGGGCTCGGACACGGGCAGCCTGGCCAGCGAGCGCTCCTCCACCCGCAGCGTGTCCCTCAGGAAGATGAAGAAGCCCCCAGCCCCACCTCGCAGGACCTTCTCGCTGCACCAGGCGGCCGACGGGGAGCCCAAGGTGCTGGGGTTGCCCCCCAAGCCTGACCGGCGGTCGCAGCGGGAGAGCAGCGCGCCCTGGTCCCCGCGCCCCGAACCCTTCAGCCCTGCAGCCGAGGATGAGGTCTTCTCCCCATCGTCGCTGAGCGAGACCAGCAGCCTCCGCTCCGAGAGCCTGGCTGGTGCCAGCTCCCCCGAGGCGTCGCGGGGCAGCCCCGGGGTGACGGTGGTGCTGAGGGAGCCGCAGGCTCAGCCCAAGTGGAGCTGCCCCGATGGCTCTGACCGCACCATGTCCCCCTCCAGCGGCTACTCCAGCCAGAGCGGGACCCCCACGCTGCCCACCAAGGGGCTGGGACCCCCGTCTGTGTCCCCGGGCAGGGCTCAGCCACAGAAACCAGACCGGGTCTGCTCCCTGCAGTCACCTGCGCTCTCCGTGTCCTCATCCCTCACCTCCATCTCCTCCTCAGCCTCGGACCCGGCTCCCCCCGAGGCGCTGCCGTGCCGCTCGGACCGGTTCATCATCCCTCCTCACCCCAAGGTGCCCGCTCCCTTCTCGCCACCACCCACCAAGCCCCAGCAGCCCACGGCCGGCGCTGGCTCTCAGTTGCCCTCACCGGACCCACCGGTGCCCAGCGCTGCCCGCCCGGAGCCCTCAGCCAAGCCCAGCACCAAGTCTCCGCCGCCATCACCGCCGCCTGCCTACCACCCACCTCCGCCACCGGCAAAGAAGGCAGAGGAGCCCCCCCCGGCCAGCAGCGAGGCCCCCACTGACACTGCCTGGCCCCCGCCACCACCGCCGGCTCCTGAGGAGCACGACCTGTCCATGGCAGACTTCCCCCCTCCGGATGAAGCCTGTTTCTGCAGCCTCCCCGACGTGGCGACCGCTGCGGTGTCCGGGCAGAAAGCGGCACCGAGCCTGGAGGCTGCTTCCTCCTCCTCCTCCTCCTCCTCACGCAGCCAGCAGCAAACCCCGACGGCCGCAGCGTCGCAGCCGCCTGCCGTGTCCCCTCCTGAGGCCACGGTGCCACCGCCACCACCTCTCCCCGTGCCCTCAGCTCCGGCTCTGCTGCCCCTTAAGAAGGTGGCCAACGGCCTGCGGGCAGACACCAAGAAGGAGCCGGTGCCGCGGAGCAAGAGCAGCCCCGTGGCCAAGGAGGACGCCAGCCTGCCCATCGTGACGCCCTCGCTGCTGCAGATGGTGCGGCTGCGCTCCGTGAGCGTGGAGCCAACCACCGGCACCGAGGAGCGGCCGGCACCGCAGAAGCCCGTCCGCCGGGCTCTGTCCACGCGGCAGCCCCCTCCTGCCGCAGCCGCGGTGCCTTCGAGCCAGCTCCATCACGCCGTGCACCTCAAGGCTGCTGCTTTGGCCGCCGGGGAGGCCGCGGAGAAGCCGCCGAGCAGCCGAGCGGCGCCGCAGGGACCCGAGGGCCCCGCCGGCGATGGGCAGCTCTCCCCCAGGCACAAGTCGCCAGCCTCCACCGCCAGCTTCATCTTCGCCAAGAGCTCCAAGAAGCTGGTGCTGGAGACGGCCTCGTCCCCCGAGGCGCAGGCTGACCTCAAGAGGAACTTGGTGGCCGAGCTGATGAATTTCTCGGGGCAGCGCTCGGCAGCTCCGGGTGCAGCTCCGCAGGGCCCCGGCAAGGCTCAAGCCCACCGAAAACCTGGCAAGATCCCCCCTCCGGTAGCCAAGAAACCGTCGCTGGGTCCAGGGCCGGCTCCTTCCCCGCTGAGCCCAAAGGCGCTGGGGGCAGAGGCACTGGGATCCCCTGTGCCGGATGGGAAGGCCAAGGGGGTGCCGGCGGATGAGAGCAGGACTAAGAGCGAGCCGGTGGGGACGGCGGCCGCGGGGACGGAGGGCAGGAGCAGCACGGAGCCACCGGCTCAGCACCTCCCAACACAAGGTACGTGGGCCCAGTTCAGCCCCACCATGGGGTGATGCTGCTGTTGAGCTCAGGATGCTGAGCCTGGGCTGCGTTGGGGAGGCACTGGGAAGCACGGGGCCAGGCTCGGGGCAGGGAGCTCAGGGTGGCTGATGGGCTCTTCCCTCCTGCCTTGCAGATGGACGGGGAAAGACAGCCTGAAGGATGGAGCCGCAGGACTGGTGCCCCCGTGGACAGGAATCCAAATCTCTCAGGGACCTGGGCAGGTCAATGGATGAGTGTGGAACTGTCACCTAACTTAATACAGGAAGCAAACAGCCTTAGCCTCCACGGCCTTGATGATATTTATGCAAAAATGGTGTTGGTTTCACTTTCCTAAGTACTACAGCTTTACTTTGCTTTCGTTTTTTTACTGGACTCGAGGCCCGTGCCCGGAGCCAGCACCTCCTTCCCTGCCACTGCCGCTTGGAGCAGAGACAGGAGCACAGGGGCCGAAGATGCTGGAGCCGCTCTGCTCCCGGCCAGCGAGGAACTGAAGCACTTTGGACGAGGGAATGGGAAGGCTTCGGCCACGGCAGTGATTGAGGGACACGGGCAGGAGCAGCAGGATGGGACGGAGGCGCTGGTTGGGAAGGGACCAGGGCCCTGATGGAAAGGCTCTTGGCCAGCACTGATCACTGGCTGCAGGGTGGAGGGGGATCCCCTTCGGGCCCCAGGGTAGAGCCTCGCTTTCTGTTTCTGTAAGCTCGGGTCATGTTTTGATTTCTTTGATTGTAAAAAACACCAAACAACCCAACCAAACCAAACCAAACCAAACCCAACCAACCTGCTGCCGAGCGCCTGCTCAGAGCTCTGTACCTGACTGGTAAAACTGATGAGCGAAGCTTCCTGCCTCCTGTGCTTCCTGGCTTCTGGTCACGGCCTCACCACACAGCACTGCCCTTCCCGCTGGCATCGAGCTCTGAGGCAGGCACAGAGCCCCAGCAGGCCAAATCCTGGCCCTGCTGCCTGCACCGAGAGCTTGTGCAGCACCAGAACCCAGGAGCAGGGCTGGCTGCAGCTCAGCCCCCTTCCCCTGCACAGACAGACCCCAGCGCAGTCAGACTGACATTTTATTGGGGTTTACAACAGACAGATGGTTGCCAAGTCAGTGCTTAAGGCCTGTGTGTCCCCCCTCCCCACCCCAGGGCTCCTGGCCATGGAGCAGCACCAGCCACGGCCACAGCCCCGAGCATGGAGGAGGGGACGGGGCCTGCCTGGTGCTGGGCAGCTGCCCCCAGCTCTGATAGCAGCAACACAGGTTTGAGCAAGCAGCTTTCCCTTTCTGCCCTCGCTGCAGCACCCACACAGTGCTGTGCCAGTAGGGACCAGCAGCAGAGCACCCAGTCCATACTGGGAGTGAGCCAGCGGCCCCAGAGTAGAGCCACAGCGTTAAGTCACACAGGTCCTTTAGGTGCCACCGCCAGCCCCCAGCTGAGCAGGCCCAGGGCGAGGGGGATGCTGGAAGCAGCTCTCCACAAGAGGAGGCTGCAAATTGAGTCCCAGGGCCCCCAGGTCCTGCAGGGCTGAGCCCCCGGCTCAGAGCACCAGGGAGGAGATGGCAGAGACGAGGAGAAGAGGCTGAGGTGCTGGTGGGACCCAGGCAGGAGGCACTGGCGCTTGTTAGCTGATGCTCCCACCCTTGAGGCTCTTACATGAGACTCTCCCCAGCTTGGTCAGGAAGTTTCTCTGCTTCCACTGGGCCACACAGTCCTCAGAGATGTGGAAGTCGGCCTGGGGGGCAGAGCAGGGGGCAAAGTCACCCTTGGGCTGCCAGTGGGGTGGCAGCACCTCACGCAGCAGTGGGGAGGTTTGTCCCCTCCACGGCTTGGCTGACAGCAGCAAACACAGCCACTAAGTGCCAGCATTTGGGGTACCCCGAGGCGGGGACAGGGGCATCTCACCTGCAGCTTCTCAAAGACCTTCTTCTTTGGCTTGAGCTCCTCATCGGGCTGCCCACCCTCATAACCCTCCACGTAGACGCGCTCCCCGGCGCAGCACCCGGCCGGCGGGTCCAGGGGCTCCACCAGCCGTGGCTCCCCCAGGCTGCAGAGGGGTGTGAGGGAAGCAGGGTCACCCTGAGGTGACCCCCCTACCCCTCAGCCCCACAGCAGGGTCCAGACTGCACCCCTGGAGGGGTACATCCCCCTTGTCCCCTTCTCTCACCTGGAGGCACATAGCACCATGCCCTGTGACTCCACACCCCTCATCTTCTGGGGTTTGAGGTTGCAAAGCAGCACCACCAGCCTGTCCTGCAGCTGCTCCCTGGGGACAAACTGCACCAGGCCACTGACCACAGTGCGGGGCTCAGGCTCCCCCACGTCGATCTTCTCCACGTACAGGCTGTCAGCATCCGGGTGCTGCCACGCAGAAGCAGGGTGAGGAGAAGGGAAGGGGGCAGACCCCGTACACCCCCTGTGTGCCCCCAGGTGAGGTCCCTCCCCTCTCCCTGCTGCGCCCACACCTTTTCCACACTGATCACTTTGCCAACGCGGATGTCCAGCCGGGATGGGACCACGTTCTCCGGCTCCGAGTTCTTGCTGCCCTTCTCTGCAGGCTCTGTAATGCAAAGGGAACACTCACACCACGTGGCATAAACCCAGGGAGCTGGCCAAGCCCTGGGGAGCACGCAGGGACCCTGAATTCCCTGGCTCCATCCTGCCTGGCCATTTCCCCAAGCTCCCAACACCTCCTTACTGGCTTTGGAGGGGTCGGGATACGCTGCGTTCATCAGCTTCTTCAGCTCTGGGCTGCTGAATTTCTCTCTGATAGGGTCAAGCAGCTTGTTCAGGGCCACTTCCACCGAGTTCTTGAGGTCCCCAGGATGCACAACCTGTATCATGACAGACAGGTTCCTGCAGGGTTTCTTCCAGGGCAGAGGAGTGGCAGAACCTGAGTCACTGAGGCCAGAGAGGTGGGAACTGGACAGCAAGCAGGGCGATGAACCCCAACCCTTGGCCTCATTCCCCCTTGGACACCAAAGCCCATTTTCTGGACACTTTTGCTTCTAGCTTCAACTGGGAACAGTTGAGAACAGTCCAACTGCTGCTGTTCCCAGATGTGGCTGCCGTGGTCCTGTCCTGCACCAGGACAGTTGGTAGCACCACATCCTTCGGGCTCTCCTGGGTGGGAGCACCCTGCCATCCTACAGCCCCTGGGCTCTGCTCCACACCTCTCCCACTGCTGCTCTGAGCCCTCCAGAAAGCCCCCAGGAGCCCCCGGGACAGTGTTGAGTCCCCGCTGGCACTCACCTGCTCAGCAAAGTCCTTCTCCAGGGCCTCATAGGCTGTGTAGGTTTTGTTTCCTCCCCATTTCTCCTCTCTCAGAACCACAAACTCTGCCACACACAGATGTTAAGGCTCAGATTAACTCAAGCAAAGACTCCCTGCTCAGCCACATACATCACCCACCCCAGGGCTGGGAGCAGCACCCAGGGGACACAGGAGCCTGCTGCAGGGGACACAGGCTCCCATCCCCATCTCCTACCCACAGGAAAAGCAAGACCCAGTGCCAAGCCCCTCACCTGACTTGAGGGGAAAGAGGACGTGCCTGATGAAGGAGAGGACCCCGTTGTTCTCCACGTTCCCTGGCTCACAGAAAGCCTTCTTCAGCTTCTTCTTCACATCCTCCTTGCGGTCCAGAAGATCAATCTTTGAGTCCTATAGGAAGAGATTTCCACAGCCCTTTACCCAATTTCTCCCCCAAAAGAGCCAGCTCATGCTGGAGTTGCTGCAACTTCTTAGACCTCAAGAACCCTTGGTGTGCAGCCTCTCCTTTTCAGCCATTAACCTGTCCCCCTGCAGAACCCTTGACCTCAGCCACTGCTCAGGGACCAACCTCTTCTGAGGAGCTCATTTTGCTGCCTGTCAGACCAGGAACCATCGGGTTCATCAAATGGACGCGCTTGGCATAGCCCAGGGAAGGAAGGTACTGGGAAAAAGCAAAGTGACAAGTCATGGGTAATGCTCTTCTGAAGATCAGCTTTAACTCACAACCCCTGTGTGCTCCTGGCCCGGATAACTGGGGACCCAGAATAACAGGAACCAGAAAGCTACCATGAGCTCACAGGGTGCAAACAGCCACGTCCAGGAGCATTCAGAAGCCAGCAGCCTTCCAGTATCTGAAGGGGGCCTCTAGGGATGCTGGGGAGGGACTCTTAATTAGGGACTGTAGTGACAGGACAAGGGGTAACGGGTTCAAACTGAAACAGGGGAAGTTTAGATTGGATCTAAGGAAGAAGTTCTTTACTGTGAGGGTGCTGAGGCACTGCAATGGGCTGCCCAGGGACGTTGTGAATGCTCCATCCCTGGTGGTGTTCAGGGCAAGGCTGGACGAAGCCTTGGGTGACCTGGTTTAGTGTGAGGTGTCCCTGCCCATGGCAGGGGGGGTGGAACTGGATGATCTAAAGTCCTTTCCAACCCTATTCTATGATTCTATGTGGCAGCAACCGAGAGCCCTGCTGACCAGAAGGGCAGCAGCAGGAGCTATGACGAACACTTTGGTGCCAACCAACATCACAAGCTCACTTCTGCCAACAGATGAGTGTTTGAGCTGTGCCCCAGACACCAGCACGGCAGAGCTCAGAAACACCCCCATTTACTGACCTTCTCTGCAAAAGTGAATATCTTCCTCTGATCAACTCCTCCAAACTGTGCATCGACCTTGAGGTATTCCTCATCCAGGGCCTGCAGAGACACACACACAGTGCTGAGGCTGGGCCCAAGATCCCACATTCCAGCTGTGCTCAGCCTTCAGAGTCCTGCCTGTCCCACAGGATCTGCCCAGCCTCTGCCAGGGCATTCTCACCCCAGGAAGTACAGGAGCTCTCCAGGGTGCCTCCTGTCCTGCAGCTGCCCAGAGCCGCTGTAAAGCAGCTCTGTGCTTGGCTTATGCTTTGTGCTGCTGCCAGGTGGAATATTGGGCTGGAATATAAGGACCTTGGCCTTCAGCCTCACGCGTCCCTGTACCTCCCTGGCCAAGAGGCCCTGCCAACCTGCCTCACCACAACCTACCTGCAGGCTAGGGTAGAGCAAACCACTCAGCAATGGGTGCTCCACCTCCTTCACCACCTCTGCTCCTGCCTTCTTGGCGTCGTGCTGCGTCACCATGGACGAGAGGCGATACACGTCCAGCGTGTATTCCCTGTGGGAAGGGGCAGCACCGTGAGCACCAGGGAGGGGAACACCTTTCAGCGCCGCTCCTGGCTCCAGCAAGGAGCCAAAGCCTGGAGGCACCTCCGCTTTGTTCCTACATGACAGTGCTTGGGAGCAGGCTCAGAGCCCTCCCTTCCCCACAGGACTCACTTGCTCAGTTGGTAGTCAGTGCCCCGCACGAACTTCAGCTTCTCCAGGGGCACCCCGATGCTCTCCAGCACGGCTTTGATCACGGTCTCATAATAGCGAGTCCGCAACTCCAGCAGCTCCCAGGGCGCTTTCATGTTGTCCAGGTAAGCGTGGAGGTCAGCAAAGAGTATGGTCACCTACAACACAGGGGGACAGTGGGCTCCCACCCACCAGCACGCTGACAAGCCCCCCCCCAGCCCGGCGCTGTACCTCACACCCAGCCTTCAGGAAGTCCGCGATCTTGGACATGGGCACGAAGTAGGCAACGTGCGGCTTGCCCGTGGTGGCCGTGCCCCAGTAGATCTTCAGCTCTCGCTCCTTCAGGATGGCCATGAGCTTATCCTCCCCCAGCACCTCCTGCGGAGGAGCAGCGAGACCCGGCTCAGACTCCCCCCCCACCCCCGGGGGGACCCCGCTGCGAGCCGAGCCCCAACCGTGCCCAGGCCCCAGCCCCGGGGCCTGATCCTGCCGCGGCCCCCCCCACACACCTGCAGGTTCCGGGTGATGAGCTGATACTTCTCCTGCGGGCCTGGCGCGGGCTCCATGGCGGCGGCTGCAGGGAACGACTCGGTGTTACCGGAGCCCCCCCCCCCCTCATCCCAGCCCCCGCGGCCTCCCCGGTGCCCCCGGCCCGGCCCGGGCCCCACCAACCTCCGCCGGGTTGCATCAGCCCCGCTCGGCGCTCGCCTGCCGCGCCTGGACGTCACTTCCTCCGCCAGAGCGCCGAGCTGCCGATGGGGAGGGGGCGTGGCCGCGCTCCGCCAATCAGGCAGCGCGTCGCCAAGGGGGCGGGCTGCCGGCGCCGTTAAGATGGCGGAGGGTGACCGCGGAGCGGCCGGTCCCGCTGCCGGCGCCGGGGCCTTACCCGGTCCTCACCCGGTCCCGTTTGCCCCGTTTATGTGGGGTTCATCGCTGCTATGGGCACAGCCGCGGCTCCGGGGCGCGCCCAGCTCTCACCCGGCAGCGGCTCCTCCCTTAGGGTGGTCCCGGCCCCGCGGCTGAGGCGCCGGTTGGGCTGCGCCGGGGCGGTGCCCGCGGGCCGAGGGGCGGTCCCGTAACGGGTGTGAGCGGAGCCGTGGCTGCAAAGGGCGGTGCAGGCGGGGGTGCCTCGGTATCGTTGTCTTTGGGTCTTGGTGTTCGTTGAAGGCACCCACAGAAACACCTGAAGGGGCTGCGGGGAGCCTGGAGAGGGGCTTTGGGCAAGGGATGTAGGGACAGGCCAAGGGGAATGGCTTTAACCTGCCAGAGGGGAGACTGAGATGAGCTCTTAGGCAGAAGCTCTTCCCTGTGAGGGTGCTGAGGCGCTGGCACAGGGTGCCCAGAGAAGCTGTGGCTGCCCCATCCCTGGCAGTGTTCAAGGCCAGGCTGGGCACGGGCTTGGAGCAAGCTGCTCCAGTGGAAGGGGTCCCTGCCCGTGGCAGGGGCTGGAGCTGGAGGAGCTTTAAGGCCCCTTCCAACCCAGTCTAATGTTCTATGATAAAACACAACTTTCTAAGGAGCCTTCCTTTGGCAGCCCTGGGAGAAGAGCACATTCATAGCAGTGGGGATGCGCTGGCTCCAGCACGATGTGACTGTGCAAGCACCAGTGCTGGAGTGAGGGGTGGGGTGAGAGGGGCAGCTTTGTCTTCCATCAGTTTCCGAGCTGTTAAAGTGTTACTGAGAGTTTAAAACCCCTCAAACAGCCCCTGAATTGCACCCATTGGGAATGGCAGGGGGCTCACTCTGGGCTCGTGAATCACCGTTACCAGAGTTCTGCTTCTGAATCAGCTGATGTCGGACTGGAAGTACAGCCCCCGCATAGGCTGCGTTTAGGTGACTTGGGAAGGTCACAGCAGTAGAGAAACCAGTTCCCTGTCTGCAAGCGGAGTGTGTAAACATCCCCAGATGTACTTTTTGTTCCAGCTAAAAGGCTTAAAGCGTTTTGGTTCTTTTCAGGTCCTTATCAGTTTGGAGCTAGATCCTGCTGCACTCTGGGACCCGATCCAGGTTTCATTTACTTCTGTTTGTCTTTTGAAGCACTTGGAGCTAAATTGCAGAGCTCCAGACAAGCCCTGTGAGGGCTGTTCATGGCTCTGTGTGTTCTTGCGTAGGTTTTGTATGTGTGCAGCTGATTCCCTAGGTATTTTCTTCCTTCGCTGTGGTGAAAGCATTACCCTGACAGTGCTGATTTTTATTGGTTGGGCAGAATGAGGAGGAAGCAGCAGAACTCCCTGGGGTTTATTCCCCCCCCCTTGTTTTGAAGGCAGTGGAAAGACAAGAGGGATTTTCCTTTAAATCCCTTGGTCAAAGAGGACAGGAAATAACCTTTTCTTAGCCCAGATTCTCCTGCTGGGTGAGAGTCAAATGCAGGGCATCCAAGGCAAAAGATTGATGTTAGTGTGAGTCCTCTCTAGGAGGAAAACAGGTTTTGTTTGTAAATGCTTCTAAACTATGGAATTTTACCGGCAGCTTCTTTATCTTCTCATCTCTCACTAGAAAACATGCTGTGTATGAGCGTGGTAGTGACTGAGAGCTGCTGAATGTCCTCAGAGCTCCCTGGCAGTTACTTTGCTTGCTCAGTTTTTCCTAACCCAAAAAAAGACTTTCTTTGTTTGGTATCACTGGGGGGTGTGTGGGGGTTGAGGCCCTGGGAGCATCTCTGAAGCTGTGTTTAACACCTCAAGGATGCTCTGCACTTCAAATGTGAGGTCGTAAAGAAGGTACCCTGTGAATGCTGGTATTGGAGTGACTGATTTACAACAGCTCTCGAGGAGATGGCAGGGACTGTGTTAGTGATGAGGGCTTGTGTTAGTCCTGCTTGAGAAAGCCAAACAGCCTTGTGTGTGAGAACACCTAGGGAATGAAGGACTGGTTGTTATTGTGTGGTGTTAAGACCTAAAATGGTCTGGAGCAGAGGTACTGGAAGTTGTGAGTTAACATTGTGCCTCAGCTGGTGGCTTTGCTTCCCCCTTCACATCACTGCTGCTTTGGAAAACACTTGAGGTTCTTTTCTTTAAGATGTTGGTTTTCCTGGCAGGTTGGAGCTGACTCCTGCTGATTTCTGAAGGCTGATCAAAGGACACCAGCATCACATGAACCTGAGAATGAGCTTCTAGAGCTGTAAGCAGAAGGCACAGGGTCACTGAGACACAGGAACCAGCGGCAACATGGACGACCATTCCCCTCACTCCTCTGGCGTTTGTCTTTATCATGAATTTAAGCCCACTGGTGACAGTACAGTTCCCAGAGCCAAAAGGCTGTTGGGTTCCTCAGAGCAGGTTCAGGCCCTGCAGTCAGCAAAGAAAACCTGTGTGCTGAGTCATGACTGTAGCACTCCAGACCCAGCAAGGGAACCGCTGCTCTGTTCCCCAGGCTCTGCCTGCTTTCAGGGATCCCCTTGTTTTCTGGATAATGCTGGCCACAACAACCCTGTTGCCAGTTCTTCTGCATTGAATTATGATGATGTGGCCATTTCTTTAGACACCAGCAGATGTTTTGGTGGTAGTGAGCCAGATGATGCCTTGTTGGAGCTGTCAGACAGTGAAGAAGGGAATTCTCCTTTCAATTTCACTGAGGAAGAGATCCAGGAAATCTTGGCAGATGATTGTGTGGATTCTGAGCAGTACCTAACTAGAAAGACAGCGCTGAGCCAAAATGTGGATGCAGAGAGTGAAAAGGATGAGAGCAGCAGGGGCAGTGGGGCATCAGCCATGAGGGAAGGTGTGATCACAGAGAACCCAAATGAACCTCTGTCCAGAGAGTCTTCTTCAGTCAGTTCTAAAGGTTATCCCAGCCTTCTGACTGAAAGTGCTGGTTTGGATGAGAACCTCCAGCAGTCAACCCAAGTAACTCACATACTCTTTGACCTTGACATCCAGGAGCTTCTGAATCTTAGCCCAATCGATGCTGGTGATGTGGATGAGCTTCTGGAGGACAACTATTTGGAGGAAGCTGAAAAAGAAGCTTTAGAAGCAGTCAGCAATGATAAAACTGCTCATAGCTGTGATCTTGAAGCCTCCTTGGAGGAGCTGATGTCCAATGGCTGGCAAAGCTTGAGGAAGACTCCTTCTACCAGCAGCCACGTGCCTGACTTCTGTGGTGGTGGCGAGGGAAGATGCATGCCCTCTGCCAACCACAGTCCAGCTGAGGATGGTTCAGTGCCTCTGATGCTGATGTGTTCCACACCATCTTCTGGGTCTGAGAGCCAAGGAGTTCCCAAAGCAACCAAGAGCTATTTCTCAAGGAAACTGAGCTTTCCAGAGGGTGATGAGGAGGATTCCACAGAAGCTGAGCAGCCATCAAACAGCATGAAAGTAAACACACATCTTAATTCTCGTAGCTAAAAGGTTTTCAGTCCCATTTCACTTTGATATTTGCAGTGGTGTCCATGTGCACACAAATGTGCTTTTTTACACACGAAAGGTTTTCCAAGTGGGATTTTATAACTGTATAATCGAGACTTACATGAAATGATTTTTTAATTGGGTGTTAATCCCCTTTTTTCTTACCTTTCTAGTCAGGCAGTACAGCTGGAGGCCAGATTGAGCAGGAAGAGGCAACCAGTGGGAAGAAGCCTGGCAAAGTTATTCCTGTGCCACAGGAGGAGGAAGAAAGGTAATTTCTTAAGAGCCTGCAAAATGTCCCTGTGGTTTCCTAAACCAGTTTGGTTGGTCGTGTGCTGCTGGTTTTGTGTTTCCTTTTCCTTATTCCTTCAGATGGACTGAAATGGGGGAGAGGGGGAATACTTGCTGTTTTCCTCTGTAAGATGCTATGAGAGGGGGAAGAAGGGCTGGTCCAAGTGAGAAAGAAGGTTGGTAACTGGGTCCTGGGCAGTGATGTGCAGGGTGGAAGAGGAGCTGTTTGTGCTGGCTCCTTGGCTGCTCTCCTGCAGTGGTTTCCTGCAGGTGGCAGCAGTAGAGCAGCTCCGGGCACTGCACAGGGGTGGTTTCTTCTGCTCTCGGGTGTTTCTGGGCCTGGCCTTGTCACATCGGTTCTTCCCTGTGGTTGCTGTCCTCAGACGTTCTGTGTTGCTGTTCCCAGTGTGGCCTAAAGTAACGTGAAGAATCTGCTGCTTCTGGGGACTCGCTGCAGGTTCCTGCTTTGTTGGTCAGGCAGCAATGTGCTGGGGCACTCAGCTGCCACTCCTGCCTTGCTCTCAGTGTTTTATCTTTGCAGCTTTACTCAAATAAATACTTTCCCTTTTTTGCAATCACAGAATAGAGCTATCAGAATTCTTGTCTACAGTAGCTCTGCAGGGTGCTCTGTCTTCTGTAACCTAATTTGATAAGTTTTCTATGCCCCCCCCCCTTTTTATTTTTAAAGCCTGAAACAATGGGCATGCATTTTGGAAGCAGAGTTTGAGCCTTTCTATCCAGAGTGTGCACATCCCTATGAAGAAAGCTGCAGCTCCTGCAACAGGTAACCCCCAGATGGCATGGGTAAGGCTGTGCTGGTGATGGAGGGTAGACACCCTGGCTTGCTGAGCTTGGAGGCTTTGACATTTTGAATGTAATTGTTTTTCAAAGGGGAAATAAATGACTGCTGCACTTCCAGCTCCTGTTCAGCCATCAGTCTTGTTCTAGGACTGATTCAGATGAGTTTCATAGTTAGGGATAGCTGGGAAACATCACCCAAAGGGCTTGCTGCAGTAAATCAGGGATACTCCCAAATCAGGCCTGTGTTACTTGGAAGAGCAGAGCTGAGCTCTGGCTGGTTGTGTTGGGAGGTAACTTGTTCTTGTCAGTTCACAACTATGAACCCAACCTCAGGGAATCTTTAGCTGAAGTACAGAGATTTGGATTTACTGGTGAAACCTTCAACATTGCTTCTCCCAACAGTCTCATGCAAGAACCATCAAATGCAGAGGGTGAAAGGAAGGTGTTTGTAAAGAGCAGGTAAGAGCTGATGGGTAGAACTGGGATGTTCTGGTAGCTTCCAAAGCTGGCCTCCCACTATGGCTATTCTGAGTGTTCATGGGTGCAATAACTGTCATTTCTTGAGGTAGAAGGAGCTGACAGTTTTGTGACTGGGTGCACGGAGCCTGCACTTATCTGGGCAGCACGAGCAGCTGCATAGCCACAGGGCTGCTTTCCAGACTATGAATACAGCATAAGTAATGCAGAGGGGACTGTGCAAGGAGAGCTCAAATGGCCTGTTTTCTCTTTCTTTCAAATTAAAAATGCAAGACTTATGTTGTGAGTCACAGAAAATCAAGCTCCAAATGAAGGAGGCTGCAGTGTGGAGCAGGGATCTGCTTTGCTGGGGAAGAAGGTTGTATGTGATGCACACAATTTGATTTTCTTATTAGTGCAAACCTCTCATTCCAAATAGCTGTAGGCTTGGAATTCAGCCCAACAGACAGCATAGGCTTTCCCTGTTGCCACTGGAACACCTCCTCAGTGGGCTGAGTGTGACCCTGTATGGCACTTCTGGGCACCTGGATCTGCAGCAGTGTCTTGCGTGGGAGATGAAGAGGCAAAATGATCCCAAGGAAGTTCTAAAGGAAAATGATCAAAGGAATTCCCTTTGGGAAGCAGTAACTAATACATTGCTACGAATCTTTAGCTCTGTTTTGTGTTGCAAATCTCCTGGCCTTTGTCTTATGGTAGTGCTTGACCTTGCTGTCCCCTCTTCCATGTAATCTCTTCCTGTAGCCTGTCTCTTGCTTCTTGCTTAGATGTTGTCTGGGTGAATTACAGGCTGGCTACAACAGAGGTTTTGTCTTTCCACTTACCTGCATGGCACCTTTCTCTATAAATGCAGCTTGCTTATATGTGTTGGGTGATTGTGTGCTAAAAGCTGCAGGCACATGGGCAGTGTTTGAACATCAACTAGTGGGAAGAAATCCTTTTGTACTGAGAGTAAACTTCTCACGTCCAGTGAGTTGGGAGATAACCTGTGCTTCTGGCTGGGCTTCCTCTCTAGTTTTAGATGAGACTTTATCTAATAGATTTATTTGCAGCTTCCCATAGGACTCTAAATGCTGCTGAGGCTGCGTTGGAGCAGCCGGAAAAATGAGATGAGATTTGAGCATCTGCTTGTAAATGCATGGCTGGAACTGATAATTGACCACAAAAGCTTTCTGCCAGCTGACCATTTGCTAGCTTCACACTTCATTATTGCCCTTTATCCAGCAGTAAATGGAATCATACTCTTCTTGATGAGATTCTCCTCGGCAGTTCTGGCTGGTTCTGTATCAGGCTGCAGAACTCATGAAGCTTTTGTAACTGTGTCTCCTGGCACTGTATGTTCACACTTTGCTCTCAGCAGTGTTTGTAGCTGGATAGGCCTATTTTTAAATGGGCAGGGGAAGGACAAACTAAACAGAAAATGCATTTCCCTCTCTTAACTCTCTTGCTTTTCACCCAAACATCTCTATTTAGAATCACAGAATGGTTTGGGTTAGAATGGACCTTAACATTACCCAGTTCCAAACCCATGCTTTGGGCAGGGACACCTTCCACTAGACCATGTTACCCAAGGCTCTGTCCAACCTGGCCTTGAACACTGCCAGGGATGGGGCAGCTGCAGCTTCTCTGGGCACCCTGTGCCAGCGCCTCAGCACCCTCACAGGGAAGAGCTTCTGCCTTATCTCCAACCTGAACTTCCTGTTTCGGTTTGAACCCATCACCCCTTGTCCTATCGCTCCAGTCCCTCATGAAGAGTCCCTCCCCAGCATCCTTGTTTCCCCCTTCAGACACTGGAAGCTGCTCTGAGGTCTCCACACAGCTTCTCCAGGCTGAACAGCCCCAGTGTTCTCAGCCTGGCTCCATACAGGAGCTGCTTCAGCCCCTGAGCATCCTTGTGGCCAAGAGATCTCTTGAGGAGATCTGCTTTCCCAGGCCACTAACACCGCAGCTGTGCCTGTGGGATGGTGCTTGCCCCACCTGCTCCTCAGACGAGGTATTCTCCTGTTGTTTGGAGCAGGAACACTCTTGAGGGCACCTCCAGGGACCTGGGAAGCTGTGGAAGCTCCTGCCTGGCCTTCAGCCACTGCTTTCCCCAAGTGTTTCTGCCAGCAGCTTTCCTCGAGGCTTGGTTGGGTTGATGGAGGTTTCTGATGCTGACAAACTGATAAATTATTTTCTTGGATCCCTCTTGAATCAAAGGGGGAAGAGGAAATACCTTATAAAGAGTCACAGACCATCTGGCCTTGGTGTAATAACCAAGATCAGTGTTTTTAAAACACAAACACACAAGGTTTAAAGAGGTGGAAAGGGAGAATAGTGTGAGAGAACATATGGAGAAAGAAATCTGTGAAATACAAATGAACACTGTGCTAGCAGGCTCTGCCTGGAAAGAGCTCTGCTGGTTGGGACTGAGCTGGCTGAGGAGAATCGTTCATCTTAACAGAGTTTTTAGCTGCCCAAATCCCTTTTGCTGGGATAGAAAGCGTGCAGGGAAGGTACAGGACTTGAGTTGTGCTGACACAGAGGAGGAATTGCATTTATGGCTGAGCCCAGGAGGGAGATTTCACTTCAAAGCAAGGGAAGTCCACCTACAAACTCTTAAGTTTCAGGGGGATGTTGGATGGGATTTGGGATAAGGGTGGGGTAGGAGCTGATAAGCAAGGAACCTTCTGGTGTGGGGAGTGGTGGGAGGAATTTAGCTGCTCATAGAGTGAGGTACTCCCTAGTGAAGGTCCAGGGGCCTCTCTAGTGGTGAGCCCCATGGTTTTGGTGTGCAGGTGCTTTCGCTGAGATAATCACAGCTCCCAGTTTCTAAATGAGAGTGGAACTTGCTTGGAGATCTTCTAAATCTGTAGTTTAGTCTCAGCTGTTGTGGAAGGATGCGGGATGCACTGTTCCTGAGGAGAAAAACCAAATTGCTTTGAGGTCTGTTACATGGCAGTTCAGTTTATCCAGGGTGTCATTGTCTCCTTTTCTCACGTGTAATGGCCATAAGGATTCTTACCCTCACAGCTCTGGGTTAGAGGGTTACCTGAGGCACTGAGATAAAGGCTCTCCAAGTATTTGACAGCATTAGTCTGCTCCTGGGACTTTGCTTCTCATAGAGGAGCTCAAGTCCTTGTGAGTCATGGCGGTGGTTTGCACAACTCCTTATCTTCCCTCCATTGCAGGGGTGAAGGGTGCACCCACTTCAGCTGTGACTCAGAGATGAGGAGGGGGATGGCATGTAGGAAGGCTGGGAATTTGTGGAAAGTTGTGATTTCTCCTCGTCACATCTTGCATCAGCTCATTGCAGACACTGTGAACTGGCGCGTGACAAGGGAGAGCTTGTCCTTTGTGGGCTGCCCTGGGGTGCTTCCCTCCTGAACAACGCAGCCCAAAGCCATGGGTTTCTCAAGAAATCTCTGCTAGGAGTGTCTTTCTTTTGACAAGAAGTTATCTTTGGGTAACTAAAAGCTGAGAACTGCAGTTTATGAAGGAGACCTGGACTTGCTCAAATGACTCTGTTTCCTGCGAAGGAAGCAGTGTTACACAGAACCATGATTCCATTCATCACATGGAGTTTTGACCGGGCAAGGACAAACACCCTGTTCTGCACTGAGAGCACCCTGAGAGAGTGGACTTCAGCAGGACAGTATTGCAGGGAAGGTGCCTTTCCCTGAGCTGTAGTACCTGTTCTGGAAGAACGCGCCAGTGAGCTTGGAGTTACTGGTTGTTTAATATTTTATGCTATAAATTCAAGGATTCTTACGTTCTGCTGAACCATCTCTTACCAAAAGCTCACTGTATGAGGCCTCCAGAGCTGCCCTTTTGAGTAGGGGTGCTTGTTTTGTGTACACAGAGCTGTAAGACCAATAGTACTGGAGTGCTTGAGTCATGAGTAAGGGTTGGTTGCTGTGTGACCCATGTAACTCTAAAGGCCTCTTGGGAGCAGCCTGTATGATCCAGGCAGGACACAGCCTTTCTGAATTCATAGTAAGTAGATGTGAGATGTAATCCAGGTATCTCTCCCCAGTTGTTGGCGTGAACAAGTTGCTTTGCTGGCTTGAGACCTGTCTGGTCAGTGGCTGCTCTTGCTGAGAACTGCTGTAGAAATAAAGCTCTCAGTGTGTCAGCCAGATGCTCCGTCTCCAAACCAACTGTTCTGAGAGTGGTAGAAGCAATGAGGTAGCAGGGTTGCTTTTCAAAATGCAGGAAGAGCAAAGCAGCCTCTAATGATGTGGAAAAGCTTTGTAACACTCTGAGGCCTGGAGATAACCAAGCTCCTTGAAATGTAATTTGCTTTTGAATCTTGTTGCTCTAGAACTGCTTAAAGTTTGTGGGGTTTTGTCTTGTTAAATCAGAATGTGCTTAGGTGGAGCAAATGAGTGTTCAACGTGTATAGCACTTGGTGAGAACAACCTGCTGCTGCTTTAGGCTGCTGTGTAGTTGAGCCTTCAGCCTTCTCCACTGGGCCAGGGAGGAAGAGCTTAGCAGACCAAGTATTAAAGCACAGGGCAGCTCAGAGGACAGTCTTTAAACTGTTGTGTTGTTACTTACCAAGGTGCTTGCTTAGAATGTGGTTTCCCATCTCAAACCTCCTAACAAGAGCATTAGGTACTAGCTGCAAGCCCCAAAGAAAGGGGCAGGCTTTGTCAGAGAAGATGCTGTCCCAGCCTCTCATTATGCTCCTGTTGTGTGTGTTTTAACTGTTTTACTTACCTTTTGCAGAAATGACCCAGGGTCCAACAAGAAACCCACCCAAAGGTACAGCCTTGCACAGAGGGTGAGCAAGAACTTGGCCAAGCACCACTATTTCCAGAGCAGTCCTGACCACTTCCAGTGTTGCCCTGTCACAGCCTTGTCATGTTTGATTTTGCTGCTGAGGGACTGTGCTGGTTCTTGTTCTGCATTTAGAGTTGTTGTTAATGGTTCTGGTTTTGAATGGTTTGTATCTTAAGTTGTTTTAATATCTGTTTTTAACAAGGCCTATGGAAGTTTCTATGTGTTAGAAACCTTTGGAACTGTTTTGAAATGCTTAAATGCGACCTGGTTTGTGTAGGATTTTGGCATCAGTGGTGTTCTTTGAATTGAAAACAACCTCCTCGCCGAGTAAGTAACAAACATGGTGTTCAAGACTGCACAGTGCAGGTGAGGATGTAACATTTCAATGATGGACACTGGAAAACGTGCTTCAGAGGGGAAAGACTTCTTTAAAGCTTGGTCCCAAACCTTGGCATTGAGTCTCCTACAGGGAGTTGGATTCCTTTGGCTAACATGGAAGTTCTAAACTGTAAAGCCAGCCTGTGGCTGCTCTCCCCCTCCATCTGACAGGGTTGTGGTAGTTTATAGCTGGTGCTTTACCTGGTTTGGTTTGGTCTTGTCTTGTCTTGTTGTTCTTTCCAGACCTGAAGTTTGTTTTCATTGGTTTTACTTGTTTCATTTGTAATTTTTCTTGGAGAATCGCCTGCGACGTTTTTACCTTTGGTTTATTCTGTACCTGCTGGATGGAGCTTCCTTTCCTGCTGTGTTATTGTGAGGCTCTCCCCTTGCACTTCCTGCTTCCTGGAACTGCCCAGGACACTGTGACCTTGTGTTCCTTTAAGCTAAGCAGTCCAACAGCAACCTCTGGTCTCCGTGCTGCCTCCATCTCCTTTCCTAACAGAGCATAGGAACTCCAAATTCTCTGGAGGATTTATTTAAGAGATACAGGGTGATCTGCTCTTCCTGCACAGGCCTTATAAACCTTTTAGGTGTTTATAGGTGGAATTCAGAGAGCAAACCACGTTTGTTCATAGAGGAAATTGTGCTATATTTTTATCATAGTCATTTTTTGGTGATACTTTTGGCTAATGTGATTTTAAAGAAATAAAATGCAGGTCCAGTACATGTGGTTCATGTGCTTTATTACTTTGCCCTTACAGGAGGAAGTAGCTTTAAAAAGCAGGTGAAGTTTGTCACTGTCCTGGATGTGCAGTGACTGAGGCACAGAGAATCAAAGTAATTTGTCCAAAGGATAAGCAGTGAAGCTTGGAACAGAGCCTGCTATTGCCTGGGTGCACTAACTCAATAATGCTGTCTCCATTAACAGAGTCATCCATATACAGCAATTCCAGCAGGAAGGAATGTCTCTTTTCTGATGGGCTGTTAAGCTGTGGGTTGGTGCATGCCCATTGTTGGGGCTTTGTTGTCAATAACTGATCTTTCCTAGTTAGTATCATGTTCTTAATGCTGGTGTAGTGACTTCTAGCACAGGAGGCTTTGTTTGCAGAGAGCCTGGTAGTGAAAGAGAAGGTGACATCGGTTGACAAGTGCGGGGGTTATGAGCACATAGTGGCTGTTGGCTTTTAAACCAGTGAATCGCACACAGTAAGTTGAAGAGGCCCCTCTGAAAAAAGACTCATTTCCTTGTTCTAAGGGCAGTTTCACATGCTGCCAATGTTGTGTCTGTAAAGTCCAGCTCCTCCTAACGTGTGGAATGAAGATGTTTGCTTCACATCTCCTTGTTGCAGGCGCTTTGAGGTGAGATGGGGCAGCAGGAGTCTGAGTGCAGAGCCTGTTCTCCCTCTCCTTGCAAAGCAGATGAGCTTGCCTGCTGGAGGGTTTATTATCTGATATTAAACCACTAATAGACTGTCTCTTGGAAGGCCCAGAAGTAACTCAACACACTGCTGGGACAGCACAGCTCTGTCTCAACCGGTGATCGATGGGCACTGCTGATCAGCAGTGATGGAATAGAAGAGGAGCAGAGCAGCAGGAAGGCCGCAGGCAATCTGCTGCCTTTGCTGTGCATGCTGAGGTGTTGCCTTTAAGCATCTGGAGGTTTCCATGCTGGCTGTCTTGATTTTGTTACATGGCTCTTTATGAGATTATTACTAAGAGATGCACAGCACTCAGGATGGTATTTATATTAGCCTCCTCTTAAGGCATGCCTTCTGCTGCCAGTTCAGCCATACTGAGCAAATGCAATTACTCTGAACAGCAGCACCTTACTGGGACAGCAAGATGCTGGTGTCGACGTGTGCTGTGGCCCAGACCAGCTCCTTTGTGCCACAGGACCTTGGGCAGAAGCTGGTGCCTCCTCCAGAGCTTTTTGTGGGCTTGTGAATGTAAATCTCTCACATGAATGAACAGTGCTGTGGAGCAGCTCTTTGCAAAGGCTTTAGGCTTTGGGCAGTCTCATTGCTGAGGATTTCATTCTTTGGCATTGCAACTGTGATTTGTATATGCTGAATGGTGGAGATGAGATACTGCATGGGGAGGGGGAGATTGTGTATTCAGCCTTTGTGGAAGGACGTACTGCACGTTTTCTGCCCGAGTGTAGCCAGAGGCTGTTTATGATCTTTGCTGTAGTAGAATCCAGCAATATCAGGTCTGTTTTGTGCAAGCTCTGTGTGAGCTCTGGGATGAAATGTCTTCCAATTAAAAATATAACAGCATCCATCACTATCACAGCCTGAAACAGCAGCTAGAAACAATGAGACTAAAATTATACTACTGCCATTCTCTCAAAGCTGGCCAACTCTTCCCTGTGCTTGTGCTGCGAGGGAACTCTGAACAGGAGGAAGAAACTATGTCCTGAAGTGTGAAATAGTGGAAGCTGATAATATTCCTTTGGGTTGAGAGGGTGTCTCGTAATGTGCTGGCTGTATCCTCTGCAAAACAGGTCTGGATGGTATAAATAGGTTCTAGTCAGCAGTTGGTGGCACTGTGTGGGGGTATTTGTCAGTTAAAAAGGACAACAATGCGCTGCAAAGTGTCAAATGGCATCGTGGGGCTTTGTCCTTATTGCCACTCAATGGCTCTGCATTGAGTGTGTTCAGATTGGAAGCAGAAAGCTGGCTTTTCCGCCTGCCAACTTTGACTCCATCTGGGACCTAATATTCAAGCTGTGTCTTTCCTGGCTCTGTTGCTAATAATAAAAGAGTCTTCACTTGGAAGCGAGTTCAAATTGATGCTGATGCATGGGCTGACAGAATCCAGCTCACACTCCTTGAGACGTGTGAACTAAAGCACCAACAAGGAGGAACGTAATCATTTGAATCTATCAGGTCATCAGATGATTTAATAGACACCAGATTTATGGAGGAAACAGAAGATATTGCAGCATAACAAGCATGTTGATGATCCAGCTTTTTAACAAATGCTGGAAAGCTGATTAAATTTGGTCAGCAAGGCTTCTGCTTCCAGGCTAGCCAGTAATAGCTTATAATGTGCCTTTAGGAAGCTTTCCTGCAAATATGGGGGAAATTACATTTGGTGCAACATATGGTACAATCCCCATCTCCTGGAGAAGTGGAGTCTGGCTACTCCGTCAATGAATTGCCATATTTTTATCAGCAGAATGGATGTGCAGCTGTGATATATGCTTTTGAGGGATGTAACCTTTAATGTCTTTGGCAAATACTGGCATTAGCAGTCTGTTCCTCTCCATTTGCATCTCCTCCAGAAAGCCATTACCAGCTGAGATTATACTAACACTTTCTGTAGCTGTGTAGGTGTTTCCTCCTCTGATGCTATTGAGCTGTCGGGGAATAAAATGCCTCTTGTTCTCATTTGCCTTGGAGGAGATGGAGAACGGTGCAGGGGGAGGTGGTTGTGAAGGGGCTGAGGCTGTGTTGGGAAGGGGAAGGACATGCTGGGCAGAATTGTTTGCTCCACACCACCTCCCGCAGCTCCCTCTCACTAAACTCGTGGGGGAGGAATATATTGGCTCAGTGGTACTTTTAGGCATAATATTACAGTGCTTGGAAGGATGAAGGCAAGTGGTGCTTAGCTTTAAACACGCACTGCGTATGCTGGCAAAGGGCTCTGTTTGCAGCTTCTTGCTCCTTACTGTTCCCACAGCCCCTGCTCAGCTGATTCTTGGAAATGGATGGGGTTAGTGCCCAGGGGTGGAATGGCATTAGGGGCCTGGCTGGAAGGTTGCTTTCCTTTGCTTTTGAGATCAGTGGGGAACCAGTTCTTGCTCTCCGGGATCCCTGTTGTGCAGCCCACTCCTGCTGCTGCTTTTTAGCACTTCCTGAAACCTCCCTTTCCCGGCTCCTACTTCCAACAAACACTCAGAATCAGCGGGGAAATGTGGGTGGCCTTTAGGGTGCTGCCTTCTGTGGCCCAGCATCCCTTTGCTCAGCACCGCCTTGTTTGGTTTTCCCTTGATCTCTTTATTGCCTGTAAACCACCTTGGGAGTATCTTTTGGTAACCTTTGACAAGAGTGAGGTATCTCTGCCAAAGATGGGCTTAGGCTGAAGCTCACACAGGCCCAGAGTCTTCATGGTGCCTGACTCATGGGTTATGGTGGAAGCTGATGCTGAAGCAGCAGTTAAAGCTTTGATGTTTGTGACCCTCAAAGAAGTAGGATCTTAAGGAGCTTTCTTCTGTAACAGGAAACAGCTTTTCCTAAAGTGTGGACTTATTGCATCAATTCAGAGTTGATAAAAACACTTCCTTTAAGAGAATCACTGGAATTAGGTAGTTGGAATCCCTCTCTGATGAGTTGCTGCCAGCCTAAATTTGTTTCTTCTCACTAATAGCATTATTGCCTTTTAAAGCCTGCAGTTATGGAACATAACGATAACCTCTAGCCTCCTGCCACACTGTGTTTTGAGCACCCAACTCTGCACCACCCTCTAATTCTTCTCTACCAAACAAGGAGTGAGCATCTCCCTTATCGTTTTGCACATGCTGTACCATCTGTCCTAAATCTCCCTTTATAGGGGTATGGATTCTAAATGGCATTTCTTCCTTCGGAGAGAACAGACATGTCTGAAGAATCTCGCAGCATAAATAGCATTACAGCTGTACCTAGCAAGTTCCCCCCCCCTCCCCTTAGCCTGTGAACAATGAACTCTGGTTCTGGTTTTCTACATCCAGACACTGAGAGAACACTTCATGCTGTAGTCTCTGGGCAATACGTTGGAAGTCTCTCTGTTCCAGTGTGTGTGCTCAAAGCAGGCGAAGATGAAATGACTTAATTCAGTCGTTACAAGGACACAGGAGATGCCTTTAATCTTTTATTGTACATTATAAAATGCTTATTGCTCTGTCTGTATCGGAGGTGGTGACCTCTCCCTCTTGGTGATGGAGGTGGTGACCTCTCCCTCTTGGTGATGGACAAGTATGTTCTGGCAAAGGATCCACTGAAGAGACCTTTGGGGTTGGCCTGCCTTTGGTAGCTGGCATCAGGGAAGCCCTCACTTCTTCACCACCACGTCTGCACGCAGACTTCCTCTCTCAAACCGACTCTTTTGGAAAGGCTGGTGCCAATGGAAGAGGAGAGATGGCTGAACTCTTCCTGCCAGCCTGTTTCTTTGCAGGGCCTTTGAAGCCAGGCTCATCTGAGTGCAGGTTTGTAAGAGGTTCGAGCCCTACTCAGGCCAACCTGGTATCTGATGGAACAAGTAGATTCTTGCCTCATCCCCTAGTGCATATGGAGTGGTCTTGTGGAGTAATTAAATACAGATACCCCATGGCACACTACAAAGAATAAATCTTTCCCATGTGATGGAGTTGCCTCTACCAGCGTCCGGAGCACCAGCAGTCCTGGGGATCCTGTCAGCTTACAAACATCGAGCACTTCGTAAGAGAGGAGAGAACTCCAGCCCCTTTCCCGTTCCTTGTCCACCTGTTGCTGGAGGGCTGCCTCCAGCACATCCCTGCACTGCAGTGTCACAGGAGCAGGGCAGACAGGCCGGGTAAGGAGAACCAGACCTTCCCACAGGAACCCTACTAAAAGAAGCAATTTAAGTACTTAAGCCCTCAGAAAAAGGTCCCTTGGGCAAGAGCCTTTAGCAGTAAATGGCTGTTGCCACTGGAGACCTTTGCATAGCAACCGGTATCAGGAGGTTTGTCTTTTGTTTTTTGCTGACTGGCTACATTTTTGTGGACCTTCTCTCACGCTGGGGGTGGACTTGGGCCCAGCTGAAAATACCATGAAGAAAATGGTTGACATTATCCTTTTGGTGTCTGGTGGTGTCCCCTCGTGTTGGGCTGTGCCCCAGTGCTCGGTGTGTCCGGATGGTGGGAGATGAAGAGCACCAGTGCAAGATAGGAAGGACAGCAGCGGTGGAGACGCGCTGCAGCTGAACTGAAGAACACCAGGGAAGCCTCTGCAGTGGGAATGAAAATGGGATCTGCCTTTTTTTTCTGGGTTTGTTTTACACCACCCCCCCCCCCCCCCCCCAGGCAAGACGTGCTACACAACACACATCCACGGAACAAAGCAAGCCAAGAGCACGCAGCAGCCGCAGTCTGGTTGCTCATTGTGTCTGTGATGAGCTTTTCTTCTTTCTCGCTTGGCGTGACAGTGACTGATGCCTGAGCTCCCCTCAATGCTGTCAAGGTGTAGTGACAGCGAGACAAAATAAAGATACAACAAACCCTTGTACTTCCAAAGACAAGAACACTCTTCCAGAAGATGGAGTGTGAGGGTGGAGAGACGTGCGTGAGTTGTCCGGCCCAGGTGATTCATGACTCCGGGTGGGATCACTGGCAGCAGTTGTCTCGCTGATGCTTTTCCATCTTAATTTTGGGGTTTCAGGTTTTTGGTTGTGGGTTGTTTTTTTTTTTCCCCCATGATTTTTTTCTTTCTGGCCAGATGTTTTGCAGAACAGAGACAAGGAGGTGTATGCCAGCAAGTGACAGTCACTAAGGTCTCTCTCCATGTTGCTCCAATGATGTTTCACCTCCCTAGTCATCAAGGCTCAGAGGCAGGAAGTGAGAGTGAGGAATGGAGTCCATCTATCAGATGGTAGGCTGTCATGCTTCAATGATATTCACTGAGGGCTTGTTTTTTGGAAACTAGAAGAGGAGAAAAAGGGAGAAAGGATGAATAGGAATTGCTAAAGAGGAGGAAAAAAACATGTCAAAGATCAGTGCAGTGTGCTGGTCAGGTTTGGGGTTTGTAAAAGCTCTTGTGCCCATCCCCTCAGGATGATGAAAATGCAATGTGGAGGTTTTAGGGTTGCATGTTCATCACTGTGCTTCTGAATGGGCATAAATGAGTGGACTATTTCAACTGGTAAATGTGAAGTGGTGGGGATAGAAACACAAGGAAGTTTAATTGAAGTAAGTTGATCTAAAGGATAGGCTTGAGTCTGCTCTCATTATGGAGGTGGCATTCCTTTAAGCAGCCATGCTCCTACTGATCAGTTCTAAGAGCTATTGCTCTTTACCCCATGGCACCCAAGGGCTGCTGCAGGGTTACAGACCCAAGCAGCTCAGGCACTGCAGCATCGCTCAGTGCATGTTTCTTCCGGAGATGTCAGCAATATGGATTGAAATCTGTTTTCCCTGCTGGATGCGCAGACATCCAGGAGTGGGAGTGAAGTGCAGTGTCCTGATGTGCCTGGGAGGCTCCGACCGCTAAGGAAGCCGTGGTGCTGACACGCACGGATGTGAAGGGGTGTTTCCTTTCTGCATCGCAGCTGGAGGGAGGCTGTTTGGGTGCTTTTTGGTGTAATTTAGCCAGGAAGCTGGTGCTGTGTCCCGTGCCAGCAGCCTCTCACCTTGCTGCGCAGGAGCCCTCCGCTCTGGTGCTCGGGGGTGCTGTTCTCTGAGGCGTTCTTCACCTTCTCCTTGCTGTTATTTGGCTCATTGTCTTTGATGATATCGTACTGTCTGCAAAACAGGGCGATCACCCCTAACAGGAAGAAGCATTAGTGATCACACAAATGAGCTCAGCCCCTGGAGCCTGCAGGGAGCAGAGATCCTTTGCTTGCCAGCCGGCTCTGTGCCTTCCGGTGGAGATCTCAGCATCATTCACAACTGCTCCTAAGGATCATTTTCTAACAGAGCTCGTCAGCCCTCTGGCTGTTTCCTTCTTGAGACCTAATTCCATGCTAAACTAGTTAGAAGGACAGAAGATTAATTCTATTCCAACTTCCCTGTCATTAAATGGGACGAGCGTTTCAAGCCCTACGTTTTGATAGCGATCCCCGCTAGCTGTGTGGTTAAATGGGATTTTTTCCTTTACAAACACAGGAGCTCCTGGAATCTCTGGTTAGTGAGACTGTGTCCTCTGCTCCTCCTCCCCTGGGGTGAAGGGGAGGATCTGGGGCTGGGGACGAGGAGCAGGTACCGTACCTGCCTGCGTGTGCTGCAGCCAGGGCCCTTGGAGCAGCAGGACAACATCTGCAAATATGCAACAGTGACGGCAGCAGGAGCTGCCAGTGGAAATTTCCTCCCACACGCAGAGGCACATGAGGAGAGGAGCAGCCATGCCACGTTAGGAGACTGCAGATGTCTTCCTCAGCAGCTTTGATGTGACATTTTGACCGAGTAACTTCTCTGCCTGCAGATTCCAAACGCAGAGGTTGCGCAGACCCAGCCAGATGCTGCTTCTGCCCCTAACAGCAAAACATCTGTAAAGCTTTCAGCAGATCAGCCCAAACTGCTTTAGAACGTGTTGTTGTGGCAGCTGCCCCCAGGTAAACACAGTGGTTCCAGTTCTTTCTGCGTGTGTGAGCAAATGGCTGGTCCTGGCAGAGCAGGTTAACGTCTGCCACGGTCCCACCTTCTGTGGCTCCCGATGGCAAAACTGAGGCACAGAGCAGCAAAGGGCCGTGAATAATGCCAGGAGTACAGCACAAGAGCCTCGTCTCAGGTCATAGCCCTGGGCACAGCCTGGTTCCTGGCTGCATTTGCTAAAACATCATCATCATACATTCAGGTTAAAGCCTTTTGGGGTTTGTACATGGAAGAGCCCACCAGATGTAGAGAGGTTTCCCCCACCCACCCACTTTCCTTTTTTAAATGTAAGGCATCTCTCTAGAAGGGAAACTGGTATTAGCAGATGCTTTGTTCTGACATTGATCTGAGTTTTAGATGATGCTACAGTGGGAGATGAATCAGTTACTCAGTCGCTTCATGTGCTTATTCAGGATCGGTTTCACTGGCAGGGCATTTAAATCTGAATGTGCACAACTAAAACTTGCCATAAATGCTGAACAGAACAGACACTAGAGGGTCTAGAAAGCTTTTAGCTTAGTTTAGGCTTTCATTTGGTTATCATCTTGAGCAATAATTGCTGCGCAGTCTCTGGAAGTGCAAATAACTCGTAAGCTTGGCACTTGCCAGGGCAAACCAAATGTTATACATGGATCTGATCGTGTCACCTGGATTGGCTTGGAAGAGACCTTGCAAAGGATACAGGATACAGTTAATTCCTGCATCCCCCTCTTGTGGGACACGTCTCTGATCAGTGACTGGTTTCCTCTTCACATCTCACCCCAGTTATCTCATCTCAGCAGAATCTGGTACAGATGGGCCGTGTCTGTCGGAGTAAACTGGTGCAGCCCCTGTCGAGTCGGGCTCGTGACAGGCTGCAGCAGGGGATTGACAGACCCCCCTTTTAGAGGACATAACGTGATGCTACCGGGGGAGATACAAGTTGCCAAAGCTGTCAGCCCCTCAGTGCTGTTGTGGCAGGTTTCTGCCCGAGGAAAATCCTCTGTGTGATGGTTCATAACGCTCCGTGGGTGGAAAAGGGGCTTGACTGGCACAAGAGGGTTCAGCACTGAGTGGCACCGGCTGTCTTTTATGGATCAGAGATTTACCACGGGGCTCATTGCCCTTCCTGCCGGTCTCCTTGGCTCACAGGTGCCCATTTTCTCTGGAGCACTGTGTTCTGTGCCTCGCAGGGAGCAAATGCTGTTTCATTACTGCTTGAGGTGGCAGCAGGAGCAGCAGCTGACTGGCGGCCAGGGGACGCTGGGGCTCGAAATAGAAACCAGACATGTGCAAACTTTATTTCCCAGTAACTCGTGCATGTAATTTCCAGACTGAGCAAGCTGAAGGGCTGGCTGCAGCCTCTCCAGACGTGCTAAGCTGGTGGAGCAGGAGTCAGAGGCATTTTCCTCTCCCTGTTTGCTAGCTTAAAACGTAGGAGTGAGATGTTCCTCTCTCCAGTTGCTGTAAGTTCTAGTGAAATGTGGTCCCAGACTTGGAAAACTCTTTGGGTTCCCTTTGGAAATGAAGTTTATATATTCATACATATGACAGAAAGTCATAGTGAGAGATCTTCATGTTCAAGGATGCTCCGGTAGAGGCTGGGTTAGGGTCTATGCCTCGCTATGCCCATCACATCCCACAGCAGAGCAGCCCTAGGATGGTTTTACTGCTCCTTCCACAGCACCGGCTGCTCTCAGCTGCAGCTGATCTTGCTTATAAAATCACATCCTGCAGCCTCCGTCCTGTAGCAGAGGCTCTGCTTGGATTAAAGGATTAATGGCTGCGAGGGATAAGGAGGACTAGGGTGGAATTTCAAAAGATTGCCAAGAGTTTGGTTCCAAACCACCCTTTGGGATAGCAGCTTTCAATTTGTGCTGTTCCGTCCTCCTCCTGCCACGCCACGCTTACATAGACTTCTCCTTCCTTTCAGTTAATGTGTTTCTGGTAACATCCCTCCTCTTCCCATTAAATCCTAATCTTTGTATTTTGATAGTGGCTGCCGAGAGGATCTGGTTTATTGGTGTTCTGATGTTTGGGGCCGTTTGTTCTTTCAATGCTTCCATTATTTTAATTGCTCCTGAAGCGGGTTCTAACAGTGGGTGCTGAGAGTGAGACTCTTACATTTCTCTTTTGCATGAGAGTTGGAGGCATATAACAGCCAGGTCATTACAGCGTATCGCTGGAGGCAGCCTGTTGGATGGCTGAGGGTGTTATCAGTGCATGATAGGAGATTACAGGATTAGCCATGGGGAATTAGGCAGTTGGTTCATCAGGCCCATTATCTACATCCCCCTGGACTACATCGGATTCACCTGCTTGTGGCCCTGCCCAACTTGTGATGCTGAGGGATGCTCAGTACAGCTGCACGTGCAGTGCTGCCGCTGGGAGGAAGGGTTCCTTTTCAGGTCTTACATGATTACACGTGCAAACCAAGGAATGTTTCATGCTTTTGACAGAAGGATTCCACTGACCTGCCCACATAAACAGCACCACCACAATGATGAGAACTTCCCCTGCTCGCAGCTGCTGGTTTTTCTTTGCCATCTCCTTCATTGTCACCTCATCTGGACAAAGGGAAAGAGAGATCATGAAACCCAACCACAGGGCTCAGGGTGCTCCGATGCCCAGGTCGACTCATCAGTGCATCAGGGTCTAGCAGGGAGAGAGCATTCACCCCTCAGTCATGCCACAGCACAAGTTGCCTTCCTCTCCTTCCTTTCCTTCCTCTCCCTCATCTGAACTTGCAGAGCATCAGCTGCGAGTGCATCTCCTGCAGGCGATGGGCTGAGGAAGGAGCAGGGAGATGGGATCACCAGGCAGTTACCAGAGAGGAGCTGCTATGGGGTAAATCCTTGTTATCCGGCCCTGTGGCAGCTCTGCTCTGCCTCTGCTGTCTGTTGGTGCCGTCTGTGCCTGTCCTGAAGCCTCACATGCCTCAGCAGCTCCCGTGCAGCTCAGCAGCGTGGAGCCTGGCGTGGTTCTCCAGTGGGATTCAGGAATGAGCAGAGCCTTTTGGCAGGGCGTAATGCACCTCCTCGGCTTCAAAGCACTAAGAGGAGAGCTCAGGCTCGGGAAAGGGGAGCAGTGCTCCTCTCGGTGCTTTCAGCTGAGCAGCAATTCGGTGTTAACAGGCACCAAGTCATTTTAGCAGCAAGAGTAAAGAATTCACAGCAGCCCAGGGAGCACCAAGAGCTCCGCAACAGGCTGGGTCGTCCGGGACAGGCACTCACCCTTCCTGTCCCAGCCCTTTCTGCAGTAGAGATTCTTGCTGCCAGAAGGATTCATCAATCTGCTTTGGCTTAAGAAGAGCAAGCGAAGGAGTTGCCACAGAGGAAGTGCCTGATTTCCCCCATGGAGGTGTTCCAAACAGGACAGGGAGGGTTTGGTGACCTCAAGAGGCCCTTTCCAACCTCAACTTGCTCTGATTTGGCCTAAATATTTGAAGTAAGACAAGTGGGAATCTCTGGGTAAGTTTTCCCCTGCACTCCAGGCATGGGAGGCTCAGTGAATACCCTGTGAGCACAGTGGTGCTGTGCCCAGTGCCATCCAAGGGTCTAGTTCCACAGGCGTTCACAGGCTGCTCAGGAATTTCCCCTGGGATTCTCCACTTGCAAGGATGCTGGGACACAGTCTGGAAACCTTCTCCTCTCTCTTTGCCTGTTAAACCTCCTGTGAAAGGGGGGAAATGAGCAGGCAGCCTTCAGCAGCATCTCCTTGTCAACCTTATCTGCTGGGGACACTCGGGGCGGGCACCCCACATGTCCACGTGGGGACCCTGTGCGTTGAACCCGGGTATCCCCACTGCACAGGGGACTGCTTCCCTCTCTGCAGAGCCCAGCTCTCCTTGGGCATCCCAGGGGCCACACAGGAACTCACCCACACTTGCCTTTATTTTTAGAGGCTAGTTTCTCAGCTTCCCTGGGGGTCTTGAAGAGGACTGGCTCACTGGCAGGGCTCTGGCCTTGGATGCTGATGGCCTGGACATGCACAATGTACTCGGTGTCCTCCTCTAGGTCCCAGAGGGCACAGGAGCGGGTGGTGGTGTTCACCTCCTGGATGAAGCGCAGCATCCGCACGTCCTTCTTCTGGAAGCCGAGAGAGGAGAGCAGAGGGTGATGGAGGGGCCTCCCCTGTGCCCTGCTGCTGTAAGACCACTGCTTCCTGCCCTGTCCACCACGCACGTGGAGACCGTCGGGCCCGTTCCTCTCTGCAGCTACCAACACATGAAGCGCTGCTGCGATGAGGACAGGGAGTCACGTCCCCTCCCAGACCACGAGGGACAGGACAAGAAGGAACGGGCTTAAACTGCAGCAAGAGCACTTGGAAACTGAGGGTACCTGGGGTGAAGATGGACGTGACGGAAACTGGGCAACTGGAGGCACCGTACCTGCTGGGAAATTGCAAATCCAATGACAACTTCATCTTCCAGAACATCCCACGTCACAACGGCTGAGTTGGCTTTCAGGTGCTTGACTGTGACATTTACTGGAGCTGATGGGCTGTCTGCAAGGAGCGAGAGCAGAGCCTTTACACAGGCAAAGTCACGGCAGCAGGAGATGGAGCAAGGGCAGGGGAGGCAGTGGGAAAGGACCTGGCTCAGGGTTCTTCCTGTAGCTGGATATGGATCTGGAAAGGCAGTCTCAACTAGCAGCGAGGTTCTAGGAGCTCTCTGCTGAGAGTATGGGTTGCATTAGACATGTGTGACAGCAGAGCAGGGCACGGAGCAGCTCATTCATCTCCCCCTTCCCAGCCACGTACCACGTTCTCTCTGCTGTTTCCTATTACACCCTGACAGTGACAGCTGGGAGGAAATGCAAAATGTGCCTTGCAAGCCTGGGAAGGGAATGCTTTGATGAGCACTCCGGAGGCCTGGGATTCAGCAGTAGTAAATTTGCTTTTCCCTGTTTGACAGAAGAGATTTGATACGCATTTTGTGCTCCCAGTGAGCAGGACAGGACAGGCAGCGACAGCACCCATGGGCCACTGTCATGGGAAGAGGGCAGGCCATGGAAGCGAGAGCTTGAGGCTCCTGTTTATTCCTCACTCCAGAGCATGCCCCAGTTTCCAGCTGCAAGCTGGACCTGGGTAGCTGCCAGCTCCTTCCCAAGGGAGCTGCCGGTGTAAAGCCTTTCCTGGCATCTCAAGGGGAAGGTTGTACCTCACGGGCTTGGCACAGCCCTTCCAGTGCTCAGGGCAGCAGGGTGGACTCCTGTTCCCTCTCCTCTGGTCAGATCTAATTCACGTTCTCCACCCTGTGCCCTGAACCCGAAGGCACAATGAGACTGCTGAGGCCCTGGCTGTGCTCAGGAGGTTGAGCAGGGCCAGGAGGAATCATTTCTTCTGACTTCCATCAAATAATAATGCCTTCATTGCTTCGTAACCCCTGCCCGAGGCTGCCCTGCTGGGCTGCAGGGTGCACGTGTGCATGTCTCCAGTAACACTTGTTGGGTTTATACTCGGTCCCAGCCACTGGAATGTGGCTGAAAATACCCTGTAGTGTCGGTGTCTCCTAACAAGTGACTTCACTCCTGCTGAATGTTCCCCTGGGAACAGAGAGAATAATGGGAGCACAGAATTCCCCAGCAAGGTCAGTGCTGCTCCACACTCAGCAGAGTGATGACCTTATTCCTTTCTCTCATCCCCACCCAACACCCAGACCCTTTGGAGCTCCTCTGTGGGGAGGCCCCCACCCAGCAGTGACCCTTTGGGTGGCCAGACCCAGGCTGATCCTAGGGAGTCCTTCAGTGAACAAAAAGCTCCCTGAAAGGTGCATGGCCAAGTTCAGGTGGATTTGGGACGGGAGGAGGAGCAGCAAGCAGTTGTGGCCTCCAGGGTTTAATAGGGGAGGTGTCCTTCCTCTCTGGAGATGATCGAGTCAGTATTGAGGCAGAGCATCCTCATCTCTCCGGGGCTGGCCTTCATGAAACGAGGCTCTTGGAAGGTGGGAGCATTCACCATCCTCCTGCAGCAGCAGGGCCAAGGGCAAGCTGAGCAGGGGAGATGGAGCACGCTCCTCGGGCTGAACACCAGCCCCAGCTGGGCTCAGCTCGCTGCTGTGGCGCAAGGAAGAGACGTGGATCTGCAGCTCCTCACCTTCCCCCTGTGACCAATGGCAACAAGAGTGGGGTCTAATTTTAGGAAGGGGCAGCCAGCAGAGAGGAATGTGACAGGGAAGGTCCGTGAGTCATGCCTGATGAATTTGCTGGAACATAGGGAGGGTATGATGGAGAGGTGGGAGACAAAGCAGTCTCCAGGCTGGCACTTTGCCCTTTTGTGAGTACCGCTGTACGTTAAATCCCAGCATGGATGGCTTTCCTGGACACACACACACACACACTTCTTTTAGGAGCTATCACTGATGATTTGCCCAGCTCAGGTTGGGGAGCCCTTTCTAAAGAGATGCATTAACCCCCAGCAGCAGAGAGCATCAGGGAAGAAGCTTGAGGTTGGCAAAAGGGACTGCGACATCGACATCGCACTGCCCTTGGTGCCCGAGTCCCCTTGGAAACCTGTGACCCTGAGGGAGGCAAAGCAGGAAAAGTGCCCGGTGTTTCCTGATGTAAAACACAGGGGGAATTGGGAAGGCCTCGCAGGGCTGGAGGAGAGCAAAGAACCTCTCTGGGAGCTGGGGAGAGGCTGGAGGGCTGTGGGGCAGGAGGGAAGCACTGGGCAAAGCTGGACTCGGAATGGAGGCTGAGGAGAAATCAGCTGGTGAGGGGGTGTCAAGAGTACGGTCTAGAAACACCCTTTGGTAACCCCTGAGAGAGGATGGGGTGGCTGAAGTCAGCAGTTGTGCAGTGAGATCTAGGGCAGCAGATCTGAGCCTGCCGTTCCTTTCACTGCTGCAGGTTAGGAGCAGCTACAGTGAGATCAGTGGCGTCAAACCAGTGTAAAAGCAGCCCGAGAGGAGAACGAAGCACGGCTTGAGAGGAATACAAAGCCAGGGAAAGGGAAATCAGTTTCCTGCTCCCAGAGCTGAGCGGATAATTTGGAACCCAAATTTTAAGTCATGAGGATGCTCCCCCCACACACACACACTCCCAGGCGATGCACAATGAGCTCATGGCTTTCTAAAATCCAACCTCTCTTCCAAGAGATTCCACACTGCTTTTGGCTCCTTGGGCCCCTTGCAGCTCTTCCTTAGTGCCAGCCTGGCTGAGGGCAGGTGGAGAAGCTGTAATTCCTGTTTTCCAGCTGGCTGCAGGGGGTCAGCATCTTGCAGGGCCTTGAGGTACCAAATCCAAGTGTTTGGTTCTGTCCAGCCTCATCCGTGACTCCTGGGAACTTTTGCTTTTGTGCCTGCAGCAGCCAGGGAAGCCAGGCAGGGAGGGTGGGATGGTCCCAGGGGCTATTCCTGCCCCTCTGCAGGCAAGACAGCAGGGAACAAGCCTTGCATCGAGCCTTCCTCGTGCATGTTCCCTCCAGAGATGCTGAGGACGGCACATCCTCCGTCTGATCTGTAAGGGACCCATGTGGTGTAAGAGGCATCAGCTTCATCCCAGCCGCAGTGGCTGCTGGAGCCCCTCGCACAGTGCAAACAGGCAGAGGATCTGCTTGGCCAGTTTGGCTTAGGGCTGTGTGCTGGGATGAAAAGCTGCTCTTGTTCTCCTATCAGCACAGATTGCAGCCCCGCTCTAAGGGGAAGCCCTGGTTAATGAAGATGAAATCATGAGTTTTAAACGTGAATTCCAGGCTGCTTCCAAACTGATCATGCTTAAACCATGTCTGGTTTCCTTCCCACAGGGACCCTGCGTGGGCTGAGCCGCAGTCCTGCATCCCCCTTGGGCCCTTCTGGCACGAGCAGGTCAGAGCTGCCAGTGCACAGCAAGGAGGAATGAGCGATGAAGATTAGCCGTAATCCCCTCTTAATGCTGAGAACTCCTTCCAGCCTCTCATTAAACACTTTGCTCATTATTAATGGGGTTTTATTTAAGAGAGAGGCAAAAAGAACCCTTCACACTTTGGTTCCTCCCTGGCTTTTCATTGCCAGCGCAGCAGCTGCTGGCATGAGGAGGAGGAAACCATCCACCTGCCCCTTATGCTGCCTTCACCATCGCGGCTGTGGATGGGGTGCGGAGGGAGAAGGGTGAATGTTTGTACCCATCCCACTGGGGCTGCTGATTGAGGGTGGTGGGGTGAGTAAAGGGGTTGTCCTGCCTGGCACCTCTAGGATCAAGGCACAAAGACATCCCTGGGAGATGTGGCCTCTGCCGTGGTCCTTCTCCTTTCTGTTCATCTTCTGAAGCTGCTCTTACAGGGGTTGAGAGCTCAGCCATGCAAGCTGCCAGGAGATCCTTGCTTAGAGCTAAAGGAAGGAGCTATGGAAATCTCAGACCCTGGGAGAGCAGCTCTGCCAGCCGAGCCCTGTGGCCAGGCTGCAGGTTTTGAATTAGGGGGTATTCCTGGATTGATCTCCCCAGCCAGGGCCCCCAGAACTGTTCCTTTGGAATTCAGCTCTCCTGGAAACTCCAGCCCCTTGGAAGTGCAGTTTCCTCCATGGCAAAAGCTACCTTTAGTCACAGCATTCACCAGTTCAGGTCACTCATCTCCTACAAGCAACTCCTTTCCTGCTGGGAAAGGCTCAGCTGCTTCCAAGCCCTCAGACATGGTCCAGCAAGCAGAGGGCCTGCCAGGCTCCAACATGCTCATTCAGTGCTATCAACGTGCAAGCTGCCTGCCTTGTCTGTGGGAAGCAGGGAACGTCAGCCTTAAATCCCCGTAGTTCCTCATCTCTGCACCACAGCCTTCCCTGCGGACATGGGAGGTGGAAGGGCACGACCTGCCAGGGGAAGAAGCATCCCATGAGGTCCTGTGTGATGTTCTCTGGGAAGAACTGGGTGGGTGTGGGTACAAAAAGACCTGGCTTTGCTGCCTTTTGGAGCCTTTCTTTGCTCTCCCAGCACAGCTCCCTTCAGCAGATGGAATTCCTTGTTCTCTTTATGGGCTATGGAGGAAGGGCTGCAGCTTCCCTGAGTGTGTTAATGGATGGAGCCTGCCAGGGAGTGGGAAGAAGCAGGGCCCACCGCTGCACCCCACTACCATGGGGCTGTTTGTTAAGCTCTGACTGTTTCAAAGAGCTGAAAGACCAACTGGTGGCTCTCCAGGCCGGGAAAGAGGCAGTTATTCCCTGCTGACCACCCTGTGCAAACAGGATATCAATAAACCAGCACCCTCCTTACCCCTCCAGAGCCCCAGTGCCAAATCCCCATGGGGCAGGTGCCCAAATGTGCATTGGAAAATGCTGTCAAAGAGGATGGAGCTTGTTCAGGGAGCACAGACATGGTCCATGTGTCCAGCCTGGCCATTGGGAAGTGTGTCCTGCTCGCTTCAGGGCGGAACTAAGGAGTATTTCTACTGTGGAGGACATTCCATACTGCCAAGCCTCGGACTCCCGGGGTCCCGAAGGCAGGCAGGTCACACCAGCACCATGACTTGGGTTTTAACGTTGCCAGCCCCAAGCAGAGTCATTGCCAGGGCATGACTGAGCCAGGACCTGGATGCCCAAGAGGACTCGGTACTGGGGTCTTCTCAGGCTCTTCTCCAACTGGGTCACATCAGAGAAACGAGAGAGAGCTCTCTCTCAGTGAGCCCTGGAGTTCCCGGTACCCGGAGCCTGCTGCCTGGTCCCGACCCAGCTCTGCTCTTGCATCCAACGATCCCATTTCTCTTGCACACATACAGCTTTGCACGCTCCACTGCTCGGTGCATGGGTAATGCCTGCGAGCACGTCCCTCGCTGGGAGAGATCTGCTTTCCACATGTGTATTCCCAGCAGAAGACCTCTCCAGGTTTGGAAGAGGAATGGCACAACCTCGGCTGCTTTGCGCAGCAGCAGCATCCCTGCTGAGGGACTGACACCGGGCTGAGGAACCTCCACATTCCCACTAAATCTCTCCTGAAATGAATGCAGGAATCAATAAAGTGCTTATGCTGCCTGTCAGCTGGCCAGGAATGTCTAAGGCCAGGAATGTCCGTGGCCAGGAATGTCTGTGTCTGCTGCGAGACAGGAAAGGGCTGGTGTGGCTCCATTTCCCACCTCCATAGAGCTGCTTTCTTGGGCCTATTGCTTGTTCCTGGTTTCCATCCTGCCAGAGCAGGGGGGGCTCCATTCCCCTGGCTCAGAGGAAGGGACAAGCACATGGATGAGGAAACAGGACCCACAGTCCCCTCCTGGGTGCCATCAGCCTTCACCTCGCACAAGGGGCGTTATTGTGAGCCCACTTGTGTGGGGTGCAAGAGGAGGGGTGGCCGAGCCTCCATCCCCACCGGACCCTGCCGGGAACCGTTTCCTCTCCAGGGCATTCCCCATGGCTCGTGGCTTGCACACCTCTGCGGGAGCATCCTCAGGTAGAGCTGGGGACACAGAGCTGGTGGCGACGCTGCCACTGCCTCTGCGTGACCTTGGGGAAGTCATTCCGTGTCCTCATTCCTCTTTTCCCTCTCTTTTCCCAGGCACAGCACGCGCTCGCTGCCTCGCCAGGGCGCAGGGAGGACCCTTCACAGCCCTCGGTGGAGGAGGCGGTGGGAAGAGGAGGCTGAGGGTGAGTGGCACCAGCCCCAAGGTCACACACGGCTCCAGAGCCCAGAACCGAGCCTCTGCATCCCCCCTGCACGCCATAGCCACGAGCCAGGGCAGCAATGGGTGCTCACCGACACCGCACTGCTCCTGTTGCAGGAGGCGCGATGGGCAGTGCACAACTCCGTGTTTACTCCCCGGTGCTGACTGAGGTGATCCAAGGATAAGGAAGAGCAGGGAAATGGCCCAGTTCACAGCAGACCAGGAGCGCTGTGGCCTCCATTGTGCCGCCGCCTTGTCCTCATCACCCAACGTTCCTTTGGGGAATGTTTCATTAATCAACCCGGGGCTGCTGGTTGTGAAACAGCAACTTGAGGTGCCCACGGCTGGCCGAGGGCCTGTGTGACAGCACTGAAAGCATCCAGGGGCTGCTGCAGCCCTGCACAGGCAGGACGAGGGCAAATGTAACTCCAGCAACTCCCGGGTGCAGGAATTTCCACTCCCCCGAGCGCTGCATCCCTGAGAGTCACCCCCATGCTCCTGGAATGCCGGATATGCCGGCAACCAGCGTTTTGTGAATCAAAGCAGCTGTTCCAGCAGCATCTTGCAGGCAGCCAGCGAGGGAGGCAGCCCTTGGGCGTCTGCTTGGTTCCACCAGCACCCAGGCAATGGGCCCTCGGGTGAAGGCTCAGCCAGGCTGACGCAGGGGAGAAGAGTGGACCCGAGCTGGTGCCGAGCCCTCCAAAATCACAGCTTCCCCCAAGATCCCCACTTCAGAGCTCCAAGGGGCCTGGTTTGAGGTGCCCGGGCTCTGCTGTGCCCCACGAGAGGCAGCTCCCATGGGGAGCTCCCAGTGCCCCCAGCAGTGCCTGGCCGGGCCCCTGGGCAGCGTGGCACCAAGGCCAAGGCGCCGTGGCGAGGGCAGAGCAGATCTGGGGTTGCCTCCTTGGCTCTGGCTCACCCTGTGCCTTGAGCCGGTGCCGTGGCTCAGGGTCAGGACAGTGTTCACCTCCCCGCTGCCCGCGCTGGGAGAGGGGCTCTGGTTGGTCTCCCAGATCCCCGTTTTGTGTCACATCCCTGCGTGCCTTCCCAGCGGCTGGAACACGGTGGGGCAGGAGCTTGATGCTTCCCGGCGCCCCGGCGCTGCGTGGCCGGAACCCCCCGAGTCTCCCGCACCCCGTTACCGGCGAGGTCCCTCTGGAATGCCCCAGACTCGGTCCCCTCGGTTCAGCCCCCGCCTCCTCCCGCTGCTCCCTACGGGACCCCCCCCCCCCTCCCCGGGCACCCCCTCCCGGGGCCCGGCGGCCCTTACCTGCCTCCACCGGGCGCAGACCGGCGTAGCTGAAGCAGAGCAGGAGCGCGGCGCCGGTGCAGCCCAGGAACGGCTCCATCCCCCGCGGCCGCCGCTCCGGGCCGGGCTTGGGCCCCGCGGGCGCCGTTCAGCACCGCGGAGAGCGCCGGGGCCCGGTGCTGCCGGTACCGCCGGGGCCGCCCGGTGCGGTTGGGCTCGGCTCGGCTCGGAACGGTTCGGTTCGGTTCGGTTCGGTTCAGCACGAATGGGCTCCACCGGGAGGCGGGGGCAGGCGCGGCCCCGCCGAGCCCCGGCTCCGCCCGCTGCAGCGCCGGGCAGCCCCGCTCCGGTCCCTCCCCCGGCCCCGGGGGCGGTGGGACGGGGGCGGCTCGGGCTCCCCGCTCAGCCCGGCCCCGTTCCCTGCCTCAGTTTCTCCCGTCCCGCCCCTCCCGCATCGGGGCCAGCCCCGGTCCAGCCCTCCCCGGGGGCCGGTCCCAGCCGAGCGCGGCACCGGTGGCTTTGCACCGCCGGTTCCCTGCAGCCCCTGCGGGTCCCCGGGCTGTGGCTGCGGCCGCGGCCGTGCCTCCAGGCTGATGGAGCCGGCAGCCGTCACAAGCTGCAGGGGACGGAAGCCGCTTCCCCAGCTCAGTGACCCGCTGAGAGCCCCTCCGTGCGCCCCACCAGCAGCGAGGCCTCCTGCCCCACTGGATGCTCTGGGATGGGCCGGTGGCCGCGGGTCTAACCCCGGTTCGTGGGTTGTTGGAGTCGCGCAGTGCCCATCGTGTGTCCCATTGTGCCGACTGAGCCGTAATTACACACTTGGGCTCTCCGGTGCCTCCTCTTCCCTCTCACATCACCGCATGCCACCAGCCAGCCCCTTCCTCGCACCCAGACCCCGTCCTGGGCTGGGCTCCAGCAGGAGCTGAAGTCCGAGAGCGCATCCCCGTGACACAGAAAACCGTCCCTAAAGCAGTGCTGTGGCACGGGCTCATTGCAAGGGGCCCTTTTTGGCCTGGGCTGCCTCCCATGCAGGGAGTGAGGGACGTGGATGTGGTGTGCGGAGATGCTCTTGGATGTCGCACAGTAAGGACAGTTCCGGCCTCGGGGACCCCAGGGGATGATGATGGGACAGGGGGATGCTGGCAGATCCGGAGCACTCTGTGCTGCTGCTCCCTGGTCCCTAGAGCCGTAGTCATTCCCGGCCATTGCCTGCACCTCCCTGCAGCACCCCAAGCCCTCGGGGTGCCCCTGTGCCCTGGGGGGGACCCTGTGTGTTGCAGGGAGCACTGCAGGGGCCACGCAAGAAGGAAGCAGGGCCACAAGGGGCTGGGGCAGAGCTGGGCCAGGGGCTGGAGTGTGGGGTCCCTGCGGGGGCTGCGCAGGGTGTGGGGCTGGGCAGGGGTACAGGATGCTGTGGGGAGGGTGCTGTAGGGTGCAGGGGATGCTCTGGAGTGCCAAGCACATGGCAGGGTGCTGCAGGGCGATGTGGGGTTGCAGTGGGTGCTGTCTGGGTGCTGAGGGTGATGAGGGGCCAGGGGCCCAGCCTGGCAGGGTGCTGGGTGTTGGGTGTTGGGTTGGGTGCTGGGTGCTGGGTGCTGGGTGTTGGGTGCTGGGTATTGAGTGTTGGGTGCTGGGTGTTGGGTGCTGGGTGTTGGGTCTTGGGTGTTGGGTGTTGGGTGCTGGGTGCTGGGTGTTGGGTGCTGGGTACAGGGTTCGCAGGGTACTGGGTGCTGGGTGTTGGGTGCCGGGTGCCAGGTGCTGGGTGTTGGGTGCTGGGTGCAGGGTTCGCAGGGTGCTGGGTGTTGGGTGCTGGGTATTGGGTGTTGGGTGCTGGGTGTTGGGTGCTGGGTGCAGGGTTCGCAGGGTGCTGGGTGTTGGGTGCTGGGTATTGGGTGTTGGGTGCTGGGTGCGGGGTTCGCAGGGTGCTGGGTGCTGGGTGTTGGGTGTTGGGTGCTGGGTGCTGGGTGCTGGGTGTTGGGTGTTGGGTGTTGGGTGCTGGGTGCTGGGTGCTGGGTGTTGGGTGCTGGGTGCTGGGTGCTGGGTCTTGGGTGTTGGGTCTTGGGTGCTGGGTGCTGGGTGTTGGGTCTTGGGTCTTGGGTGCTGGGTGCTGGGTGTTGGGTGCTGGGTGCTGGGTGCAGGGTTTGCAGGGTGCTGGGTCCTGGGTGTTGGGTGTTGGGTGCTGGGTGCTGGGTGTTGGGTGCTGGGTGCTGGGTGCAGGGTTTGCAGGGTGTTGGGTGCTGGGTGTTGGGTGTTGGGTGCTGGGTGTTGGGTGCTGGGTGCAGGGTTTGCAGGGTGCTGGGTGCTGGGTGCTGGGTGTTGGGTGCTGGGTGCTGGGTGCTGGGTGCAGGGCTCGCAGGGTGCTGGGTGTTGAGTGTTGGGTGCTGGGTGCAGGGTTTGCAGGGTGCTGGGTGCTGGGTGCTGGGTGCAGGGTTTGCAGGGTGCTGGGTGCTGGGTGCTGGGTGTTGGGTGTTGGGTGCAGGGTTTGCAGGGTGCTGGGTGTTGGGTGCTGGGTGCAGGGCTCGCAGGGTGCTGCGGTCTCGAATCCCCGGTCCCGGTGCTCCGCAGCCCGGCGCTGCCGAAGGCCGCTGCTGCCACCTGCCGACACCCGCGCGGCGGGGGGGGGGGGGGGGGGGGGGGGGGGGCGCATCCGGGACCCCCCTCCCCGCCGGGAACCCCCGGTTGCCCCCCCCCCCTCCCCACTCTAACCCCGCGGGTCCAACCTCGGGGTCCCGGGGGCCGCCAGGGGATCGTGGCCCCGGCTTGGAGCCACCCCCCCAGGTCCCCCCCACTCCCCCACCCCCGGCTCGGGTCATCGCCCCCTGAGCCCCCCCTGATCCTGCCCCCGCTGCCGCTGCCCCCCGGGTCCCCGCTGGCTCCTCGGTTACTGCATGAGATGGGGCGAGAGGCCACGAGAGGGAGCCCGGGGCTCACCGTGTGCGGGTGACAGCGGCGATGCCGTTTAACCCCTCCGGTCCCTGGGGAGGGCAGGGGGATAAGGACCAAGGCTGGGTCCAGACCCCTCTGGTTGCCCTCGCCCCCCGCACCAGCATCCCCCAGTCCCAAACCATTCCCGCATCAACGGGCCCGTGAGCTCCCCGGGACGTTGGCATCACCTCCTCAGCCCTCCAACCCCTTGGTGGGACACAGCAGGGAGGAGCTGAGCCCCCGGCCAGCCCTGCAGAGCTCAGCACGCCCTGTGCCGGCAGCCCCAGACCCAGGGCAGGATGAGCTGGGGCAGAACTGCTCCCCACCACGGCTCTTGGAGCCCTACGGTGCTCCGGGCCTATTGGCAACTCATGTCCATGGTGGGGAAGCCATGAGGGGGTTGCGCTCCTGCTGCTGTTGTTGGGGAGGTGGCACCAAAAAGTGGGCACCAAGGTGCCCCCGCTGCCCTCCATGGCCATTCCTAGCGCTGGGGACCTGCTTGTGCCCAAATCACCCCAAACGCGCCCAGCTCCGTGTCCCAGCGCTGCGGAGCGCACGCATCCAGGTGCCAACGCAGGGAGCAGGATACGTGCCCCCGGAGGCCCGACCTTGGGTGCCTGATGGGGTGAGCGGGATGCGCTGCAGCGTGGGGATGCGGGGACAGAGGGACGTGGGATGGAGCCACGTTATGAAACGTTCACTGTGCTAAGGGAAGCTTTAGCGAGCGGCTCTGATCCAGATGAGATCGGGCATCACAAAGGGCTTTGTATTCCAGGAAGCCTGTTAGAGATTTAAATGATACAAATGGGCTTTTTACCAAAGAGCCTCATTATCTGGGCATTTGCTTTTAATCCGTGGCTATCGCTGCAGCCCCGCACCCCTGCTGCTGCCCTGCGGCCCTGCCCCGCTGCCTCCGCAGGGCCCCGCGCACTGTGGGGACAGGGACAAGCTTGGGGGGGGTCCATGGGGAGCGCTCTGCAGGGTACTGGGGAGACCCCGGCAGGCTTTGCTGGTTCATCTCCTCTTGCTTTGCCTTCTCCCCTCCCAGCTCATTCCAGCGCCCTCGTTTGCCTTGCTGGGCACCAACCTTCCTTAGGCACGGTCCCAGGCACCCCGGCCGTGTCCGCGCTCCTCCTGTGCCACCCCGGCTGCATGGGCACATCTGAGGATGCTCCTCAGCACACGAGGCCTCATGGCTGGTGCTGGACCCCGAATCACCAAAGCCCCACAATATCCTGCCAAGCCCCGGGCACCACCGACCCCCTTTGGCTTGGGGGCAGCAGCCAGGGCCACCCCAAAGCCGACAGGGGCTGCGCTGCGTGCGCGGGTGTGCGCAGAGCCGTGCGCCCCAGCAGCAGGCACAGGGACACGGGGATGTCCCCTCCTTGGGTCCCCCCGCAGCCCCATCGCACCCTGCCCGGCTGCAGCAGAGCCTCGGGGGGGCTCCACGGCTGCTATGACAACGCAGGAAGCTCCCACAGAAATCCCTGCAGGAGGAGGAGAAGGAAAAGGAAGAGCAGGAGGGGAAGGGGGAATCTCCCTGCCCTGGCACCGCCACCACCCCGCGGTCATTGCAGCATCCTCTGGGTACCATCGGTCCCCATGACACGGCTGATCCCCCCCACAGCAGTGCCTGGGATCGGGAACCCTGGTGCTCGGCCCTGCTGCAAGGAGCGGGGGGATGATGGAGGGGTGAAAAGGCACCAAGGGTGGAGGGGGCTGGAGGCCGAGGGGATGGGCTGGGGGCCGTTTGCTGCAGGGACCCTGTAATTCACTCAGTGATGGGTGGCGGAGCCCCCCACACCCGCATTATCCTCCCTCTGGCTCCCGCAATCCCTTCCAGCGCAGGGATTAGGGGGTTTAGGGCAGGGTTTCAGTTGGAAATGGGATGCTTTCAAATCAGCCTGCGTCAGTTGTGCCCCCGAACACTCCTGCGGTGGGGGGGGGGGAAATTAAACCGGAGATGCAGATTACCGGAGGGGAGCTGGCACCCTCCCAGCCTCAGCACCGCCGCATGTGAGGCATCACCCAGGGCAGGAGGTGCCCATCTCCAGCCCCCTGGAATCCCTGCAGCCCCCAGGGCACAAACCCCTCCCTTCTCTCCCGTTTCTGCTCACCCAAAGCCCCAGTTCCAGTCCCCATCCCATCTCTCTTACACGGGATGGAGGCACCGCAGCAGCTCCCATCACCAGTTCCCGTGTCTCCAGACCCAAAACACCCCTTGGGCCTGATGCTGGTCCCCGTGGAGGGTTCCCAGCTGCTGCGATGTGAAGGATGAGAAGGAGCCGGTGGGGCAATGGCAGCACCAGAAGGCTCAGCACCCAAAGGTGCAGGTGATGGGCAGGATGCGGGTCCTCAGCAACAGGCAGGGCAATGGTACCACAGGAGGCAATTCAAAAGGGGGAAAAAACCACCCTGAGAGACCAGGATCACCTTTATAGTTAACGGCTGCTCATTGCTGTGGCCAAACCAAACCCATGGGTTTGGGCTGCTTTATCCCCACCTCCTGCCCCACTTCGGGTTGATGCTTCCCTCCTTGCAGCCCCTCAGCATCACTGATCCCAGTGCCCAGACTTTGGGGTGAATTAGCCCCATCCTGGGTTCCCCAAGCTCTGCCCCCTTCCCAGCCCCTTCCCTGTCCCCCCACCGCAGCGGCAGGGCTGGGGTTTAATCACTTTCTGCATGGTCATTCAGGGAAGTGCCCCTCATCTGCACCCCGCGGAGCCACCCGGAGCCGGTGCAGGGACACGGGGAAACCCACCGGGAACGGCACCTCCCTATGGGGAGCATCCGGCCCCACCGGAGCCTCTTCCCAGCGCTGCCCAAAGCTGCTTCGCTCCGGCTGCTGCGATGGGTGCGGGTGCGGAGCTGCTGCGCTGCCCCGGCCCGGGCTGCGAGCTGGGGATGCTCAGCCCTCAACGTCCCCTCTTGCCTTGGCACCTCCTTGGGCCAGCAGGAAGGTGATGCCCAAAGCACATGGGAAGGGGGGGTCCCTGTGGCCCCGGGACCACCCTGGCCCGTGTCCTGGGGCTCCTTCTGAAGGGGTGGGATGGGGACAGGCGAGAGCGGCGGCAGCGCTGGGACATGGAGAGCGTGGTCCCTGTTCAGCCCTCACCCTGGCTCCTGACTGCAGCCACCTCAGCTTTTGGTGCGCCAACACAGCAGCGCTGGTGTGCTCCCAGTGCTCCCAATGCTCCCGGGGCTCCTGGTGCACCAAGACCTCCCAATTCTCCCGATGCTCCCAGTGCTCCCGGTGCTCCCAGGTGCTCCCGGGACTCCCAGTGCTCTTAGTGCTGCTCCCAGTGCTCCTGGTGCTGCTCCCAGTGCTCCTGGTGCACCAAGACTTCCCAGTGCTTCCAGTGCACCTGGTGCTCCCAGTGCTCCCAATAATCCCAGTGCTCCCGGTGCTCCTGGTGCCCTGAGACTTCCCAGTGCTCCCAGTATCCCAAGACCTCCCAGGGCTCCCGGGGCTCCTGGTGCACCAAGACCTCCCGATGCTCCCAGTGCTCCCGGTGCTCCCAGGTGCTCCCGGGGCTCCCAGGGCTCCTGGTGCACCAAGACCCCCCAGTGCTCCCGGTGCTCTCAGGGCTCCGAGTGCTCCCGGTGCTCCCAGTGCTCCTGGTGCACCAAGACTTCCCAGTGCTTCCAGTGCACCTGGTGCTCCCAATAATCCCAGTGCTCCCAGTGCTCCCGGTGCCCCCCCAGAGCTCTCATCAGGGTTCTCACCGCAGACCCCGACTATAGGGGGGGGGGGGTACCAGGGATCTGCACCCGAGCCCCCCCCGCAGGGACCTGCGTGGGGCAGTGCCCGGGGGGGGGGGGGGTCTGTGTGTGCGCGGGGACCCGGGGAAGGGGGGGGGCGGCTGCCGGTGCCCCCGGTGCCCCCCCGCCGCTGCGGCGGGCACTACGGGCGGGCGCTCCCGGGCTGCGGTGGCGCACGGCGGCGGCGGCGGCTGCGGCTCGTCCCCGGGCAGGTGGGAGGCGGCGGGGACGGGGGGGACCCAGGGAGGGGGGGGGGGTACGGGGGAACCGGGGAGACCGGGACAGCGGCACCGACCCGGCCCCGGGGACTTCCGGGGATGCGGAGCTCCCCCCCCCCCCAAGTCTCATTTGCGGGGGTACCGGTAACGCACCCCGGGGGGAGCTCTCATGGGGGTCCCCTCATCCCGCTCGCTCCGGGGGTGCCCGTTTGGGGGAATCCCGGGTCCAGTTCCCCCCCCCCCCGGCGCAGGGGGCATCTTCAATGGTGCCCGCTTTGGGGGGGGTCCTTGCAAACCCCTCCCGGGGCGCTGAGACCCCGCGGGGTCCCTTCCCTCCCCCCGGGCAGCGGGAACGGGGCTCAGACCCCCAAGCAGTGAGGGTGGGGGTGGTGCCCCCCAACTGGGGACCCCTGGGTGGGGCGGGAGCCCGCAGATCCTCCCTTGGGCTGCGGGAGCGGGGATGGAGCCATGGGGGGGTGATGGGGGGGTCCCAGCCCCTTGTAACTGGGGCGGGGGGGGTCCGGCCCTGCTGGGCTGCTCCTCTTGGGGAGTCCTTTTGGCCCTGCGCTTCCAAAGGATGCGAGGTTTGGGGCTCCCCTTTCTTTGGGGTCTCCAGGCACTGAAGTCCCCCCCCTCCCCAAGCCCCCCCTCTCCCCACACAGGGATCACAACACAGCTGGGGTGGGGCAGTGGGTAAAGCCCCCCCCCAAGCCTCCCAATGTGGGGACCCGGGGACACTGGGCACCCGTCCTGAGCTCCCCAGGGGTGACCCCAATGGGATGGGGTGCACCGGGTCCCCGGGGGTGTGGGGGGGGGCCCGAGCAGCGCCCTGCAGCCCCCAGCCCTGCCTGGGGCTCCGGTGCCCACCGGAGGTATCAAATATTAACGGAGGCAGTGGAGGAGCTGAAAATAACCCTCCCTCCAAGGGAGCTGACCCAGATCCGGCCAGCCCCAAAGCCGGGCTGGCCTCAGAGCCCAAACCAGCGCCGAATCCGGCCCCCTCCCCTCCTGCTGGGGGCTCTCTATCACCTGTGTACGGTGCTGATGGGCTATAGGGGCTTATTACGCAAACACAAAGGGGTTGGCGCTGGGTGGTCCCTGGGGCTGGCCCTGAGAGCTCAGAGGGGATGGAAGGGGCCGCATCGGTGTCTGGGGGCTACCAGGGAGCTCTGCCCCATCCCTCTCCCCTCCTGTAGCACAGAGGGACCCCCCGGCACCGGGCCCAGCACAATGGGGAAGCAGAACAGCAAACTGCGTCCCGAGATGCTGCAGGACCTGCGGGAAAACACCGAGTTCTCGGACCTGGAGCTGCAGGGCTGGTACAAGGGGTTCCTGAAGGATTGTCCCTCCGGGATCCTCAACGTGGAAGAGTTCAAGAAGATCTACGCCAACTTCTTCCCCTACGGCGACGCCTCCAAGTTCGCCGAGCACGTCTTCCGCACCTTCGACACCAACGGCGACGGCACCATCGACTTCCGAGAGTTCATCATCGCGCTGAGCGTCACCTCCCGCGGGAAGCTGGAGCAGAAGCTCATGTGGGCCTTCAGCATGTACGACCTGGACGGCAACGGCTACATCAGCCGGGAGGAGATGCTGGAGATCGTGCAGGTACCGAGCCCCTGAGCCCCCTCGTAGGGTGCAAGCTGGGGACGTCCCCTGTGTGCCAGCCCTGGGGTGGGACGTGGCTTTGGTGGCGGTGCTTGCGCCCATCCCAACCAAAGCTCCCCACGGGGGGACACGGGGAGGGTGTTGAACGCCAGCCCCGTTCCCAGCACAGCGAAGCCCAAAGCTTGGCCCCCTTTCCTGGATGGGTGACAGCAAACACCTCGCTCCCCCCCATCCCTCCTCCCCACGTCCCGCTCGCAGGCCATCTACAAAATGGTCTCGTCCGTGATGACCATGCCCGAAGATGAATCCACTCCGGAGAAAAGAACGGAAAAGATCTTCCGCCAGATGGATACCAACAACGACGGTAAATGAGGGCTGGAGGGATTAAGGGAAAGGTCTCGCTGCTAAAGCCGGGGGTCTTAGACCGAGCTGCACGCACGCTGATTAAATGGCTCACTAAGGGGGGGGGAGCCCCGGCAGCCGGAGGGGCTCAGCGGACCCCAGGGTGCTCATCCCGGGTGCTGGGAGGGCTCCAATCCTGGTTGTGCCCCGGGGCTGCGGTGATGGGCGCCGGGCTGAGCCTTGTCCCCGCCCCACAGGAAAGCTTTCTCTGGAGGAGTTCATCAAAGGTGCCAAGAGCGACCCGTCCATCGTGCGCCTGCTGCAGTGCGACCCCAGCGGCGCCGCGCAGTTCTGAGCCCCACGGAACCCCCCCCACAGCCCCACACCACCCCCCAACCTGCAGCTGGTCACTGCCACGGTCCCCTGCCCGGCCCCTGTGGTCTCCCCCCACTTCCATGCCCCATAGGGAGAGAGCTGGAGCCTGGCTGAGGCTGCAGCAAGGGGGGGACCAAGGGGGATGGTCCCCATGGCCAAGCGGCTCCCACACTGGGTCAGCGTGGGGAAGGATGGAGCAGGGTCTGCCCTAGGCAAGGAAGGTCCCCCCAGCACTGGGGACATGAACCCAGATTCATGGTGAAGCCACCACTGCATCCCTGGCACGAGGACAAAGACACAGGGACTTGGAGACCCCCAGCACCCCCTATGCATGCAGACATGGCCATGGGGCTGAGGCAGCCCCTTCCCCACAGCCAGCACATGGGTAGGGGCCACGGGGATGGGGACGCACTCATTGTCTTTTAATACCTACAGAATAAAGTTTGTGTCAGTGCAGTCAGTGGTGGGAAAGAGGCATCAATGGGGAATGGGTATCCCTGAAGCATCTGGATCCAGCCCAGTTGCCTGCTTCAGTGCAGCCCCAGGTGAGCCGAGGCCATGGGGATGGGCTCATGGGTCTTGGCTGGTGGCATTTAAAGGACACATCCACCCAGGAGCTGGGTTGAGGAACAGTGGGGTCCTGCTGTGGGGCTGTGAAGGCACTGGGGCAGGGCAGGGCTGCCAGGGCACAGCCATGGGGTTGCTCAGAGCCAGGCAGCACCCACACTGTGCAGCCTCAGCAAGCCCAGGCACTACATGGGGTCAGGGCTCTGCCCAGGGGCTGCCTGCAGGGAGCCCAACAAAGCACAGAGGATGAGAATGAGCATGAGTTCTATCCCAGAGCCCCTGAGCCCAGCCGGGTCCATGCAAGCCCTGCTCAGGGCTGAGCCCAGGACCAGCAGTCACCTCCCTCCGGTGCATCCCGTGGCAGCAGTGGCAGAGGAGGAAGAGGTGGAGGGTGAGCAGGAGGCAGCGGATGCTGAAGACAATCTCCATGGAGCTGAGCAGGAGGGAGAAGGCCCAGAGGGACAGCGTGGAGCTCTGTGGGGACAAGCAAAGAAGTGGTAAATGCCCCATCCCTGGCAGTGTTCAAGGCCAGGCTGCACACAGGGGCTTAGAGCAAGCTGCTCCAGTGGAAGGTGTCCCTGCCCTTGGAACTGGATGAGCTTTAAGGTCCCTTCCAACCCAACCCAGGCTGGGGCATCAATTCCCCACCCGTCCTCCCCATCCCCAGTGCAAACCCCCCCTGTGGACTCCCACAGACACGGGTGGGATCGAAGGGGCACTCACGGGAGACCAGGGTGAAGGCGACATCGGTGTCAGTGCAGGGGGACAGCAGCACCCGGCTGCGGCTGCTCAGGACCAGCACAATGATGGATGGGCAGTGCGGGCAGGGCAGGCAGCTGGTGGTGCTCAGGGTGAAAACCACCCCCTTCTGCAGGAGGGGAGGGAAGCGGCAGCGCAGGGAGGAACCTTTCAGACCTCCGCCTCTGCAGTGGGTTCCAAAGGCCTTTGAGCAATAAAGGCACTGAGCAGACAGGAGGTGAGCAGCATGAAGGCAGGGGTGGTTTTCAGGGTTACTTGAGAACTCCCTCAGCTTGTGAAGTGTAGGACCAGATGGAGAACAGACCTTCCTCAAATAAACTTGTGCTGCCGTTTATCCTGCTTGTTCCTTAAAACCATCTGTCCGAGAGACAAATAAAAGACTGAAACCTGGGCACAGACTGATCAAGTAACAACTGGAGTCACAAATCAAACACCAGGTTCGAGTTACCTGGTGACCACCACTAAAAACCTGCACTGAATTCACAGATGAAAAGCATTTCTTTTAATAGGAATACCCAAGGTCTCTTACCAGCAAGAAGAGCAATCCTGCTTCCCAAATCCCTGTCTCAGAGATACTGGAGCTCAGGGCTGTGGCATCAGTTCTACTATATTCTCCTGATACAGGACATGTAATGGTAATCCCCTGTAATGGCAGAGGGTGTTAAGTTACCTGGCACATCACCACAGCGCTGTGAGCATCAGTCAAACGTCAGCAAAGGGCTCCCTGCTGTACCTGTATGAACTAAAGACAGCAGCCCTTTATAAAGAGAAGGCAGCACCTAGGTGTGCACAGATTCATCACCGATACGAAGCTATTACCGGTTACCCAAAGGTTCAGGTCAGGGAGCCCACATGCTGAAGCAGTCTGGCAATTTGCAAAGTGATCCTGCCACCGAATGCAGCATTTTCCACAGCTCCTGTCTGCTCCTGCAGGCAATTGTCCTAAATGAACTCTACGGACACAGCCTAAAGGAAAGGTAAGACCAGAAGCAGCGAGAGGCAGCACAGAGCAACATAAAACCCATGAAGCCTCCTGGGAAAGGGAAAGGTAACACAGAATCAGTGCCTTTTCCATGCGGGGCATCTTTGTACCTGCTGGGCAGAGAACTCGGACACAAATCCTGCTTCCTGAAGTTGGATTCTTCTATCTCCTGGCAAGTTTTCTGCTGTCATTTCAGTTGTACTTTACTGATTTACCTTGGCTCAGCTATGAGAAGTGAACTGAGGAGTATAAGAGAAGATACTGTGTGTTTCAAGCTACAGTCCAGAATCGTAGGCTGGATAGCACAGGATTGTCTGAAACTCACCGAGTTTGTTTTATTTCCAGTCCACACATACATACAGTGGATACAATAAAACGTAATAACAAAAGAGCCTGAAGAATCACATCCAGGTGCAATCTCATGAAAGATTAAGAAGCTATGAACAAAGATGCAATGTGAATTAGGATCCTGAGGGTAACTCCTCCCGTTTCGATACTGGGCATGACAGGCTATGGTATGGAATATCCCTGTGGCTAGTGCAGGTGTCCTGTCTCTGCTTCCTCCCGATTTCTTGTGCCTCTCCTCACTGGCAGAGCATGGGACTCAAAAGTCCTTGATCGGGGTAAAAGCCACTGAACAACTAAACCATTGGTGTGTTATCAGCGTTGTTCTCAGAGTAAAGGCAGCGCTGCACCTGATCCTAGGAAGAGAACTGACTCTGCTGCAGCTGAAACCAGGGCAAAGGCAGAGAGACAAGCACAGCGGCAGGGCGCAGGATGCCGGGGCAGGAGCCTCCGAGGCGCCTGAGGTTCATTACGGGAGAATGAAGCGCACCGGGGGCTCCTGATCGGGCTCGTGGCCGCAGACCTCACCCCTGCAGCACCGGGCGGCGGCCACGAGCACCCTGGGCCTGAACGTGCCCCGGGAGGCAGCAGCGAGCGCACGGCCCCGGCCCGCAGGGACAACGGGAGCGCCCCGGTTCCTGCGCGGAGGAACGGGCTGCAGTACCCAACTCTGGCCACAGGACGGCAGCAGCGAGCGGCGCCCGGAGCCACCAGCGCAGTACCGAGGTTTAGCCACAGCATCCTAGGATCAACGAGGTTGGAAAAGGCATTTAAGACCATTAAATTCAACCATTACCCCAGCATTGCCAAGGCCAACACTAACCCATGGCATTGAGGGCATCAAATACACGGTTTGTGAACACTTCCAGGCACGGTGATTCCACCACTGCCTTGGCAGCCTGGCCCAATGCCTGGGGAGCCTCTCCGAGGGTTAATGCCCTTCCACGTACAGAAGCAGCCTCCATTCTTCATGGGCAGAGCAGTGGTACAGGCACTTCAATGAAATATTATTGAGGACAAAGAATTCTGATGAATATTTGACAGTTTAAGCAAAAGCATCAAGTCCAGAAGGAAACAGGGGGGAATGATCCCAGTTTGACACCCTGCTACATCCCCGGTCCCAGATGCTGGTTGGGGTCGCACTTTATAGTGGAGTCTGAGGAAGTGGATCTTAGCCAGGAGATGCTGCAAGCCCCTGCTCCCACAGCTGAAGAGCCAGGACAGAAAGCTGGTGCTGGGCATCTTCTGCACATGGCGAGTTCCGCAATGGTGTCACCTGCATTGCTCTCGCTCCTCGCTTTCCCACCTAAAACTCCATCTTGTGTACTCTATGATCTCAGGTGTATTATTCAGATGTCTTTTTGCAAAGGAAAAGCAGGACAGTCCGGTCACGAGGTGAAAGATGAGCTCCCCTCAGTCAAACCAATGGTGAGTGCATTGTTAAAGGCCTGTCACATCTCTCACTCTGGAACAGCACTTCCCTGGGTAGGGCTGCTCTGCTGACAGGCTTTTACCTGAACCTAAAGGGAGGCTTGCATCTCAAATGGCTCCCCGTTTACTCTTACTCACCCCCTAAAACACCCCTCCTCCATGCCCTGATGGACTCCTAATTCCTGCCCCACTTTCAGTGACAGTTTCCTGACCAACCATCACAAAGTCTGTCTTGTAGAGAAAGCAAGGATCAGTTGTGTTGCTGAGGACTGCCCCTTCCAATAAAGGGCTCGAGTAGTAACATTTGCCAAGTTAGAGAATAGGAGGACGGTCACACTCATCTAGGCAGAAGTTCAGGTTCAAAGCTTGTCCCCCAGGGCACCAAATCCAGCCACTTCAAATGGGTTTAGTCCTTGACACTTCATGTCTGTGCCCCTTCACAGACTACTGCCCACCACATCAGAGTCCTCCCCTTTCTCAGAGCTTGTCAGAAGATGCTAGAAGATGGAGAGTCTGTGGCCAAAGACAGTACAGCTACAAACAACCAGGGGCTGCAGTCAGGTTTGTGGGTATCTTTCTCAGGAAGAAGTGTGGGTACTATAATTCTAGAGGAATGAGCATGGAACAAAAGGAAGTACTGGTCCTCGGGCAGAACAGAAGGTACAAGGGCAGACTGCACATGTACAGACAGAGGGTCACAGAGTGAGAACAGAAAAAGTGTGAGCAGAGACCATGCTTAGACAAAAGAGAAACAAACTGCAGAAAGAGGAAGGTGAGAAGAGCTGGATATCTGGAAAAGCAGCAAAACCAAAGTGATTTCCAGAAGCACAACAATGGCAGCTGCAGCATCACCTCAGCAACCCAGCAGAAACGAAGGCAAGAGGTGCACAGAGTGCACCTCCATGCAGCATACAGATGCCAAGAGATCAGATCCTTCAGCTAGCTTCCTGCCTGGGCAACTCTTATTTCTACAGAAACAAATACAAGTCATTTTTAAACTTACAAATACCCAATTCTGATGTTTTCTTTTGCTGAAGGTATTTAATAAGCCAGCTTAGCACACTCTTAGTAATACCAGCTTGCTTTCTAGAACAGGATACATATGGGGTAGCAGCCAATGGACATTTTGGAGGGGGGAAAACAGTTGCATCAAATTCTCAAATGCCAGGTAAGAACAGAATTGATCAATAAATATTGTTCTTCAAAACAAAACAGTAAAAAAAGCACCCACAGAATTATTAATAATAATAATTCTACACTAAGCTCCTAGGTGTAGGTACCAGCTGCCCTTGTGCAGTTACCAAACTGTAAATGCACGTACAGGTAGAAAACAAAACTCAACAAAAAACCCCAAACAAACGCACCTAAAAAATCCTCCAGCTACAAGCTTGACTTTCAGAAAGTATTTACAGAGCCAACGAAGCCCTGACCTGGCAGCACAGAACTGTGTGCACCGACAGTGCAAAGAGCACCAAGAGATTCTGCCGAGCCAAAGTCCTTGTAAGGCCATGCTAATGGAAGTGTTTCACACAACTCCTCCTGAGCTGTTGCCGCAGGCACTGCTGCAGACCGTGGGAGCATCTTCATCCCAAAGAGTCCCCAGCAGCAGCACTGGGGTCTTGTCCCTCCTCTTCCGACACCTTCCACTTCCCTTACATGCCGGCAGCTTGCTGGGGGGGGACGCCCGGCGTAGGCTGGCGAGGCAAAGTGTACATGGCCCCAAGAAACTGGTCTGCGATGCGGCCGGCTTCCCTCAGCCCGCTCAGCAGAGCCCCGTGAACGGTGGCGGGGTAGTTGCGAATTGTGTGCTCCCCCGCAAAAAACAGGCGAGGAATCGGCTGGGGAAGCAGAGAACAAACACCGCTGTTAAGGCCTGCTCATGCTCCCCCAGAGCCTGCAGCAAACACACCTGAAGAAAACGTTAGAAGTCCTCTAGATAAAATAAAGGAGAAAAACTTCATCTATTACAGGCTGCAGAGAGTAATTTTATCCACAGCTACATTTATTAGTGACTTACGGCACTAGAAAAGACCCTAAATAAAGCCAGAGCTGCACTCTGCTGCTGCTATCAGAATGGCTACTGCTCGCAAAACCTCATCCTTTCAAAGTGAACTGGACACGACTTAATGCCTCGTTGGGTTCACTCCCACTCTGGGAGACACCTTTTGGTTCCTGCTCTTCTCACTCGGGCCTTCACGCTTTCAAATCACTACAACTCACTTAAATATGGGCATGGGACAACTTAAACACGGCGTATGAACACAGTAAATGCATGGCATTGTAATACTCTGTTCAGATATTGCCAAATTGACTTGGAGCAAAACAATCCTTTTTCTAGTAAAGAAATTACACCAAACCTGGGCAGGCAGAAATCACGGGTGGAAAACGGAATCATTGTACAGGTTCTAATCATCATCAAAAGGCGCAGGTAACCTAAACCTGTGCCTCGAGAGGGGTGTGAATCACTTGGAAAAATCCCCCTGGTTGAGGTCTTACTGAGGAGAACAGAGACGTCTCTCACCTGCGGAGCACCCGGAATGGCTGGTCCTGGAGTAATCGGCTGAGCCATCAAATCATAGTCGTTGCCAGAGGACCCGGCTGCGACATAGGAGTAGGAGCCCCGGGCCCACGGGTCAGCGCGCCAGCGGGACACCACCGTTTCCTTAGGCTGAGACAAGACAGAAACCTCAGTTGCTGTCACAGGGCAAGGCCTAAGGATCTTGCAAAACACAAACCACACAGACTGCAAGAATAAAGGACACCAAGCCCTCAGGCTAACATTAATGGTGGCTCCAAGTTTGTATTCCATGAGAACATACACACTAAGGTAAAGAACTTGTCTTTGCTGTCAACACCTCAACTCCTTGCATTATGTCATGAGAACCTCCTGCACACAGCTGCTGCTTACTCCCTTCCTCCCCCTTTTAGTTCCTTTCCAGCCAGACCAGTTTCTTGTGCAGTTCACTGGTCAAGAGCTTCACTGTACTTTAGAGAAGGTGCAGACCATGGCAGGGAGTACCCAAGCAGCGCTGTCACCAGCCATGGACAGCTCAGCTGTAACCCCAGGAATGCAAATGGGAGAAAATGAATAGAAGTATTTGATAGTCTGGAAAAGCTGGAGTCCAAAAAACCCCAACCCAACTCAACCCAACCCACAACCCAGACAAAACAGCCCCAAACAACACCCCCCAAACAACCCCTTCTCACAAACCCCTGAACACACACAGGGCACTACCTATAGAACACAGCACACTCTAAACTGTGGAGGAGGTACCTAAGATGTTGTCTGTACTGACCTGAGGCACAGCGCTGCTCCCAAAGATGCCTTTGAGGATGGCAAGGCACCGTCCAACAATGACATCATCGCTGATGTTTTCCATGATTCCTGCTGCTTCTCCTGCTACCAAGGCCAACAGAATCGGTGCTGGGGTGTGGGGAAGGAGAGAGAAAACACAAGTGAATCACTGCCATCAATTGTCTTAATCTGACAAGTTGGACTTGAACAGGCCTCGGCCTGAAAGAGACTTCAATAACCCAACAGCACAGTGGAGCAAGAGGCACCTGGAGCACAGGCCAGCTGCCCCAGGACATGCAGTGCTCCTGAGGCTACAGGGTCTCAGCAGTCATTACCTCAAACAGACTGAAACCACTGGGAGGATTCCTGTCTGCACTACAACAGGTCACCCACAGCCATACAAGCACATGCAGTCTGCTCATCTGAGTTCCACTTCATTCACCCACCCATCGTTAAATACTTCTCAGAGACCAGTTCTCTGCCAACAGAAGACCTTCAAAGAACTGCCCCAGAGCTAATACAGGATGTGCTGTGATAGTTCTAGGGTTTTTGCTTCTGGATTTGTTTTCTGGGTTGTTCAATCTGTTCAGTTTAAACAGCTTCTGCCCAAAATGCTACGGCTAAGGAAATACAGAAGATGAATCTAGCAGCAGAACCTTTGTGTGAGAGATGGTCTTTCTATATAAACCAAAACCCCACTACTACGTGTTAAGTATGTAATAGAGACATCTTAAAGCCACAAAAGCAGACACCCAAACAGCCCTCTTATCCAAGGCTCACGACATGTATTTCTCCAGTCAAGTCTTACCAAACGTTCTAACAATTACCCTGAATTACAGGTATTTTAACGAATACCCTACAAGGGCACCTTCTTTGCACAGCCATTTTCCCCAGTTAAAAGAAAAACCTGCCCTGCCCTCTGGTACTTGAAACAGTCATCTCCCAAAAAAAAGAACCCATTTAAAGTGCTCACTGTACACACAGCTTTGCTCTTAGTACGCTCCATGGCAATCGACAAAACCAGCGTGCTTACTGAAAGCATCTTCTGACAACTTCTGGTGGCAGACACCGGCTGCAGGGAAAACAAAACCACTAATGGCAAAGTCCAGCTGCAGAAACAGGCAGGGCAACACCTTTTGCCTGCTTAAGCATTTAATAGAGAGAAGCTCCTGAGGCTCACAGTCCAGTCAAAGCTGCTTTGCTGCTCAAAACAGGAAACAAGCTCATCCACTGGAGACACCACAGCTTGCATTTCCACTGCATCTCAACCATATGGATGGCCCTGCAGCTCATCAAGCTGGAACGGTAACGCTCAGCAAGAGGAACAGAGCTATAGCAAAGCCTCTAGTCTGCCCCACTGAAACCTGCATGCTCAATACTTCCACTTGTCTTCCTACAAATACTATTTTCTTATCACATCCATACGTGAACACCAACAGCATTTTAAAAAGTGCTCTTTTCTAGACCTGAAACTCACAAATAAGACACTGGCAAGAGTAGAGATGCACCGCAGCTACCTTTGTACAGGTTCCAAAACAGGAAAAGTTCTCCTCTGCTTGCAGTAGTGCTACCAACATGACCAAACAGATTGACGCTTGGATCCCAGAAGACGCGATCAAAGCACAACACGACCTAGAAACAAAAAGAATCAGGAATTAAGAGGAGTGCACAGAAAAAATACTGCCTTCCACAGGTCAGCGTGCTCTCGCTGGCTACAGATTTGCTGGTTAGCAAGAGCTACAGCACACAGACTGAGCCAGCCTCCTCCTGAGCATCCCCTGCCCTGCTGCAGCTCCCTCAATGACCAAGTCACCTTGTTGAGGTTGCCGAACCCCATACGCTGAACTGCCGAAGTTTTCCACTCAGGAAGAGGTGGCACAAACTGTACTGCTGGAGGCTGCTGCTTCAATACTCCCAAGGGAAGAGTGCACAGCACAGCATCACATTTGTAAATGAAAGTCTGGCTCGTAGATCGGGTATTTACAGCTATCACTTCACAACCTGGAAAGGGAGAGAAAACAATCATTCCATGGGCCAGCAGGCAAGAGCATTGCATTAAAAACTAGAGAAACTCCATAAAGACATATCCACATCAGAAAACATTTCATTTATGGAGAGAGCTTTACACTAACAATTACTTTACTTTTACTGAACATTAAGGACCACAAAGCTCACTTCCAGAAAGTGCAATTTACACAGCATCTGAAAATGGCCATACTGGGACAAGCCTAAAGGTTCATCTAGGCCAGTTAAATATAGTTAAATATATGCATAAACAAATAGCAAGTAGGCAGTGAGCCTCTCATTGAGTTGCTCTCCCAGTTGAGAGTTTCCCAAGCCCAATGTTCAGAAGAACATCAGAAAGATACAGCCCTTCTAGTTGCTTGAATTTGTGTGACATTCATTTATACTTCTAATACCAGATCCTGGGGCACCAAGTCTTAAAGCAGTCCAAGACCTCTTACTCCAAACACTTCAACCACTGAATAAAGAAATGGGAGCATGAACGTGAATCAGCAAATGTAACTGAAAAGCACCATGCTGAACCAGCCACAGAAATGAGCAAAACCCACTGAAGATCAGTACATCTCTAAGAGCTTCCTCATCATTCACTATGATCACCAATGTGATTTATCCAACCCAAAATATATAATGGGAGGGTCTGTAAGAGATCAGTTTTCACATCTGCTTCTGGAAGCACTGAAATCTCATTTCATCACTGAAGCAGATCCCTCGGAGCAGTTTTCCAGAGGAGGGGTTTGCTTTACCTGATGCTGTGTAGCGAACCTGGCGCACTGCTGTGTTCAATTTAATATCCAAGCCTTCTGCTAAGGCTACAGGCACACAGGAATAGCCATTCCTCACAGTCAAGTGACTGCCTGTGAACTCAAAGTCATCATCCTAAAACAGCAATGTATAGAAAGCCTCGATTTATAACAAAATCACATTAATTCAATAGAAAATAAGCAGCAAATCTACATAAAGGCTTTTTTTTTTCCAAAACTCCCCCTCCCCCCCAAAAAGTGAGTTGAACAGATTTGAAATTCTGTTTATTAGTCAAGAAATAAGTATGGGAACTTCCAGTAGTCAGTGTCATTGGAGGGAGGCTTTTCTGGCACTCACAAAAAGCTGCCTGGAATTTCATCAGCAAATGATCATCGTGTAAGAGCTCAGTGTCTGCATAAAAGCAGAGAGCACCGAAGGGTTTAGAAACTGTTAACATTGAGCAGCTTCCATGAGAACGAAATAAACACGGTTTAAGTTCTTAGTGCACTGGTGAACGAATACATGAACTAGTTACCTGGTCCCAGTGCTTCAGTGAAAGCGTAGACAGGGGTGTAGCATTGGCAAATTCTAGGTTTGCAAAGTGCCAGTCGAGTATTTGCCTGTCCCTTGATGACAGGTAAACATCACTAGGAGAAAACCCAAACACAACACAAAGACATTCAGTCTGCTGTTTCAAACGTGCGAGCCTCCTTCCTGAAAGCTGAACATCGAACCCAGCAGTCACACTTCAAAGCAGAGCTCTTGTAAAGTATTTTCAGTGAAGCCAGAAACTTAACTTTAGAACTAAAAAAAAGACAAGGGGTGATGGGTTTAAACTTAAACAGGAGGAGTTCAGGTTTGATACAAGGAAGCTCTTCCCTGTGAGGGTGCTGAGGCGCTGGCACAGGGTGCCCAGAGAAGCTGTGGCTGCCCCATCCCTGGCAGTGTTCAAGGCCAGGTTGGACACAGGGGCTTGGAGCAAGCTGCTCCAGTGGAAGGTGTCCCTGCCCGTGGCAAGGATGTGGAACCGGATGATCTTAAGCTCCTTTCTAACCCAAACCATTCTATGACTCTATAAATAATGGCTTAAGTACCACATATAAGACAATGACTAAAACCCGAGTGTAGTCACACAGAGCACAAAACAATAATATTCTGCCAATACAGGCAGGACTGGCATGCTACCATTATTGACAGGGATTTCAAATCTCAAAGGCTTCCACCATCAGGCCACTGGTTACAGTCAGGATTTTACTGAAATGCAACCTTTTTATCCAAGTCACCTCCAAAAACAAGGAAAAGGAGTTCTAAAGCTGCAGGAGCTCAAACTTCATGTTTGTACCTTCCTAACCCACTGAGTTACCCTAATCAAAAGAAAGCAAACCATTGCATTTCTGAAACTCAGCAGTTTCTACAGAAAAGCAGTAAAAAATCTGCTTTCCCAAGTATTTCTTTTTACAGTTTGTATCTTTACCTTGGAGGATTGGCTTCAAGTTCTTGTAACTTCTCCTCCAGCTTTCCTTGTGTTTCTGCCAATTCATCATACTCCTAATAAGATTAAAAGATAACATCAAAATCAGTTTCCATGTAAAAGGCCTTAAAGATCTCACGTAGCATCAGACTAGAGCAAATCTCAAGAGAAATCAGTGGAAGATTAATGGTTTTAGCAGAATCGAAATCAAGTTATTTTCTTTAACATTTAATCCAGCATATTTTGCCCTACCATCTGTTGAACAAGCAGGTGAAAAATGATCCTTGGTTCTACCTGACTCGGGTTAGCAAGGTGTCTTTCACTATCACAGAAAGAACAGGTTTTAAGGGTTAATTTTTAAGGCATATTTCTACACCCAGGTATACACAGAGCGAGAGAATAACTCTGCTTGTCGAGACAGAGCCTTTAAATTGTAATCTTTGGACAGAAAGAAGTCTTTTATTCAGGAAACCACCTTCTTCTTAGAGAAAGGACTTCTCTCTTCAGATTCAGTTTTTATTTCCATTGTGAGACCCAGCAGTACTAAAGACCAGGTCTGACCTAAAATTTAGCCTTCAAAGAATTAAATGCTGCCTGACATGAGCCAGCACAGACTGTTCCCTAAAAGTGAGCCTTCAACACATTAATATGAACCTCAGGTACCTAAAGGTACTTAATGTAGTTATCAGTATTATAACTCAGAGTTACCATCAATCACATTCTCTTGAGTGTGCTGGAGTGAGAAATGTGGTAACATTTATACTGGCTAATTTTATCTGGCTGCTGAAGCCCTCAGAAACCACCAACTTAAGTGCTCTATGTACATCACCCCTTACCTTGCAAAGGGCAGTCAGATCTCTGTGTTTGCTTTTCACAAGGAACTCTGCTGTAATATCTCGAGGTGGCTTCACTTCTGATGCTTCCTTATACTGCTGATGAAGTTCTTTAATCTTCTCTTTTAAATTCACCATCTTTTTCAGGTGGAGCAGGAAGAGGGAGGAAGAAAAAGAAAAAAGTAGATTTGGTGCAAGTGACTGTAAAATGGATATTCATCTCAAGCTATGTCATTATACCAAAGAGATGTTGTGGTTTTACCAGTTGTTACTTAAATGCAATTCTACAGACAGGAACCTGTAATAAAGAGCACCAACCCCAAAACAACACAGCTGAAACCCAACATCACTGGTTTCTTACAAAGTATGTTGTAAACAGCTTAAGATATGAGAGCTGACCTCAGACATGTTTAATTTGAGAAACTTCCTTGGAACAGTGAAGATGCCATCTACCACAACCAAAACCACTGTAGACAGACCTAAACCACTGTTTCTGCACTACAAATCAGATCTGTGCTAAAGAAAGTTTACATTTTAAAATACTCCCCCAAAAGCCTCAGTCATTATCAACATCTCTACAGGAAGCTATTGCACAGCTCTGCTTATGTCCAACCTCTCCCTTTCTTTTCCCATATTTCATGTTTTACAGTCTCCTGCCTAATCGCTTATGTGCTCCTCCTCAAAAATAGAGTCCTTTGTCAGAGCAGTGCTTCTAGGCAAGGCTTAAACGAAAAGATGTTTAAGAACAGCATCCGTGGCAACCTTCTGATGTTTTCCATGGAACTTTTTGTCCATTTTGCTACTTTATGAGGAACACAATGCTCTCCTCTTGTTCTAAATGTCACCACCTAACCTTGTTAAGAAGGTCTTTCAATTCCTCCTGTGTTTTCACTATTTTTTTCCAGTGTTCAATCTGCTCATCCTTCACATGCTTCTCCTGCAACCTGGAAAAGGTGAGAAGTGAGAGTCAGTTCAGCATAAAATCCTTGCAGTACTGAGAAAACTCATTATCACAACCTAATTACTGTAATGTAGTAAAAGCTCATCATGGGATATTTTAGTAAATACTCCTATGGTGATTAGAAAATTAATAGACATTTCTGTAAATAAGAGCTACCTGAGTAGCTAAAACATGAGTCTGGAGTTACCTACTATTATTAAAAGGCAAATTAAAATACTATTAGCTTTCAAGTAGCATAAATGGGATGTCTGCACTCCAATTCAGACTACATCAATGATCTGGCAGTGTTAAAAGCCAGGTTGGATGGAGTCTTGGGTGACATGGTTTAGTGTGTGGTGTCCCTGTCCATGGCAGGGGGGTTGGAACCAGATGATCGTCAGGTCCTTTCCAACCCAGACCATTCTCTGATTCCATGATTCCATGATCTATCAGTTACTGTAATGATTTTCAGAAGCTTTCAAGGAAAGATGTTTGCTCCTTTAGCCATCTTCTTTCAATGTTATCTTGTTTCAATGAACACCCCACACAACACACACACAAAAACCCAGCAAAGACCAAACGGCTGTAGAAGCGGGCAATGCTTATCCTAGGAGCATCACAAGTCTCAGGTATCTTTAGGAACATCCTCCACAGAATAGGAAAGCCTGCCATGAAGAGGGAAGTCACTCACTGTATGACAACCTCCAGAGCCTGACCTAGGGAGACAGGCTTATTATTGAGGACGTTAAAATCCAGCTGATGACTGAGGTAGGATGTGGCTTCCAGCAGACGATTAAATTCTTGCTCCACCATTTCATCTTTCTCTTTTGGAACCTAGGAGTCAAAAGAACAGACCTTCTTCTGAATAAGAAATTAATATAAAAAGGAAAAATGGAGATCCTGAAAGCTCAGAGCCTCAGAGACGAGACAGTTGAGAAGTACAGAGAAAACTTGAAAGGCCCCCAGAGCAGGGACACGGGTTACCTTCTCTACTGCAGTGTAAATTCACAAACTCAAAACACCACCACTTCCCAAATCAGAGGAATGCAAAAGCCAGGGTACAGGTAAATCCTTAGAGCAGTACTCAAAGCAAAGGTGCCACCTGCCCTGAACGAGAGTGATGCTTCAAGAGCACAACAGAAACATAGCTGAGAAATGTAATACTCTCTGCTCTCTCAAACGGTCAAACACCAAGGGCTGCTCAACACAAAGTCACTTTGCCAGGATGTCTGGTCAAAGAGCTACAACAAGAGCTGGTAAATCACAACAACCAACTTAGGGGCACACAAGATTTCCTTACTGGAATGTGTGTCCATCAAAGCTCCAGAAACTTAACCATGGGCCTAAAGACTGCTCTGATGGTAGGACAGCTCTATGCAATCACAAGGCTTTAGAAGGCCTGGCAGAGCTCAGTGAAGTAACTGATCTTCTGGATTGGGCAGCATGACTAAGAACTACCAATCCAGCTTTCCTAGGATGATGGAAGCAGCTTCCCAACATAAGAGCAGACTGACTGTTAGAACTGTCTACTGTGCCTTGGTGGCTTTCCCTGAATTCATTATATTCACCCTATTCACTCAGACGCAGCAGGAAAAGATGCAGGTGATAGATCACACCAGATTTGGGCCAAGGATCACTTTCTCAGGCCTCTAGCAAGAGGCCAAGTATCCTCATCTGTCTTCTGAAAGAAGTTACCCTTAGTACCATAATTTAAGATTCAGGAGGTGGGAAAGCTTCCAGTCAATACACGTGTGAGATTCAGCCCTAAACTAGAACATACCACTGCTATCTCTAACAGCACTCCTTGATGCTACAGAGGCCATTTAGGTTTGGGAATCCCAACTCTATAGAGTATTAGTGCTGAAGCGTCGCATGCATTCAACCAGATGACACTGGTTAATCAGGTTTTAAAACACAAACCAGAAGCAGAACAGCCAGAACAAGCCTATTTCAGCGAAAAGGAGCAGCAACACCAAGAGAAGCTGGAGTGCCAGCACAGCAGACAATCGTTTTGGAGTGCAGCAAGACAACTGTCTGAGGAAGAAGAGTCATGAATTTACAAAGAACAAACAGGGACTCAGATTCCACAAAACGTCTGAAATGCAAAGTCAAAAACTCACGTGGAAAGAACTGGTTTTAGAGTAGGTGCAGATACACTGGAATATTCCCACACTGCCTAAAGAGGGACACACATTTTCATTACTCCCTCCCCCTCTTCCTGGAAGCCATCTCCTGCTAGGCCAACACCCTGCTAACAAACACACTTGAGATACTATTTCTGTTCTTAAAGGTTAATGAAAACAGCATCAGACTTACAGCTTGTCCATTTGCTTCATAAAGTGGGCATTTTTGTTTGATCTTAGCCAATTCCATATTCACTTGTTTGCTGACCACAGCCATGGGATTTCCTCCTGGAAAACATTGTGTAGAGTTAACAGAGTACTCCTGCAAAGTTTGTCTGCAATGAAATAAGAAATCCATGCTCAATCTCAGCTCATACTTTGGAAGATCCAAGGGAACGACTATGAGAGTTACCAAGAAATTCAGGCAGAGGCCATTGGCAGCTGGGTAAAGCAGCTTTAGAAAGAGCTGCTCAGCAAGTGCAGTGAAGCCAGGTATAGACACCACCACAGTGGGCAAAGGAACAGACACACAGAAGGACGTCATGCCAAAGAAAGAGCAAAGAATTCCACTAGGCACAAACAAACTGTAAAAGAATGGATCTGCAACAGTCTGATGACATGACAAGCACCTCTGTGACTTCAGTGACCAATGACAGCTACGGCACCAACACAAATCCCAGTTCTCAGTGAGGGCTGCCATCTGGTCTGAACATTCACCGATGAGAAATGCCAACTGCCAAAGAGGCTGAACAGAAATAGCTACTTTTCATAGTTGAACCCACCCAATTCTTTTGGCCACGAAAGGAAACAGCAAAAGGTTTCACAGTTGTAACATCTTCTCCCACCATTTGCCTTCCCACTCACCAAGTCCTGTCACCACCATTGCTCCGAGGTCAGCAACGTAGTTCCCTTTGCGGAAGGTCGCAACTCTTCCTCCTACTCGGTCCTTTCAAAAGCACAAGAGATTAAACCCCAGTAACATTCAGCAACACATCTCAAACATAATTGCTGGTACTTCTCCACAGCATGGAGCAAGGGTTCTCTCACCCAAAGGGTCAATAAATAAAATATGCTTTGCCAAGAACCTCTGCAAATGAACACTTGGTCTTAATTCATCCAAGTTATGGAATAAAAGGTTTGAGTTGCATTAACAAAGAAAGAAAAAAGGAAATAGAAATAGATTTGGCCGGATTTAGCCACACCTACAGTGGGAACCTCTGGGATTCTACAGCCAACCCTTCACCATCCACAAATAGATGAAGTTACATATTGGATTTCCTCCTCCAACTTCCTACCCAAATCCAACAGCTCTATAGGAAATTATTCAACTGTGCTGATGGAAACTAAATTTTAGGGTAAGAAAACCCATCAGACAATTACTCCTACCTGTTCTCCACAGAAGGGCCAGCTACCAATCAAGATAAACAGGAATAAGCAGCCCAGTTCAGGAGCAGGAAGAAGTTCTGGATTCTTGACACATACAAATGACTTCCCACCACTTTAAACTGAATAAGGAGCACTTGGGGGTGTTGGTTGATGAGAAGCTCCCCATGACCTGGCTTCAGTGTGCACTTCAGCCCAGAACCCCCCCATGCTCCCCAGCAACAAGAGCAGCAGCGAGCCTGGAACATTACTCTAACCTGAGCAGGTTATTTCAGGCTGTGCTAGGAAAGTATCAGAAGTAAATGTATAAACAAAACAAAGTCAGGAAGTAAAACATTTGATAAATTCCAATTTTGCACACACCACAAAATGTAGCTCTATATAAAACTTTAAAGCCTCTGTTAAGCACACAGTAATAAGGAGAGAATTCATGTAGATTTAAAAGGTACAAAATGATATCCTGCCTGACACTGTATGGGAATCCCAAACAATGATTCTATTTAATGGGCAACTTCATCAAGCACAGACTTGCATTCTTCTCTTAATCATGAAAGAAGATTCCAACTTGTTGCAGGTATAAGCTGATGACACAAGCACCTGACAAGTCCACCCCTGAGACAGTATTTGCCAGCTCCCAGTGAGGACAGAGAGGACTGTTTCCTCATGAGACACGTTTAGCACTCAGCAATACACCTAGCTGCCTGTAACTACACACAAGCTTGCTCTTCTTGGGCATGCTGCTGGGCCACTTGGCCTCAGGGACTAGGCCTGAATGTGGTTTCTGGTTAAGCTTCTGTACAGAAGTGAAAGAGCACAGAAATTCCTACCCTGGCTTCCAGAACTGTGACATCCATTCCAAAACTCTGCAACTGGCGAGCTGCTGCCAACCCAGAGACTCCAGATCCGATGATGATCACCTTTCCAGTCTTCTTGGCTAAGGAGAGGGGAAAGTAAGCTACAGGCTCTGCATGTGCTTTATTACAACATTGCAAGCAGCTACATTAAAGTTGCATTTAAGAGACACCAAGAACAAAAAGCAGGTTCCCTCTCATCAGTTCTGACAAACTCTTTAACAAAACAAACAGCCACAAAAAAGAAAATGGAAGTAATTTTGTGCATAACATGGTAACAGTAAAACACTTCACAGTCCTCCTTGGTGAGACAGGCACAAGAAAATACACCAGTAGAGCATGTGTGGCAAGGAAGAAAACAGGAGGAAAAGTACTGCTGAAGAATGAATGTTTGAAGAAGAAACTAATTCTTATTAATTATTGCATCTTCTATTTCATAGAGGGCGTGCAAGTACAGGATTGTGTTTGTGTCTTCTGTTCCTCAAATGAGGAACAAAGAGAACTCATTCAACAGTGACAGCCCCTGAATCACCTACCAAAGATTTGCAAGTGTTTTCCTTCTCAAAGTGATTTACTTGAATTAACAGCTCCTCCAGGTCCAAATAAACCCCATGAACCCTTAGAGCCAAATGCACTGCCAGCATTTTTTATTTCCTCAGCATGACTATCCCAAAAGAAGAAAAAGCCTCAAAAGTTTGGCTTGAAAAATCACAGAACAATGAAGCAAAACCATTTTCAGGTTTCTCACTTGGAAGGGGCTTCACTCTCTTGTAGATCCCGAAGTTGATGAGCCCGTGCCGCTCCAGGTAGCTGTGTACTCTGTGAACGAGCACCGTATCACCTGCAAAATGGGAATGTTTCACAAGCATTCCACATGTTTAGCACTGAGAACATCTTCACAAGCAATCAGATCACAGCAGCAAGCCAGCAAAACCACCCTGAACACAGCCCTTCCTGCTCCCCAGCTGCCCTCCCCAAGATTCCATCCTCTTGAGAAGGGCTGAGGGGTTTTCTGGAAGCCACAAGCTGGTTTTATGCTGTCCTGTAGCTCTGAATCCTGCCTGAAAAGCTGCACAGGACATGTACAGGACATGAAATGCTTCTATTTCTCTAGTGCAGAAGAGCACCTTTTCTGAAACTGACTGCAGAAATCTGGAGAGCTTTATGCAGAAAATGGGATTCACCACCGTTAAACCAACCCATTACTGGAGCACTGAGCTCTCATGCTTGGTTTTATAAACACAATAATTCCTTATTTTGCAGCACTTGGCGGTGTATCTGCACTCATTTCAGCATTGTTTTCTTCTTTAATTACTTCCTTATGGCTCCCCTCACCTTTTCCAGTTTATTGGGAGCTTTTATGAGAAGGTTAGAATGGCCTACAATGTGCAAGCAGTCGCTCCTCGCTCTTTGCATAGAGACACAGAATGGTTTGGGTTGGAAGGGACCTTAAAGCTCATCCAGCTTCAACCCCTGCCACGGACAGGGACCCCTTCCACTGGAGCAGCTTGCTCCAAGCCCCTGTGTCCAACCTGGCCTTGAACACTGCCAGGGATGGGGCAGCCACAGCTTCTCTGGGCACCCTGTGCCAGCGCCTCAGCACCCTCACAGGGAAGAGCTTCCTAATGTCTAACCTAAACTTCTGCTTTGACAGTTTAAAACCATTCCCCCTTGTTCTATCACTACATTTTCTTGTATAAAGTCCCTCCCTTTTACTACCTTCTTTCACCATGACCATTCAAGTTTTATGCAATTTCTTAATGTCTCCCAGAAACTTTGTGATTAAGCAAATCTCACAGCTGTAAAGCACCATGAAGCTGCAGCAAGCTTTACAAGCTGTATGGGAATTCACTCTCATGGAACTTCTGTACCAACCCCCCTTGTTACCAGCCTTTTCCGAAGTATGCTAAGGATGCATTTCTTTACCAGACAAATGAACCTGAACAAACCTGAAACCTGAGCATACTGCAGTGGTCCATTCTTGCCATGACTGCTCACAGGGCTCCACTAACAAAAAGACCCATCTGAAACCCTCTCTTGGTTTTAAGCAACTTTTAGCCAGTCAAAACTGAAAAACAATAGCAATGACACACACAGGATGGTTTTGGCAGTAAAAGACTCCACTTACTATTATAAGGTGCTTCTAATTGTTGGATAGTTGCCTCAAACGTCAACTGAATCTTTGGGTTATCCAGCCAGAGCTGCAGCTGTATTTAAACAAACAATAAGACACATTAAGTATTACAAAAGAGGTGTTTTCTGTGTGCTCCCAAATGTTGTTAGATGAAACCCTCTAACAAGTCACACTCTGGCAGTGCTATCCAAGCCACGCTGAACTTTGCCTTCCAGGGTATTTTAAGGTGCAATAGGGTCCATTTGAACTTCCTACACCAGTTCAACTAAGTGGAAACACATCAAGTCAGCAATCTCCTCATCACACATCCAACAAAACACACACACACACACACACAGAACAAAAGCTACAAAATGGAAGTGCCAGAATCACCTGCTCCATCTTCACTGATACAAGGCACTACCATGGGCTCCGCTGCCCACATACACTCAAGAACACGTAGAGAACAGTTACACTTCCAAAACCAAGCAGGAAGAGGTGCCTGTGAAATATGAATTATCACAGAATCCCAGGCTGGTTTGGGCTGGAAGGGACCTTAAAGATGATCTGGTTCCACCCCCCGTTAGCCCCTCTACAATACCCAGAACAGTGCAGGCCTTAGAAGAACATTTAAAAGCTTCAAACCACAACTGCCCTGCACTGCCACAACAGATCAGTCAGCCTCCACTCTGCTTTGTGAATGTTCATGCTATGCTTTAACCAGCAGTAATTCAGCAACAGCTTTTAATGTCTGCGGTGTACTCCCCCTCCCACTTGGCTGGGTGGGTGTTCTGGGGTGGGGGGGTTAATGCAGAAGATCAAATGAAGCGGATCTCCTTTGGTCACCTCGGTCACTCTGAAGAACTCAGATGGATTGTAAAGGATGACTTCCCTTTAGAAAAGCTACTGTGAGCCTTCCAAACTACATCTTTACTTACCAGGTGATTCATTCAATTCTTGATTCCATTTGTTACCAGGCAAACTGGAATATCAGACTGACTAGTCTAACTCCTCTAACCTCCAGGGACTCTGTCTTCACGCCCTCTTCCATATTTTCAAATCCCTTGACACTGAGCCAGCTGTAAGTAAGAGGATGCACACTGCAGTTCACAGCTCTCCCAGAGCCCTGCTGAGCACTGGGTTTATATTACCATTGGCTTCATCCGCTGTCCTATAACCTCTGCTATCCTGACTGGAGGAGATCCTCTCACAAGTCTTCCTCGGAAAGGGATTCCTGCTTAGGAACATCTCTAAGTTCCTCCATAGTGAATAAGGACCAAAGACCAGCAGTGCAGCTCTTCCAGGACAGCCCTGCAAACCCCAGCCATTTATCAGTTTCAGTGGAAGGCTTCTCTGCTTCTGATGTGTTTGCAAAAGGATTACTCACTCACTGTACATATGAGCATGCTGTTTTCCAAGCTTTCCTCCCCATTACCACGTTCTGGTCTGGTTTTATGTATCTCGTGACTTCCCAAAAGTTACAACTTAGGTTACTTTGAGGGGGATTTCACAGGAATAGCAGAAGTCACATTCTTAGCAAGATGATGTCCACCATGCAGAAGTTTCACGTAACTCTTTTAAGTTACTAAGCACTGGGTGATACCATGATTGATACACTGTGATGCCCCTGATCATCTTAAGTCTGTGACAAAAACTGAATGCAAGGAGTTTTCTCTCTTAACTATGGTAACAAAGCAATTTTCAAAATATTTCTTGCTTTGAACCCCATTTTTGTGCTAAAGAACCCAAAAGCATTGTCACAATTTAAAAACATCACCTGCAAAACACAATGACACTAAGTTTTGTTAAGGTTTAGCCTTGAGGTGCTGGCCTGAACTCAAGTGCATGAACTCCCCTGTGAATTATTTGACTATTGCCCCTTCTTTCTGTGTTTTACGTTGTGAGAAGTTTTGAATTAGGCAGAAATGCTACAAACAGTCAGAAGCAGAGTTTCCTTTCCTCAACATTACAGGTTCTTTCATGAAACCAAAGCTGGTAAAGTAACTGTTCTGTTGTGAGAATAAGCCACAGACTGGCTTAATAGCTCAGCACTACAGCAACTGAATGCTAAGCAAAGTAAGAAAATACAAGCTCAGAGGTGTGATTTATTCTAAGCAACAATGCATTTGATTATTATCTTAAAGTATTCTACAGACACTTCTTTAAGCTGAGATCAGCTTAAGCTGATCTCTTGCACCAGCTGTTTGCTTACCTTTTAAAAGCTGTGACAGCTGAATCACGTCGTTTTGATGGTTGTTATGACCATGTTTTGGACATGTAAAGGTACTAAAGGTTCTTTATGCTTCCTCACAGCACTGCCTCAATCAAGAACTGGTAACTCCTTCCTTAGACACTCAGAGCATGAAGCAATTGCAGAAATGAACCCCCACCATCTCAAACGCAAGGAAATCTCCCACCTCTCAGACATGGTAACTGCCAAACAGCCCTTGCAAGGTGCACAAATGTCCTACCCTTCTGTCAGCAATACTTTCACAATAAACTTACAGTGCGGTTCCTGATGTACAGAAACACCTTCTGGGTCTGCTGTGGCCCACTGATTATATCAGGGAAGCAGGCAGCTTCTTGAGATGTCATACGGTCATGTGGAAGTCTACTCTGGAAAGCTGCACCCTCCACACCTACAACAAAAAGACAAGTTGTCTACAGGCACTGCAAAAGGATCTGCTAGGTAAGCACTTTTACACTACCCTCCCTAGCCAGCGCATCCAGCCATGAGGTGATACGGGGCCAGTTCCATGCCATGCTTTCATTTAGCCCTTCTCTTTACTTCTGCAGGACAAGCAGGTTCCCAAGTGAACAGTTCCTTGAACTACAGGCATCAGCCAGGGTTAATGAACAAACTGTACCGCAAACAAGCAAAAACCCCAACCAACACCCTGAGAAACAAAGGGGGCCGGGCACATACCAATAAAACATGTATCAAATACAACACATCTATAATACAGTAGCAATAAAACTGCTTTAGAATCTGTCCTTCATTTGCGTGGTTTCCAGTTTCTACCAAAACATGAAAAACATTCTGGAGCCTGCTCAAAGCCAAAGATCTGTGAGGCACAAGCACAACGCCTACAGCCCTCATGTGCTTTTCAAGGGTCTCATTTGCACTGAACTCAACCTGGAGGATCCCTTCTTGACCTCTCCTTGTCCACATTTGCCATATTCCCCACCGGCAGTGCAATGACAAACACTCCCATTCATGCTTTTCCTGTGCCCCCCCCAGTGCTGCTCCACATGTCAAATACCAACATTGAATATATACAGGAGACTTTTTATCTGTGGAAAGACTTCATTCATAAAGGTACCTGCACTGCTATCAATTCAAACACTGGCAATGAAGTAATCACACAGTTATGGGCCCTACATTCTCCATCGCATTTCACTGTTATACTGTATATAAAATACACTCTAAAGTAACAAACCAAACCACAGCTGCATGAAGTGTTACAGCACAAGTGCAGAAAACCCTGCAGGCAGTGAGGCAAATGCAATACTGAGATGGGAAATGCAGCAAGAACAAGATAAACTCTTATGTCCTAGGAAGTGTCTTAAGATCGGGACAGACAGAGGAGAGGACATTCAACCTGGAAAGATATAAACCAGTATCTCAAGAGAAAAACCACACAGGTAATGCAGTAAGATCAGGATCATCCACTGAAACTGGAACTGTTCCAAAAGATTCTAACAATGTCAGAGACCAGACAAGCTTGCAGTTTATGACAGTAACCAAGACAACTGTTTGCAAGTTTGAGGTTCATGTGCAGAGGTACACGTGTGGCTGTACTGGGGAGAAAACTTCTCTTCTTTCAGTTCTGGTGCAGGCACACACACCTTTAACTTCCAAGGGTTTTTACAGCCCAAAGGTGAAGAAAAAAATGTAAGCAAGGAATGGTGGTAAAGCTAAAACCCCACAGTGCATTCACAAGCAAAGATAAGACCGAACTGCATGATGGCTCAAGGGAAAGAAAACGGTCTATGATCATTCACAGGGATTTTACAACAAGAGGAAATTAGTACCAGAGGCAACAGAGCACTGCAAGAAAGTAAAATGGAATTAATAACAGGAGAAGTTAACACACCACAACACTTTCTGACACCAATATTCAGTGATGGAGCAGAAACCCGCAGCTCTGCTGGAATTCCAGCTTCTCCAGGGATAAACCTGACTCCCTCTTACAGGTGGATACAAGGAATGTGCTTCTCCTGCCATCTGCTAAAGAGCATCGCCCGTGGCACAGTGGTCAGCTACCAGGAAACTCGCACACGTCCATCAAGGGATCTCACTAGTTTCTTGGAAAGCTCTGTAACCCATTTCTTCCAATTGAGAAGCCAGAGGAACAGCCCTGGAAATAACCCCAAGCAGGAGGGATTGCTGGTTTGGGGTTTTTAGGGCCACATGTCCATGGCAACACCCAAACCCAGCAAACACTTCATTTCATTTGGCCCAGCCATCAGAAGATCTTCCAAAACCTCCACGTCCCTGAATTTACTTCTACAACTACACAACTCCAAGTGAAATCCATTTCAGAGTGGTTAAATCCCCCCATCCCACATCCTTACTGCTTGTGTTTCACAAAAGCAACACAGTGAAGCCAGTACCAGTTCAGAACTGTCCCTGGGGCAGGCAACTGTTTCATGACTGAAGAGACAGGTCAGCCTAGACTGAATTCCTGGATGCTCATCTCTTGACACACAGCTGTGCACACACTGCCACTTCCTGACATCCAGCCTCAGCCACCAACGTGCTGAAGTTTTGATTATCTTCTTCCCCACATGAGGGATCTTGAGAGATGCTGCTCATTTATGGACTTACTGAAACATGTGCAGATTAAAACCCTCTGAAGGGAAGTCACTTGGCTGCTCAATCAGACAATTGTTACAGCACACCCTCAGCATATAAATCAAATGCAAAATATGCCCAATTTCCAAACAGCCAGTGCCTGCCTGAAAACAAAGCAGGCAACGCATCCTTAACCCCACAATCTGCAACAGTCAGAAATCCCGTGCAAGTGGTAAGATCCAAACCATAACTTCTTAGAACAGCAAGGATGCACCCTCAGATGAGTATCCTGAAGTTACATTTGCTTCAAAAAGAGCAACCTGGAGGTACAGGTCCTTTGTCTTAAAGGTCCTTCAGCTCCTTTGCTTCAAACCCTAATCCTCAATCCTCAAGTGTGAGCAGAAGTGGCAGAGCTGGGGGAAGATTTTCCCTTGCACTCAAAGTACTCAGGAGTAAAGACACCAACTGTGGGGGAATCGAGCAGTAAGTGCATGCTGCCAGCATCAGAGCTCAGGCCAAACGGCGAATTCCCAACCCAGCAGCAGACTACGCCTGTCCCTGACAGATAAATCTCCTGGGCTCACCACTGGCTCAAGCCCAAACCTCTCAAAAGGGAAAAGCACAAGAACAAAGGAGCAGAAAGGCACTCCCTGCCAGGTTTCTTCAGCAGATCAGAGGAAAGGCTCTGCTGTGCTGGAGCCCAGGCCTTTCGGTGTCACTCAGGGTGGCAGAAACTGGCCAGGTAAGAAACACCTTTCTGCACGTTTGGACTCCTCTGAACAAGGAGAGGAGCGGAGGGATGAGAGATCGGCCTGAGGCTTTTCAACAGAGGTTGGTGTCCTCCCTGCAGCTGGTACAGACCTCAGCTGAAGCTGGAAATACCCCTCACTTGTTAAAGAGCTCCTGTACCTCTGGCTACGTCCTCAACGACCGCACCCGTGCGCACTTGCAAGCATCACTCCCTAACCTGGCGGCTCTTGCTACCAATTGGCAAGCATCAAACACCACCCTCACCTGATGCTTGGCCGTCTCCATACCCTCCAGAATTGTCGTCTTGAAGTCCTCCTGCTTGCCCTGTGGAAGGAAAGAGGAGAACTCAGGGACCTTACTCCATAAGTTAAACCATACTGGACATAAAGGCCCGGCAGTTGGCGTTGTAGATATTAAATTCCACCAACCAGCTAAACCCATTTCCTGAGAATCCCATCTGCTGGAACCTAGGTTCAGGGCACCAATCTCTGCAGTCTTCTACGTGTTATCCATGGTATTGGAACGCTTTACATCAGACTTAATGGGACATAAAGAAGTACACAACATTCCTAGTGGCTAAATACTTATGATCAACTTCATGAACGGCTAGGGTTTGATTAATAAGTTTACATTTCTTACTGCCAAGAGCTGGTGGGTGGGTACCATCACATTCCATGGGTCGCAAACCATAGGAATTTGATAACCTTGCCCTCGCTGTCCTGAGTCTCTCCATGTGCAAGGGGATAGTTTGAACCATTCCAAAAAGTCTCTTACTCTCAGAAGTGCCTGCTCTTTTCAGTATTCTGCCATAAACCCTTCCCTGAAGCTTGATGACAGCACTGGGTTTGAAAGGCTCAGACCACTTGTTTTGGCTTCAGTGCCCTTGATCCACCAACAATGTTCTAACACACAAAGACCACTTCTGAATCAAGTACATGTCAATCCATGCAATGTGACCAATACCCAGCACTGAAAGACATCAGTCTTCCAATGTATCCAGGGCTGGAAACATGAGGAAAGGCAAAGCACTCATCTGAAAGATCTGGAGAAGTCTCAAAACTGCCTTAGCCTGCATGCAAGTCCTAAATAGCAGCCTTGAGAGGACTACAGCACAACAAGGAACAGAGATGGAGTACAGCCGAGAGATCTGCAGGAACAAAGGTAATGCAGGTCACCTCACACACTGCTCACAGTCACAAGAGATGCTAGCTCCAAGTTCAGCTCATAAACAATATCCTTGCACAGTCAGGTATTTGCCTACTGTTGTCATCTCCAGAGAGCAGAAAGCCATGGAAGGCTACAGGGACAGCCCAGCACTGTTTGGCTGCTGCTGTACCAAGGCTCCTTCAACCCAATGCTTCAGCAGGCAGCAAACTGGGTCCTTTCTCAAGACCAAGCAAACCCCCACTGAAATAAACTGCTGAGGTCCTGGTGGCAAATGGAACAGCCACTTCCTAGAGCAGAACTGCTCAAGGTGTCATCTCCAAACAGGCAAGAGTACGGCCTAACCTAAGGCTGAACACACAACTGCTAAGATTACTCTTCAGAGGCTGAAACTGGGTGCCCAATTTCATCAGACTGCAATTTGAGGCTCTCAGGGGATGCACTGCAACTGCAGCTGAATTCAGCTGAATCACAAATCTCACCCCTAAAGCAAAGGCACAGAAAGTGAACCAAATGTTTTCATGCATTGATAACCTGGATTAACATCTGCAATGTTGTAACATGTTCAGAAACTCACAAGAGACCGTGACACATAACTGCATTTTCAGAGGCCTCAGAAGTCCCAAACTCAGGATTATATGAACTAATGTAACTGGAACAGCAAGAAAAACATGTCTCACTTCATCTGGAAGCACTTTATTTTGCTGGGAACATTCCAAGACCTGCTTCTGTTCTGGGAAAGACTAACACAACAAAAACATTCATATTTAACCTCCAGCACAGGCCATTCGTCTGCAGGAAAAGTTGTATTCATGCCTTCTGTAAGTTGAGAAACTGAAAAGATGCTGACATCAGCCTCTTGCATTCATTATCCCTAAACTAGTACTGACAATGAGGAGATGGGACAAAATTGCTCCCAAGTTACTTACAAGAAGACATCAGCATTTCCCCCTCTTCTGTTAGGAACAGCTAAAGCAGGTCAAAGAAGAAAGCATCACTATTACTATCACTATCCTGATCACTACCCAGTCCAAGTACAGAAGTATGGAAACAAGGTCTCTAGTTCAGGTTGCTCTCCTTCCCCCTAAGAAAGTCAGGTTCCAGCTGCAAAGGAACAGAGCAGCAAGTGAACTGCTGATCCCTGCTGACACCCAGTTACTGCAGCCCAACACAACATGAGCAGGAGCAGAATCTGTTGGAAGTCTCAAGGCAACAGAATACCAGCTGAGGAGCAGGCAGGAAGAAGGGCAACAAAAGAGTCCACCTCATAATGTCTTAAAATCAAGACTGGTGGCCCTTGGTTACAAATGTGCACTGAATTTCATCAGGAAAACAGACAAGTCAGATGAAAGACAGAGAGAGCAGCACTGAGTCTGACTGTTCACTTGACATCCATCTGCATCATGATCAGTCTTGCGCTCTCTTGGAAAACAGCAGCTAGAAACACAAGATGCCCACAGACAAGAGGAAGAAAAGGAGCTGGTAAAGAGTATCTTCAGGAGGCCAGAAAAGTGAAAATCCCATCTGGCAAGGACAAACAAGAAAGATCCTTCAAAGAGAAAAATGAAAGCAGCAAGCTCCTCATTCCAAAGGGATACTGGCAACCACCACAAATGTCACTCAGCACTGACAGTGAGTTTGGAAGCTTTTTGCCATCAGAAAATATTTCTCAATTAAAAAAAAGGAGAGATACTTCAAGGAAATTGCCTTAATCATGAAATCCTCTTGCACCTTTTCAAACTGCTCCGCAATAAAACGCAGCAGATCCTGCAAATCCAGACTATAACAATTCACACAGCCAAAACATCTGGAATTTCCCACTGCGGAACACATCAATGGAACCCACCCCAAATACGACCAGCATTTTGCTGTCACCTGAAGTGGGATATTTAATAACCTCCTTCTACTGTAAACTGACAGTGAGGACAGACTAATGAAACACCAGCTACTGTCCCTATTACATGGTTAAGTTTGCAAATGAGGCTTTTCAACACAGAAGGTCATAACCTATAACATGACAGCTTTACACCTCTACTGCACTACCTATGTTTTTACAGGCTTTAAACATACCAAGGAAATTATTCAGGTCTGCAATGAGAATAAATTAACAGCAATACACAACCAACTTGTTGTATTTTGTTGTATTTTCAATATGCAATCCTGCTCTAGAATTATCATCCTATTCAATACTTCTTATTGAACGTTTCTATTTGCTTCAAAGCAGCAACAGAGAGAAAAACAACTCAATCATAAACACTGCTTCTATACACAGCAGACTCCAATGCCCCTTCCTGCTGACAGCTGTTTGAATTAGAAGTTTCAGTGCACTTTAACAGCCAGCAAGAGATGACCTGATGCTCCTGACACCTGTATTAACAAAGACAGAGAGATCCATCAATGTACAGGGTTTCAGAAGCCTTTAGAAATACAGCAGGACTACCTATGGAATGACAAGGGAAAATGTGTCATCTTCCTACATCACTGCTGCATGCATATCACAGCATTTCTGGGAATGGAGAAAGGATACAATGACCTGAAATCTCCTTATCTCTAGGCAGCTGGATATAGCCCATTCTCAAATTGTATTTAGATGACTAAATCGAGTGCTTGCGGAATAACTGCCTAACAGAGTGTTGTATGGATAGAACAGCATGTGTCTATCACTGCCTATTTTCCACAACTCTTCCTTCACAGGATAAAACACTTCACTGATTATACCTCAAACTGATTCCAGTAATCACTCCTAGAGGTGCAAAATGGCAGAGGTATCTGAGAGATCTCTCACGAAACATCTGAGAACACCAGAAATGTGTTAATATCAGGTCTCAGGGATTAAACCCAAAGTCTGAGCTAAATTAAATTGAAAACTTTAAGATACTTGCTTAATTACACATATCAAAATTCCATTTCTGATAGATCAGCTTCAGCTGGGGGCAGGGAGGATTTCCATCCTTGCAAATATTTCAGTCAAGCTGATGAGCTACACTATTCCAGTACCCAGCCAGAAGCCAACAGCCACAACTGAACAGAGATTACAGGGGCAAATCCCAAGAGACAGCACACCACTGTGGCTATTAATACATATTCTGACACTGAAGGCAAGTATCCCCAAACTGACATCAGTCACATTGTCTACATTCTCAAGCCTGCCAGCCAAAAGAAGCCAAATAAGAGCAGCAGAACTGAACATTAACAGTTACCCACATCAGTGATGAGCTATCATGAGTTCAGCCACTAGATTTCAGCTACTGTCTAAAACCAGCTGTGCACACATCACCTCAGAGAGTCTCTGCAACAGCTACACTTTGCCAAAGTGTGATTTTGTACATAGCAGAGTGACACATCAACACCAGACCTAGCTACTGGTGGTAGCCAGAAACACAACAGAGGGAGGGGGTACTGCTAACCCCATGAAATCTCACAAGCAGCTGCTTCCTGAACAAGACTGACCCAAAACCTTTCCAATGAAAAGTGAAGCTTGGCAAGTCTGTCAAAGGCAATAAGGAAAGCACTGAAGTTTAAGCAAACAGGATCCAACCAGAACTTAAGATCAGTCATAGTTTTAAAGCCACAGGAATCACTGTAGATTAAATCTGTTCTCCTGCATAGCGATCCCCTCAGTAAATCTAACCTCTCAGAGGAATAAGTGACTGCTGGTACACAAGCTGGTGTGACAGTTAAATGCCAAAGAGGCTGTTCTGGTCAATAAGCTTCCAAAGACAAGTCAATAAGGATAATGAGAATATAGCATGAGAAGTTTGGCTTATTAGATCTGGAATTAAATCATGCATATTCTCATCTTTACCAGGCTGCTCTTCTGTGATTTCCCCTCCTTCCCATATTGGGCCAAAGAAAACACTGTACAACAATCATCCAAAACCGGACTCAAGATTCATGATGCTGCACCTGACCCCACTTAATTTCTGGCAATAGAAGAGGTAAGTAGTGTCAGAGGAGGAGGAGAAGGTCTCTCTACTCACCAGACGGCTCCTCCGGCTCGCTTTCATTCTCCTCTTCTGCAGGAGCTGGTGGAGGTGGTGGCGGCAGTTTCTTCTCCTTCTCAGCCTTAGCATTTCTCTCTTCCTCAGAGTAATACTCATCTTCTGACAGGTTTGCAAGACTCTCATCCATCTCTCTATACTCCACCTGTAAGAACCACAACAGAGGATAAACACACTGAAGATGTCTCTCAGTGTCACTGATAAAATGAACACTGCGAACAACAAAACTGCCTATAGCTCAAAAGGCCTCACTTACCTTGTCTTATTACAGCTGCCGGGTCATAAAATCTCCAACAGCTTAATGAGCTCCCTGCTCTACCTCCACTAAAGTCTTCAGTACCCAACTGTCCAATAATAGGAACTTCCTGCTCCTACGGAGCCCAGTTTATTGGTATTTGTTACATTATCATTCAACCTCTCTGGCCTTCTCCCCCTTCTTCACCTCCCTGTCAAGCCCAGGGGTAACAAAATCATCTCTATGTCCAATCCATATATTCCAGCTTGAATTCAGCTGTCAAACGTGGGTGACCAGACCTGTACACAAGATTCACTGAGGAAATCCCACATGGATTTCCTTGGGTGCATCTCACACTGGTTCAGAAACCAGGCTTTCTTCCCCAAGTTAGAAACTTTGTGTATTTCTACCTGTTGGAAAGGGAATAAACCACTTCTCAATATGCAGACATGGGAAAAAGAAAGAGAAAGCAGCTGTGACCCTCCAGCACCCCAGAGGTCACCTTGTGATGACCAAAGCAACTCTCCATGTGTCTTCAGGAGATCGACACGTCTGCCACAGTCCAAGTTCATTAAGACAGGGCAAGAAGGGGCACAATTCCCAACAGCACTGGGAAGTCGTGTACAGGAAAGCCTGAATTCAGTAAAACACCAACACACCAACATGAGCCACCTTTTAGATGCTCACGTTCCCTGTCCAGCACATTCACTTCTCACTGCCCAGCAAAAGCTGCACCCCCAGGACCTTGTGAACCCAGGTTCTGAAGCAAGTTTCAATGATCCCACGGCACCATAAGTACATTATCACAGGTATTTAAACCCAACACAAACTGCTTCTGCCCTAAGGCCCTCTGAAGCCTCCCCTCCTCCTTGAGCTCACACAACTTGCAGAGAACTGAGTCCAACGAAAACTCCAAGCTTTTCCCTAGGTTTGTTTTCAACCTGGACACCCTCCTCAATTGAGGGCACCCCACAGACATTCACAGTAAGGTGACCCTGTGCTACCCTGAAGTGACGACGGGGAGATGCTCTGCCAAAAAAGATTACCACCCTTAGCAAACCCACAGACACTGCAGTGATTCCTGCTTGTAAACAGACAACTGTAAAGCAAGTAAAACCCAGGTATGGTGCATCTAGAGATCACAGAATGGTCTGGGTTGGAAGGGACCTTGAAGCTCCTCCAGCTCCAACCCCTGCCATGGGCAGGGACCCCTTCCACTAGAGCAGCTTGCTCCAAGTCCCTGTGTCCAACCTGGCCTTGAACACTGCCAGGGATGGGGCAGCCACAGCTTCTCTGGGCACCCTGTGCCAGCGCCTCAGCACCCTCACAGGGAAGAGCTTCTGCCTAAGAGCTCATCTCAGTCTCCCGTCTGGCAGGTTCCAGGATGCACCAGGCTGACCTACCCAGCAACTCCTACATAGGTCGAACTATCACATGGGGTAGGAGCTCTGAAGAGGAATCCATTCAGTGCCGTGGCTACAGCACAACAGAGTTCCCAAGAGTGTTTTCAGCTTCCGCATCGAACCCACCCAGCACGGGCACAGCAGAGCCTCAAAGCCTCCTGCAGGGAGCTTTCCAATGAAACTTCCACAAAAGAAATGGCGATTTCTCCATGTTCAGAGCAACTCCCGGCTGTTACACACCAGGCACACACAAAGGCACCAATCACCACAGGCTGCCTGCAGCCTTTAGAGCGCACCGATAAACCTCAGTTAACGCCCGGGCGGCACCGAGCGGCGGCGGGGCCCCAAGGGCCGCAACGCGCCCGCACGCAGCCCCGCACCCCCCACGCACCTTGGCCCGCTTGCGCCGGCTGGTCCTGCGGCCCTCGGGGGTCTCGGCGGTGCCCGTGGTCTCGGCGCCGGGCGCAGGGCCGGCCCCGGCTGCCGGCGGCTCGGACAGAGCGCCCGGGGGCGAGGCCCGCGGCGGCTCCTTCTTGCGGGGCGTGCGCTCCGCAGTGCCGCCGCTCTCGGCAGAGGAGCCCGGGGCCCCCGCGGCGGCGGGCGGAGGCACCGGAGCCTCAGGCCCGCCCTCGCCGCCCGCCGCCGCCTCCGCGCCCTTCTTGCCCCCCGACAGCATCGCCCCGGCCGCGCCGCACAAAGGAGCCCGAGCCGCGGAGCGAGGGAGGCCGCGCCGCGCCGCCGACTGACGTCACGTCCGGGCCGCACCGGGGCGGAAGGGAAGGGTCCGTGCCTCAGAGCTCATCTCAGTCTCCCCTCGGGCAGGTTAAAGTCATTCCCCTTGGCCTGTCCCTACATCCCTTGTCCCAAGCCCCTCTCCAGGTTTCCTGCAGCCCCTTCAGGCACTGGAGCTGCTCTCAGGTCTCCCCTTCAGGAGCCTTCTCTTCTCCAGGCTGACCCAGCCCAGCTCTCTCAGCCTGGCTCCAGAGCAGGGATGCTGCAGCCCTCGCGGCAGCTCCACGTCCCTCTTGTGCTGTTGCCCCAGAGCTGGACGCAGCCGAGAGGACACCAGATATACAGCACACAGATGGAGTTGTAGGTGGCAAAGCCGGTTGCATCGCTGTGTTGCACCTGTGTAGGTGGCATCGCTGTGTTGGTGGCACCTTGGCAGAGCTCACCCTGTGTGGGTGATGCAGCAGAGCAACAAATAGCAGCAGGCACTTGGCAGGTACAATGACTCTCCATGTGCCTACCACCGATTCTAATGGGGACCTGGCATTGTGATAACAACAGCAGCAGCATCTACCAACATAGTGCCCCATAGGGACCCCAAACCCCCCCGTGCTCCATAAGTACCCCAACACCCATCGATTATTTCATTCATTTTCATTCCTCAGGGATCGGTGTTGGGACCGGTCTTGTTCAACATCTTCGTTGCTGACATGGACAGTGGGATTGAGCCCACCCTCAGCAAGTTTGCCAATGACACCGAGCTGTGTGGTTCGGTTGATACGCTGGAGGGAAGGAATGCCATCCAGAGGGACCTCGACACGCTTGTGAGGTGGGCTGATGCCAACCTCATGAAGTTTAACCATGCCAAGTGCAAGGTCCTGCACCTGGGTGGGAGCAATCCCAGGCACAGCTACAGGTTGGGCAGAGAAGAGATTCAGAGCAGCCCTGCAGAGAAGGACTTGGGGTGCTGGTTGATGAGAAAATGAACATGAGCCGGCTTCAGTGCGCGCTTGCAGCCCAGAAAGCAACCGTATCATGGGCTGCATCAAAAGGAGCGTGACCAGCAGGTCCAAGGAGGTGATCCTGCCCCTCCACTCTGCTCTCGTGAGACCTCACCTGGAGCATTGCGTGCAGTTCTGGTGTCCTCAACATAAAAAGGACATGGAACTGTTGGAACAAGGCCATAGGAGGCCACGAGGATGCTCAGGGGCTGGAGCACCTCCTGTATGAAGATAGGCAGAGAGAGTTGGGGCTGTTCAGCCTGGAGAAGAGAAGCTGCATGGAGACCTCAGAGCAGCTTCCAGCATCTGAAGGAGGGCTATAAGGATGCTGGGGATGGACTCTTGATTAGGGACTGCAGTGACAGGACAAGGGGTGATGGGTTCTAACTGAAATAAGGGAAGTTTATATTGGATATAAGGAAGTTTTTTACTGTGAGGGTGGTGAGGCACTGGAATGGGTTGCCCAGGGAGGTTGTGAATGCTCCATCCCTGGCAGTGTTCAAGGCCAGGTTGGACAGAGCCTTGGGTGACCTGGTTTAGTGTGAGGTGTCCCTGCCCGTGGCGGGGGGGTTGGAACTGGCTGATCTTAAGGTCCTTTCCAACCCAAACCGTTCTGTGATTTCTATTCACTTCGTTTACAATAACTCTCATTTGCTTTATTCAGTTTCATCCAAGTGTATTCGGGTTTCAGCCCCTTTCAGGCACTTGTTCCGCCGTTATTCAAGCTGCACGCTGCGGCCCGCCCCTCCGGTGCCCGCTCCCGGGGGCCCGGCTCCCGGAGCGCCAACCTCCGGCCGCCGCAGCCGAGCCGGCAGCACAGAGCGGCCGCTGGGCGGCGCCATCGCCACGGTACCAATGGCGGCGGCGGCGGCCCTGGCGCTGCTCTGTGCGGCCGCCGCGCTCGGCCCCGCGGTGCCCGCGCTCCGCTACCGCCCGGACTGGGCCAGCCTGGACGCGAGGCCGCTGCCGGCCTGGTTCGACCAGGCCAAGGTGGGGGTGTTCGTGCACTGGGGGGTGTTCTCCGTCCCGGCCTGGGGCTCCGAGTGGTTCTGGTGGCACTGGAGGGGCGAGCACCGAGCCGACTACGAGGGCTTCGTGCGGCGCCGCTTCCCTCCCGGTACCACCTACACCGACTTCGCTCCCCTCTTCACGGCCCACGACTTCCAGCCCCGCGACTGGGCCCGGCTCTTCCAGCGGGCTGGGGCCAGGTCAGTGCCGGGTGCTGGGGGGGTGGCGGGGCCCTGGTCACTGTGGGGGCCATGTCTGGGGGGGGGCCCAGCAGGATTCAGGGGTCCCAGAGCGGCTGGGGGGTCCCTGAGGAGCACACGGTGCTGAGGAGGTGATGGGTCTTGCTGCTGCGTAATCTTGACTCTTCCAGTGTTAAAACCCCTCTGTTCTTCTGTAGTCGCTTCTTTATTTCAAGGGTGATCAGAGAATCAAACAATCCCAGACTGGTTTGGGTTGGAAAGGACCTTAAGATCATCCAGTTCCAACCCCCTGCCATGGGCAGGGACACCTCACACTAAACCATGGTACCCAAGGCTCTGTCCAACCTGGCCTTGAACACCACCAGGGATGGAGCATTCACAGCTTCCCTGGGCAACCCATTCCAGTGCCTCAGCACCCTCACAGGAAAGAACTTCTTCCTTATATCCAATCTAAACTTCCCCTGTTTCAGTTTGAACCCATCACCTCTTGTCCTATCCCTAAGTCTCTAATGAAGAGCCCCTCTCCAGCACCCTTGTAGCCCCCTTCAGACACTGGAAGCTGCTTTGAGGTCTCCACACTGCTTCTCTTCTCCAGGCTGAACAGCCCCGATGTTCTCAGTCTGGCTCCATACAGGAGGTGCTTCAGCCCCTGAGCATCCTCGTGGCCTCTTCTGGACTTGCTCCAACAGCTCCGTGTCCTTCTGATGCTGAGGACACCAGAACTGCACCCAGTGCTGCACGGGGGGTCTCACTCCAGTGAGCCCTCAAAGAGGGTTCCTCACAGCATGGTTCTTCAGCCCCTTGCTTTTACACTGACTTGGGCCTGCCAGGGAGGCTGGGGAACGTCTCGGGTATTTCCTTTGTCCTGATGAAGTACGTTGTTTTCCCCCCAGGTATGTGGTACTGACCGCGAAGCATCACGAAGGCTTCACCAACTGGGGGTCATCCGTGTCCTGGAACTGGAATTCTCTGGACACGGGGCCCCACCGGGATCTGGTAGGAGAGCTGGGACAAGCCCTCAGGGAGAGGTACGGCACTGCCAAACTCTGCTCTTGACAAACAGTGGAAGATCATTAGTTTATTATAAGGAAAACAGTATCCTAAGGTCTTCTGTGAAGTAGTAATGCGAATAACCTGATCTGCCTCTGGTTCTTAATCCCTCCTGCCAGCCTAACCCTTTCCTCTGGGTTCTCTGTCCTTCAGCAACATCCGCTATGGGCTGTATCACTCCCTGTTAGAGTGGTTTAATCCACTCTATTTAGCTGACAAAGAAAGTGGCTTCAAGACCCAGAACTTCGTTCTGAAGAAGACGATGCCAGAACTTTATGATCTCGTCCTAAAGTAAGAGCTACGACTGCTTAGAAGTCAAGAGCACTTCCTGGCTTCAGTAGTGTAGAGAAAGATGCAGAGAAGAGAGGGGACAAATGATAATTCTTTGTGTGTAGAATAAACCTGGTAATGGCAGGCAGTAGGAAGAGGAAGTGAAGCTATGCTCCATCACCAGAAACACAGTGTTCCTTTGTGGGAGGAGGAAACGAGCCACTGTGAAGTAACACTCATCTCTCTGTTAGATACAAACCTGATTTGATTTGGTCGGATGGAGACTGGGATGCTCCAGAGTCATACTGGAATTCTACCTCTTTCCTTGCCTGGCTCTATAACGACAGTCCTGTCAAGGTATCACTTTCAGCTGTCGCTCACAGCCAGTGCTTTATGGGTATGGGAGGTTTGGGAGCAGTGAGATATGAATGGGATCAAATCAGAAACCCACTGCAGATACCACATGTGCCTTATTCTTTCACATGCACAAAAGCCTAAACCGTGTTCCTTGGGAAGACTCCAGTGTCCTTTACAGCACACACATGAGAGGCTCAGAGCCCAGGAACCTTCTTGCCTCAACTTCTGCAAATACTGTGAGTGAATAGAGAGAGGTTCTCCCAGACTGGATTCCAGCCTTCTCTGGAGGATCCTCGCTCTCATTCTGCTGATTACACAGTGGGGTTTAGGTGCTTACCTCCTGAGATGCCTTTGCTAACTAAGGAGGGATAATGCAAGCTGAAAAGGGTGAACGTTCTCCCCACTGAGCTGAGTTTCTTCTTTCAGGACACTGTTGTTGTTAATGATCGTTGGTGCAGTAACTGCTCGTGCCATCACGGAGGCTACTACAACTGTGCTGACAAGTACAAGCCAGGGACTCTGCCAGCTCACAAGTGGGAGATGTGCTCCTCCATTGACAAGCTGTCCTGGGGCTATCGGAGCAACATGAACATTGCAGAGTTAATGGATGAAGGAAGCATCATTGAGGTAAGAAATCTGGAACCAGTATAACAGGTATAAGGGGGTTTACTGAGAATTAGAGGTTTCCTTCGGCCTCCTGCTTGCTGAAAGAGTTGTTGTGTTCCACACAATCAGGCTGGAGCTAAAGGAGCAGCTGATGAGGACTAAGCCTTCCTCAGATTCCTTTTCTCTCAGAGGTGATTATAATGCCATTTGTTACCTTGGTTTATCTGTCCCAGGAGCTAGTGCAGACTGTGAGTTTTGGAGGCAACTACCTGCTCAATGTGGGACCTACAAAAGAAGGGGTGATTGTTCCCATCTTCCAAGACAGACTTTTGGCCCTTGGGAGGTGGCTGGACACTAATGGGGAGGCGATTTATGAAACGAAGCCATGGAGGGTACAGATGGAGAACAGCACAGACATGGTGTGGTAAGGACCCTGCTGCATGGTGTCATCTGAGCTGGCATGGCTTCCTTACCTGTTCTTACATTTAGCGTGCTCTGAAGTGTTGCCATCAAGTGCAGATGGCACTGTGGCAGTATGCTACAATTGAAGTGCTCAGGTACTGCCCCAAGGTCTTCTCTAGTTTGAATTGCACAAATGTAGCTCATCTGAACACACACAGTTTGTAAAGGTAGAGATGTTTGCTTTTAAGCTGCTACAGGATGGTACTGATCGTTGTTACCCAGCTGAGAAGGGCAACAGTGAACCAGAAACTGCTACAAACCAGAGTTATTTTGTTTCCTGCAGTGTGTTCAGGGTAGGAATGCAGAGCAAAGAGCAGCATATCCGCTCTGTTGACCGCAGCTGAGGCAAGGACAGATTAGCAAATGACACGTGGACTTTGTTTCGGTTTCATCAGCCAGTGCTGCCTGGCCAAATGGTGGGTCCAACGGGACAGGTTTTGGGATGAGGGGAAAGTAGGGGACCGCTGAGCTGTGGCAATAGGCAGTTGGTGTTCTTGTGCCATCTGGGATGGGGAAACTCGTATCTGTTCTCTCTCTTAGAATCATAGAATAGTTCGGGTTGGAAAGGACCTTAAGATCATTCAGTTCCAACCCTCTGCCATGGGCAGGGACACCTCACACTAAACCAGGTCACCCAAGGCTCTGTCCAGCCTGGCCTTGAACACTGCCAGGGATGGAGCATTCACAACCTCCCTGGGCAACCCATTTCAGTGCCTCAGCACCCTTACAGTAAAGAACTTCTTCCTTAGATCCAATCTAAACTTCCCCTGTTTCAGTTTGAACCCGTTACCCCTTATCCTATCACTACAGTCCCTAACGAAGATTCCCTCCCCAGCATCCTTATAGTCCCAGCACCCTTATATAGCCTCTTATGTGGCTCTTGACCTCGCTCTTATAGGTACACTTCTAAGGGACCTGTTGTCTACGCCATCTTTCTGCTCTGGCCTCGGGACAACGTTCTGGGGCTGTCCTCACCTGCTCCATCCCCAGACACACAAGTAAGGAGCTTGGAAAACAGATAACACCCTCTGAGAGCCTGTCCTGGGCACGTGTGGGCTGGGAAGGGTGCAGCCTGGCTTCATTTGGAAACTGGGGAGAGCGTGGAAGTTGTCATCCTGTGCTTCTTGCTCTGGGGTGCTCTGGCCTGCCTCCACATCCTCGCAGCATCCCAGATTATTCTCCAGCCTTTGGCTCACTGTTAACACAGGGCATTGGGTACGATTTATGAGGACAGGCTTATTGTCTGCCACAAAGCAAGCAGAGACACTTCTCCCCCAGAGCTTTTTGATCCTATTGGCCCAGGGAGGTAAATAACAAGCCTCACACACAGAAGGGATCACTGGTCTTGCGTCTCCAATTCAGATCGGGTACACTGACCCCTCATTGTCATTGGAGTGACGCAAATGCTGGGGTGCCCTTTGCTCTAAACAAACAGGGCTGAAGCCTGCACAGTAAAAACAGCAACTGAGCATTTCCCCTGCCCTCCTCTGCAGGTGACCATGTTGGGGCTTGTGGGAACACTGAAGTGGCAAAAGTCCCCTGGTGAAGGACTGCTCGTAACGCTGCCCTGCATGCCTCCATCCCCCCAGTCTGGCTGGGTCCTCAAGCTTGAGGGTGTGAAGTGATGGCTGCAGGATGGAAGCAGCAATCTGCCCCTGCCTTCCCTTCAGACTGAATCCAGGAGGATTTTTCAGTTATTGTTGAATAAATTGGTTTTCTCATAAGAGAATCTCTCTTCCAGTCCCTTTTGCCTGTGATCTGGGTGTCAAGGGGCCATGTTTGAAGAGATCTAGAAGAAATCAGCTATAGAAAATCGTGGTCTAATACAGATCCATTATTTATATTTTGGGGGAGGCAGCTGTAAGCAGAAAAGGTTTGTTCTGATGTGCTCAATTGATGGAATCATAGAATCAGAGGTTAGAAAAGACCTTTAAGGTCATAAAGTCCAACCATTTCCCAGCACTACCAAGGCCATCACTAACCCATGGCACTGAGGCCTCATCTCCATGGTGTGTGAACACTTGCAGGGATGGTGACTGCAGCCCTGCCCTGGGCAGCCTGTTCCAATGCCTGAGCACCCTCTGGGGAAGGAATTGTTCCTCAGCTCCATCTAAACCTGCCCTGGTGCAGCTTGAGGCCGTTTCCTCTTGTCCCATCCCTTGTTCCTTGGGAGCAGAGCCCAGCCCCTCCTGGCTCCATCCTCCTGTCAGGCACTTGTAGGCAGCCATCAGGGCCCCCCTGAGCCTTCTCATCTGCAGACTGAACCCCTCAGGTCCCTCAGCCGTTCCCCATCACACTTGCGCTCCAGGCCCTGCACCAGCTCCGTTGCCCTTCTCTGGCCCCACTGCAGCACCTCAGTTGCCAAACAGCGATCTGTACTGAGAAACCTCTGTGGACTGGAGAACTGGCACTGGCTGCCAGTGACGTGCTCACGGGGCATCGCCCTGGCTCTCGTGGTGATGCTGATACAAACGCGGAGCCAGGTTAAGAAGGGAAAACAGGGTGATGGCTCCTTTGCCAACCCGGTCACGCCGGTAGCTTCTGGTGCAGGAGGGCGCCCATCCAAAACAAACACGCGGTGCCTATTTAGGGGCGCGGGCCAGCGGGAAAGCCACCGTGTGATGAGCAGCTCCCGAGCGGCCGCACGGTGCCGGTGCCGGAGGGGAACATGCCGCAGTGCGACACGGGCTCGCTGGCGCGGGACGGCACGCGGGGACCGGTACGAGCGGGGTCCCTCTCGGGGGGGGGGGGGGGCAGCGAGCGGAGAACCGGGACCGGGATGGGGACCAGGATCGGGACCCACGGGGGGAGCTCGGCAGCGCCCCTGTCATGTGATCACACACACCCCCTCGGGTCACGTGAGAGGGGTCGGACATGGCGGCGGCGCGGCGGCTGCTCCCTCGCTGGGCGGTGCCGTTGCGGCCGGTGAGGGGGATCCGGGGGTCGCGGGTTCGGGGCCCGGGGCCGGGGCTCGGAGGTCGGGGCTCTCCTGACGCCCTCCCTCTGTCCTCAGGTCAGCTCCGCGGCGGCATCCGGAGCCCTCCCGAAGCGGGTGAAGGTGGTGGAGGTGGGGCCGCGCGATGGGCTCCAGAACGAGAAGGTACGGACGGGAGCGGGGCTGCGCCGAGCACGGGGGCCGTGGTGCCAGCAGCAGCCTGTCCTGGGTGGGTTTTGTTTCGAAACGCCGCTTTTTGAGGCAATAACAACCGAGAGTGGTTCTCTTCTTCTCAGAACGTTGTTCCGACACCGGTGAAAATCAGTTTAATCAACATGTTGGGCGAGACGGGGCTCCAGGTCATAGAGGCAACCAGCTTTGTGTCCCCCAAGTGGGTTCCTCAGGTCAGTATTGAAGTGTTCGGTAGAACCGTGTGGTAAAAGATGCCTCCTCATAGGGAGTAACATGGTCAAAAGCTTCTGCTTGCTCCCAAATCCCCACACTGGGAAAGAGCAAAGCCAAATAAAGGTGCTTGCGACATCGCAGCCCTTTGGACCCAGAGGAGGAGCACGCAGCAGCTCGGGTCCCAGCAGTGTCTGTGTGCGGGTGACTGAGCTGTGCTCCCGCGCTGGGTGCAGCCCTGCTGCCTCTTCAGGGGCCCGTTGCTCTGGTTCCGAAACAGTTCCGTCCCCATCGTAAAAAGAGGGTTTAGAAATGATTTCTCATTCACAGAGGTGGGTGTTGTCGCCCTCAGAAACCTCTCCCTGTTCCCCTTGCAGATGGCTGACCATACCGAAGTCATGCAAGGAATCACCCAGCTGCCTGGTGTGAGTTACCCTGTGCTCACCCCGAACCTGAAGGGATTCCAGGCTGCGGTAAGAGGTGGCAGCATCAGGACATTCCCAGTGTTCCCAGGCTCTGGTTAAGGATGGGAACTCTATCTTCCATCCTGCAGGCAGCAGTCTCATCTTGTAGTTCCTTTCCAAGGGATCATTTTGCTGGGGGAGTAAGGATCTGTTGTTTGGAAGTAGAGGATCTTAAGGTCCTTTCCATCCCTAACTATTCATGAGTCTATAATAGAAAAGACCTTCAAACATCTTCTGTTGTTAAAAAGACACCTGTTTGAATTGGCAGTGGTGCTGTCAGTCTTACCTGCACGTCCCACAGCACTCCTGACTACACCCAGCTTTACTGCTGACTCTGTAAGCTTACACTTCTTTGATGTGAGACTTGGATCTCATCATGGTTTTGCTGTAGAATGAACTGAGGAAAGAACTGGGTTATTCAGGAGGAAAGTGGGGGAGACTTTTTGATAGAATGGGAGCATTGCAGTTGTGTTTGTCCTTCCCCTTGCAAGAGAAATCAGCTCACTTGAAGTTGTGCTTTCTGCTGGCAGGTGGCAGCGGGAGCCAAAGAAGTGTCCATCTTTGGGGCAGCATCTGAGCTCTTCACCAAGAAGAACATCAACTGCTCCATAGATGAGAGTCTGGAGCGGTTCAGTGAAGTGATGGCAGCAGCGAGAGCAGCCAACATTCCTGTCCGTGGGTGAGGGATTCCTGCTGCAGACAGAGATGTAACTGCCCTGCTTCCTCCCTGTGGAGCTGGCCTGGGCAGTGCAGGGGGATTGCTTTTCAGTTTTACCTGGTTTTGGGGGGTGTCTCTCTACTGGGATGGGTGCAGGACATGGGAGCTCAGTGCATGGAGAAGCATTGGTGTGGGAACAGTCACATAACACCCTGGCTTTTGGAATAGGAAATGAATTCTTCCGTTGTATGGAGCATGTGAGGTGCAGCACGAGCCCTGCCTGACCTGGCCGGTACAATCTCACTACAGTTCTCTAGCTAAGGGTGTATTTTTTAACCACAGATACGTTTCCTGTGTCCTTGGCTGTCCCTACGAGGGGAAGATTTCTGCAGCTAAAGTTGCAGAGGTGAGTTCATCGGCTGGGTGGGGTTTGTCTCGCTTTTATGGAACTGACTTGGACACTGAGGGTTAAATGGTGTCCAGCCATTGAACTGGACTGAGGGGAGACTGGGGAAGGCTACAGGGAGCTGCCACCACGGTGGGGAGGGCTGAGTGGAGCTGGAATGGATGGGAATTCAGGGAGCTGTGGGGACCCGGAGATGTTTGATCCTGGAGAAGAGTCCCCATGGTGCTGCGTTCCAGGGAAGCGTGCGCTGATCCCTGTGTACAGCCAGTGTCCCTCTTTGGGGAATGGGATGACCAGGCTGCCTTCTCAGTAAACACCTTGGCTTTTGGACAGGTCTCGAAGAAGATGTACTCCATGGGATGCTATGAGATTTCCCTCGGTGACACCATTGGCATTGGGACCCCGGGGAGCATGAAGGAGATGCTGACAGCTGTCATGAAGGAGGTGCCAGTTGGGGCTCTGGCTGTTCACTGCCACGATACCTACGGGCAGGCTCTTGCCAACATCTTGGTAGCACTTCAGGTAAGATCCTTGCTTGGAGTGTTGCATTTTTCCATGTTTATTTGGGGCTCGGTTTTGTGCTTGCTGTAAGCTGTGGATTTGTTTTGTGCTTGCTGTAAGCTGTGGATTTGAGGGGTAGGATGAGGCACAGTTCATTGTTTAAGGGTTTACTGATGGTGGGGTCATTTGCAGATGGGTGTGAGCGTGGTTGATGCTTCCGTTGCTGGCCTTGGAGGCTGCCCCTATGCCCAAGGAGCATCGGGAAACGTTGCCACGGAGGACTTGGTGTACATGCTGCACGGGCTGGGCATCCACACGGTAAGCACCAGCCTGCAGCAGCTGAGCCCCTCGCACCGTGGCTCTGCTTGGGCTTCAGCAGGGGTGCAGAATGTGACCCAGGGAGCCTGAGCGAAGCGGGTAGAGCTACGGAGGATCCCTCTGGGTCTGGTGGGGGCCTTGTTGTGCCATGCCAAGCCCACTCCTCCGCCCTTTTCCAGCGCGTTTGATTTCACCCTCACTGTCTGAGTCACACCAGTGAGCAGCAGGCACCCAGGGCCTTGTGAAAGCACCCACTGGGGCCCCTTCACCCCTGCTGGTCTGTTATGGGGCAGTGTGACTGGCAGAGCTGGTGCTAAGGAGTGTCCTGTCTTTCTTCCCATAAAGGGTGTGGATCTGCAGAAGCTGATGGATGCGGGCACGTTTATTTGCAATGCTCTCAACAGACGAACCAATTCCAAAGTGTCCCAGGCCTCTTGCAGACTGTGATACCAAATGGAGTTTCTCCTTGGACCAAGAAGAAAGCAAGGATCCAGGCTGGCTGGGTTTCCCCTCTGATCATGGGTGCCCTTTCCAGACTCAGTGCTTGGGAGGAAATGCGTAATCCACCAGAATCAGTGACGAAATGAGAAGAAACAAACCCCAGGACTACTGTGTGCAACCTTGATGCCATCAGCCATCTGCCTTAGGGAAGGGAGGATGCGGTGGGCTGAGGGAGCCACAACCCGTGCCTGGGAGCTGTGGTCTCCAGCACCAGCTCAGAACAGGGTCTGGTGACTTCTGCCTTGAGAGTGTGTTGCCGTCATGCTACCAGCAGGGGATAAAGCACAGCTTTTGCCATTAGAGCCGGTCTCCAGGTCAGGCTCGACCTCTCTTCCCTTCTCTCTCCTCACTACAGATGCTAAGGCTGAAACCAAAGGACTCCCCTTCCTCATTCAGGTGCCAGGGGCAGCCTTGGACCTTCTGCCTTAGTGTTTAGGGGCTGTCGTAATGGGCTGTATCTGTTGTAAGGTACTTCTAACTACCGGGAGTAATGAACACCTTATTTAATATTCTAAACTGTTAGAAATTGAGTAGAATTAAATGAGCTAAGGAGCTTTTGCTGCTGGTTTGGTGCCTTTTCCATTCACCCTGGGCTGGGGCAGTGTGGAACACACATGTTCTGTGCATGTGTGTCCTGTGCACAGCTGTGTGTGTTCTGTGCACGTGTATGTTCTGTGCTTATGTGTATGTTCTGTGCACACCTGTATATGTTCTGTGCACGTGTGTGTTCTGTGCACACACATGTTCTATGCACACACGTGTTCTGTGCACACATGTTCTGTGCACAGGTGTGTTCTATGCACACACGCATTCTATGCACACACATGTTCTATGCACACATATGTGCTGTGCACACACGTGTGCTGTGCACACACGCGTTCTATGCACACACGCGTTCTATGCACACACATGTTCTGTGCACACACATGTTCTGTGTACACACGTGTTCTATGCACACACGTGTTCTATGCACACACGTGTTCTGTGCACACACATGTTCTATGCACACACGCGTTCTATGCACACACACGTTCTTTGCACACACGTGCTGTGCACACACGCATTCTATGCACACACGCGTTCTATGCACACACACGCGTTCTATGCACACACACGTGTTCTATGCATACACACGTGCTCCGTACTTTGCTGGCCCCGCCCCTTACCTCCTCTGAGCCCCCCTCCCCTCACTACACCGCCCCCCGCGCATGCGCGCCCCGTGTCTCTCGTGTCCCCTCTGCCGCCCCGTAGCGCCGGTGACGCGTTTCCATGGGAGAGCGGCGCGCGTGGCACCGGCGGGGCGGGGCTCGCGGCCGGGCCTTAAAGGGGCCGCACCGGGAGCGGGGCAGGACCGGAGCGGTGGCAGCGGCGGGAGAGGGAGAGCGGCCGGGCCCGACCCGACCCCCCCCGCAGCAGGGACCCGAGACCCCGGGCCGCTGAGGTGAGTGCAGCCCCTGAGCTGCGGGCCCGGCCCCTCGGGTAACCCCCGGGCAGGGCAGCGCCGCGGGGCGCCTTTGGGTCTCGGTGCGGCTCCGGCAGGGGTTGGAGCCATCACCGGGTGATAACGGGGGCTCTGCCCCGTCCCCACGCTCCAGGGGCTCGCTTCTCGCCTGGGGCCTGGCGGCCCTGCGGTCTGCAGGGACCCGGTGCCGCCGTCCTGGGAGTCTGGGGTTGGGATGGAGCCGGTGCTGGGAGGGTCGGGTCGGGTCGGTGGGAAGGGGGGATTTGAGTGGGAAGGGGCAGAGCTGGCACCCCCGAGCACAGCCCCCCCATCGCCGCTGTCGGACGGGTCCTTCCCCTCGCGCTCTGGGACGGATCCCGAGGGATTTGCGCTGCAGGACGCGGGTCCTGCAGGATCCCGGCTGGAATTAACAAGGAAGAAGGAGGGGTTCCCCCGGCCCGTGACACGTGTCAGCCGCACCCTGCCTGTGCGGGAGGTGCGAGCGGTGCCGCACGGTGCGCTCCTGCCCTGCCCGGATGTCCTGGTGCACGCAGGGCTGATGCGGCGCTGACCACGTCCTCCCCGGCCCTTCCCCTCCCAGGGGCTTCGTGTTCCCCCTTCCACTGAAGGGCCCTCCCTCCCAGGGAGCCATGGCAGAGAAGATCCTGGTGACCGGCGGCGCTGGCTACATCGGCAGCCACTGCGTGCTGGAGCTGGTGCAGGCTGGCTACGTCCCCGTGGTCATAGACAACTTCCACAACGCCATCCGAGGTACCGAGCGCCTTCCTCCCATCCCATCCCATCCCATGCCAGGGGCTCGGCCCCTCTCCGCCTGTGCTGGGGGTGTTCCAGCTACCCCAGCGCCTCGCTCCTTTCCCTGTGCCCAGGGGCAGATGCGCTCCCCGAGAGCCTCCGGCGGGTGCAGCAGCTCCTGCGCCAGCCCATCCTCTTCCAGGAGATGGACATCACCGATGGGGCAGCGCTGCAGGAGCTCTTCAGCAAGGTGAGAGCGAGAGCCCCAAGGAGGGCTCCGAGGGGTTTGTGCTGGGGCTGGAAGGCAGGAGCTGGGTGGGGAAGAGAGCGCTGGGGAGATGCTGGGAGCAGCAAATGCTCCCCCTGGCCATGGAGAGGACAAGGGCTGGCTGGGGGGGCTTGTGGCTGCTTTCTGCCCTGAGCTCCTGCCTCCTGCTAACACCAAGCTCTTTGTCCCGTGGCAGCACCGCTTCTCGGCCGTGATGCACTTTGCGGGGCTGAAGGCAGTGGGGGAGTCAGTGCAGAAGCCGCTGGAGTACTACAGAGTGAACCTCACCGGGACCATCCGGCTGCTGGAGGTGCCTGGAGCCAGGAGGCAGAGTGGTTGGGGTTGTGCAGCCTGGAGAAGAGAAGCTGCGTGGAGACCTCAGAGCAGCTTCCAGTGTCTGAAGGGGGCTATAGGGATGCTGGGGAGGGACTCTTCATTAGGGACTGTAGGGATAGGACAAGGGGTGATGGGTTAAAACTGAAGCAGGAGAAGTTTAGATTGGATCTAAGGAAGCTCTTCCCTGTGAGGGTGCTGAGGCACTGGAATGGGTTGCCCAGGGAAGTTGAGAATGCTCCATCCCTGGCAGTGTTCAAGGCCAGGTTGGACAGAGCCTTGGGTGACCTGGTTTAGTGTGAGGTGTCCGTGCCCATGGCAGGGGGGTTGGAACTGGATGATCTTAAGGTCCTTTCCAACCTTAACTGTTCTATGATTCTATGTGGTGCTGGGTGCAATCCTGCTCGGGAGGGGCTGAGCCGGGATATGGAGCTCGCTGGCTCAGCAGTGGCTGCTCCCCGCTCCTCAGGCCATGAAAGCCCACGGCGTGAGGAACCTGGTGTTCAGCAGCTCTGCCACCGTCTACGGAGACCCCAAGTACCTGCCCCTGGATGAGAAGCACCCAGCTGGAGGCTGCACCAACCCCTATGGCAAATCCAAGTACTTCATCGAGGAGATGATTCGAGATCTCTGCCAAGCAGAGAAGGTGCGGAGCCACCCCTGGGTGCGCAGGGCTGGGAGCTGAGCTCTGCCCACTGGAGCACGCTGGGATGACCAGGCACTGCGTACGGGATGGATGTGTCTCCCCCGGAGCTGGATGTATCCCTCTTGTGCCTCTCTCTCTCCCCAGGACTGGAACGCCGTTCTCCTGCGCTATTTCAACCCCATTGGTGCCCACGAGTCAGGCCTGATCGGAGAAGATCCTCAGGGGATCCCCAACAACCTCATGCCCTACGTGGCGCAGGTACTGCCCCGCTGCAGCCGTCAGGGACCCCATGGCTCGTGGTGCCTGTGTGGGGCAGAGGCTGACGGGGCTCTCCTGGTCTTGCCCCTCTGTGCAGGTGGCTGTGGGGCGCCGGGAATTCCTGAACGTATTCGGGAATGACTACAAGACGGATGATGGAACGGGTATGGATGGAGCAGAGAGGCCCCAGGAGCTCCCTGCCCAGCCTGGCTGCACCCCTTTGGGCAGGAGAGCTTTGCCCTCAGCCTCTGCATCCCCGCAGGCGTCAGGGATTACATCCACGTCGTGGACTTGGCCAAGGGCCATATCGCTGCTTTGAAGAAGCTCAAGGAGAACTGCGGCTGCAAGGTACCGGGGGCGGTCAGGGCTGTGGGGCTGGGCCCTAGGGGTGCTAAGCAGCTGACCCATGTCTTCTCCTCCTTCCAGATCTACAATCTGGGCACAGGCACCGGCTACTCTGTCCTGCAGATGGTCCAGGCCATGGAGAGAGCCTCAGGGAGGGAGGTAAGGTCTGACCTGCGCCTGCAGGGCCACAGGCACAGGAAGCCCTCAGTGCCCCAGCAGCACCAGGCACCGCTCCTTCAGCTCCTGGGGCTCAGATCCATCCCCTCCACTGAGCCCCTTGGCGCTGCTCTCGCTGCAGATCAGGTACAGGATCACGGCCCGGCGCGAGGGGGACGTGGCCTCCTGCTACGCTGACCCCACGCTGGCCGAGCGTGAGCTGGGCTGGAAAGCTGCCTTTGGCCTGGACAAGATGTGTAAGAGCATCCCCAGCCCCTTCCTGCCCTGTGCCAGCTGCTGCTCCTCTCCTACCCCCCTGACCCTGGCTCTCCCTATTGCAGGTGAGGACCTGTGGCGGTGGCAGCTGCAGAATCCCACAGGCTTCAGCAAGAACTGAGCCATGGCCCCTGGGCTGCTCCCCAGTGAGGCTGTGATCACCCTGGGTGCGATTCCAGCTCCCCTCCTGCCTCTGGCGTGGGGCAGCCCCAGCCTCTCCACTCCTCACCCTCCCCACTCCCCCAGGTCCTTCGCATCTCAGAGCAGAAACACAAGGGAAAACGCAGCCAGGGCCCTGCTTTGGCACCCAGGGCACAGAAACCCCTGGTGGGACTGCACAGGGGCCGGTGCCCACCCTAGCAGGGACCTGAACCACCCCTCCCCTGCTGCACCCAACCCGCCCAGCTCAGGGGGCAGGGGCTGTCCCTGGCTTAAGGGGGAGACCAGGGCTCCCATTGCCCCCTGCCCTGGGTACGGGGAGGGTGCTGAGCACCTACCTCATGGCCTAAGCCCCAGGAACCCCCTTGATCCCCAACATCTACAGGGACCAAGCATATCCCAAGCCCAGCTCCCCAGGGGCAAGGCCCTGATGGCTGCCAGGAGCTCCCCCCAGACCTGTGCCTCTTTCTGTCCCCAGTGTGGTTTTGGGGACAAACCCTGTGCTCCAGAGGAGCCCCAGCCATAAGCCCTGGGCCCAGCTGTGCTGCACACAGCCCCCCTGCTGCCATGAGACTGGGCTGGGGCCTCCTTTGCTTCCACATTGCCTGGGGCGGCCACTTCCACAATCCCATTGCCAAAGGCTGCCCAACATTGCTCCTATTGATCCCGGGTGCCCCCACCCGCAGCGGGAGCGGCGGTGCTGCTGCCCCTTGGCTCCGTAATTTATGTTCCTAAGTTATGAATGGAGCTTTTGAGCTGGTGGAAAATAAAACTTCCCTGCTTCCCAACGCGGCAGAACCAGCAGCCGGGGGCCTGGCGCCGGAGGGGCCACGAGCGACGCCAGCGCAGCTCTGGGAGAGGTTCACCATTTATTTCACCTTGTTTGTGACGCTGTGGAACACACACAAAAACCCCCAAACGTGGACGAGGAAGACAAAAAAAAAAAGAGAGAAGAAAAGAAGAAAAGAAAAGAGCTGCACTGAGGAATGGCGAGGAGCTGTTCTCCCTCCCGCGTCCTCCGCATGGGAGGGGGAACCAGCAGGAATGCTCTGCCCAGGGGCCAGCGTGGCCACCGTGCTGTGCCCAGGGATGGCCACGGGGCCTGGGCCCCCGTGCCACGCACGGCTCTGGTTCACAGTCACATTGGTCAGTGCATCCATCCATCCACCCACCCACCCATCCATGCGCCAGCCCTCGGGTACCCTGCGGGGAGCTGCGGCCCCGTCCCAGCCCCTCGCACCCTCCCAGCACAGGAGGGGAGGACGCAGCAGCGTTAAACCAAAGTAGAAGCAGCAGCAGGACCGGACCCCAAGCAAGGGAAGAGCCGAGCTCCCCCCGCCACCAGCAGTGCGTTTGCTGGTTTAAGACTTCCTAAAGGGGGAAGGAAAGGAAAACCCACCCCAACCCAAAACAACCCCGGAAACCAACCAAGGCTGGGTCTGACGGAGCCGATGCTCCGCGGAGCAGGTTATTGCTTTGCGTGTCCCAGGTGGGAGGGCACGGCTGGAACGGAGCCCCCCACCCCTGCCTCCTGCAGCAGCCGGACGGGACTGGACCCTCCCGGCAGCAGGAGGGAGCAGGGCCCTGGGGCTGGGGCAGGTTGGGTGGTGTGTTCTGGTGTGGTGGGTACAGCAGTGCCGTGGGCTCAGCCCAGGGGAGAGGCGAGGAGAGGGGCAGCGCTGCTCAACAGCAAGAGCCCTCAGCCCTGTGGGATGGGAGGGGATGGCAGGAGCCCACCCCACGGAGGGGACATTCAAGGCCCAGGGGGCTGGTGGGGATGGTCCCAGCCAGGCCCTCATGAGAGAGGCCAAGCCTGGGCTGCAGCCTCCAGCTGGCTGGGCAAGGGAAGCCAGGAAAGCTGTGATTGTACAGGGAAAGGCCAACAGAGCCCCCAGGATGGGGCGCAGCAGCACCCCGGCATTAGATGCTGGTGAGATGATGGCTGGGAGCAAACCTGCTTCCTCCAGCTGCACCAGGAGCCGTCCCTGGGGACCGGTGGCCTCTTCTCTCCTCACCTCCCCCTCCCCGTGCCAGCCCAAGCCCAAAGGGAAGGAGAAGTAGCAGCAAGAGAGACTGAAGGATTGGGCTGGCACCGGGCGGGCTCCGTGGCAGAGCCACTCGGACGCTGGCTGTGAAGGGCAGCGCTCTGGGGCTCTGAGGACACAGAGCTGGGCTGAGGGAGGCAGGGACGGCTCCGGGCCCCGCACGGGGCTGAGGAGGAGATTGTAAAAGCAACAGGAGGAGGAGGTGATTATCTCCAGCAGGGCAGAGCTGCCCCGAGCCGACGGCTGAGGCTGCTGGGGAGTGTGCGTGTGCGACAGGGCAGGGGCCAGGCCCCATGCGAGGAGGTGCAGGAGCTGCGCGGACCTGGCTGCAGCCCCGGGCCGTGGGGCAGCCCTCGGTGGTACCAGCCCAGAGCGGAGCCTCGAGGGGTCCCCATGGGAGAGTCCCGGGTTCCTGAGCTCCAACCCAAAACCCGGCACTCGCCCGAGCGGAGGGGATGGGCTGAGGGCAGAGCGGGAGCAGAGGGTGTCCCGGTCCTGCCCTGCAGCCACCCCACTCCTCACTTCCCACTGCACCGGGGGCACGTCCCACCCCTAATACTGGTACAAAACAAACCAAACCCAAGAGGAAAAGCTCACGTGCACCGTGCCGGCCCCGCACACCGCAGAGCCTGACCCGGGGGAGCCAAGGGATGGGGAGACCCCCCCCAGAAATCGCTCAGAGCGAGAGAAGGAGAGAAAAGGCCGCTCAAAGACTCGCCTTAACTCCAATCTCAGCTCCGAGAGCAGCAGGGAGAGACGAGCACCCCCGGCCGGAGAGGATGCGGTGCGAGGAGACGGGGAGAGGCGGGATGTGCGGAGGGGGCCATGGCTTCCGTGTGCAACGGGCAGGTCACGGGGGAAGGATCCGCAGCTGCAGCCTCAGAGTCCTTCCCTGCCACAGTCTGGATTGGCTCCGCTTAGATCCGGGGCAGCAGCTTCTCGATGAACTCCTTCACTGCCATCATCTCCTGCAGAGAGCAGAGCCCATCACTGCGAGCACAGGGCCACGAGGGCTGCGCAGCCTCCCCGCGTTGAGTCCAGGAACAAACACATCCCACATCTCCTGGACTCTCCTGCATTGTCCCTGTCCTGCCTCACCCACCATGCTGGGATCAGTCCCAAAGGTCCCGTCCCCTCTCTCTGCCCGAGGCACTGACCTGAGGACAGGAACTGTGCATCACCCCGGGGTAGGTTTTGAACTGGACCTTGGTGGGGGTGACGACAGATTTCAGCTTCTCAGCGGTGAGGGCCCCGAAGCGGACGGGGATCATGGGGTCCATCTCCCCGTGGCACTGCAGGATGGCAATGTCCTTGTTCACACCGTTGTTTGCTGCCTGCAGCGAGGAAGGAAGTGCTCAGGAGAGAGAATACACAGCAGGGAACGGGGCCAGCGCTCTGTCTGCATCCCTGGGCAAACCGCAGCGAGCTCCAGATGGGAAAATCCCCCCCCCTTCCCAAGCCCTCCCTATGGACACGTGTGGAGCGCGAGGTACCTGCGGGAAGGCTTTGTGCAGTGGGAGCCAGCAGCTGAGCGCCACGATGCCGGCCAGCTGGTGCTGGCAAGTGAGAGCCGTGTACAGCGACAAGGCACCACCCTGCAGGGAGGGGGAGAAGCTCCATCAGGGATCCAGCCAGGATCTGCAGCCCCGGTGTGCCCCGAATCCAGCTGTCTCCTCACCACCCATCTCCTCTTGGAGGGGCCCCAACCCTCAGCCTGCTGCCCAGCAGCCCCGCTCACCTGTGAGAAGCCCCCCAGGATGATGCGGTTGGGTGGGATCCCGTTCTTCATCTCGTGCTCGATAATTGCTTTAACTGGAAGGAGACAGCGGGTTGGGATCACAGGGGAACAGAAAGGAAGGAGAGGTGGAAGGAATGCACCCGCTTCCATCCCAGTGAGGGAGAGGCACCCAGGAGCTCAGTGCTTCCCCCTCCCCAAAGCTTCTTACTGTTTTCTGCAGCTTTCTTGATTCCAGCTTCATCCTCAGGTGCATCCGGAGTCAACCCCATGAGGTCAAACCTGGGAGAAGCAGCAGGGTCAGCCCCATACTTATCCCAACACAGAGTGTGGGGAGGAAGGAGCTGGGTGCGCTCTGCCCTCCCCCTGACTCCCACAGGGCGGTGCATTTTGGCCCTTCAGTGCCCCCCATCCCTCTCACCCTCCAAAACATCCCCCCAAAAAGGGTCCCACCCACCCCTGCCACACCAAGTACTGACCACGAGGGCATCACCATCTTCATGTTGAGGGTCACAGGGATGCGGGGCCTGCAGAGGGAACGGTTTGGGTGGTTTAGTTCAAGTGCAGGAGAAGCAATGCGGAGCCAAGGGGAGCGGGGTGACCCTGCTGCAGGGCCAGCAGCAGATCAGTGCCACCAGAGCCAGCCCAGCCCAGGGGGAAGGAGGAGGAGCTCCGGTGCTTTTGGCTTTTAGAGCCACCAGGGAGAGATGGAGGACAGGAGGAGGGAGAAAAGAGCCTCGGAGCAGCAGCTCCGGTGCTCATCAGCTCTGTGGGGACCACTCTGCCCGCAGAATGGGGCCCTGCGTAAACTGCCCACAGCAGGAGAGCAAACCTCACTGCACAGCCCCGGGGGCAGGTCAGGGCACAGGCCACCCATCCCCAAACAACCCTGGCAGCATGAACGGGTGCCAGAGCCCACCCAGAGCCCTTCCCAAAGCAAGGCCAAGCACTTACGCGTGGGGGCAAATGTATTTCACATAGGGCAGGCGGATGGAGGAGAGCGCATCAGCCCAGCTGTGCCTGTGGAGAGAGCAGAGCAGAGGAGGGAGTCCATGCCTGCCTCAGCACTCAGGAGGATGCTGGTGAAGGTCAGGGGCTCCCCAAGGACAGGTTTTCTCCAAGGCTGCTGCTCCCCTGCCCCTGTTGGGATGTTATTTCAGCAGCTCCTGCCCACCCTGGCAGCCTGAATCCCATTGTGGACCCCGGCACGCACCTCCCCTGCAGCAAGGCAGAGGCAGCACACAGAGCCCTGCAGCTCTGGCAGAGGAGCTGCCATGAGCAGGAAGGGAGGGAGAACGTCCTGTGCTACTGCTGTTATCTCTCATTGTCCTCTAAGGCGGCCTTGCCCATCAGAGAGATGCACTTGCACAGTCCCTGCCCATCTGCCAGCCCTCGCAAGGACTGGAGAACCACAGCACGCATCTGCCTGCCCGAAAGCAGAACATCAGACCCTGGGGGGGGGGTGCTGCCAGGCTGCTGGGATCATACATATTCAATGCACAGAGCTCTGGAGCATGGCACAGGCTCGAAGCCCTGGACAACCCCCGGAGCTGCCCTTGGCTACAGCAGCACCAGGGCTCGCAGCCAGCAAACCCCAAGCCGGCGCCAAGGATACTCACCCCGTGTCTCCAAGGCCATGTAAGAAAATGACCTGTTAAATTAAGCAGAAAAACAAAGGAATTAGCTGGGGGAGAGGCAGGGCCGGGCTCACGGGGCAGAGGCAAAAGGCTGCTTAGTCACTAACTAGAAGAGACTCCAACAGGCAGACAATACCTGATGCTAATGATGTGTCTCGGCACCTTTGAGCATGATGGATGGGGAGGAACAGGCACATCTCTGTGCCACAGAGCCTGCTGTCAGAGCCAGCTCCGGGGGTGCCACAGGCCAAGGAGCAGTGGAGCATCCCACATGCTGCATGGCACCATGGAGAGCGGAGCTTGCCAAGGTCTCACACAACCCAGCCCCATGGGCCCCATCAGGGTTAGGGCAACCCCTAAGCCACGGGGAGCAGAGGATTTTCTTTGGGGGGATTTGCCTTTGAGAGCTTAAACAGCCAAATGAGACCTGACTCTCACTGCCTTCCCCGCATGCTAAGCCCATGCTGGAGCAAGCACCAGAAACAAACAGCCCAGCCCAAAGAGCAGCTCCTTTTCCCCAGCAAGACAGGACCTCGCTGGTCCCGCATCCCCTCTGATGCACATCCATAATGCCGAGGGATCGCCGGCTCCGCTCCCAGCTCCTCTGAGCCCCACGGGAATAGCTGTGATCCTCAAGGCTGCTACAAGGGAAGAAGCCAACGCGAGGAGCCTGGTCCTTACCGCGGCCGTCTCCCGCTCTGCCCCTGAGACAGTCACTGCGTCAGCGAGGAGGGGGACAGACATGTTGTTACCACACATACACCGAGAGGGACTCAGACACTGGCACCTGCAGGACAGAGCGACAAGGGTAAGGCAGGAAAAGAAACTCCTCTCCCCCTGCCCCGGCAGCTTTTTGCTCCAGAGGGACCAGGCGTTGAGGGGAAGATTAAAGACTACAGGAGGGCTTTGATGTTTAAAGCCCTTGGGGCAGCCCCGCTCTGTTGTGGGCCCAGCAAGGCTGGAGAGGCAGGAAGCAGCAAACACTTCCCCTGCTGCAGCACCACCAGATGCGTGCGAGCTGGGATGAGCGTGGGGAGCGTTAAAATTAGCTCTTGCTGTTACACCTCAAAGCCAAAGTTGTTCCTGCGATGGTAACGGCGTGGGCAGAGGGTGGCCGGGCCGCGCGCAGCCTCAGCATCTCCTCCCCGCTGTGCCCGGAGCCGAGGAGGAGCCTGACCCACATCTGCTCGCACCACGAAGCAGGAAGCAGCAGCAGCGCGGGCTTTACAGCCCCAGTGGAAGGGCCAGCCCTCTTTTATGGAGCGTTTAGGGATAAATCAGAGCATTCAGACGCTGGCCTGAACCCAGCCCTGTGCTGGCACCCAGAGCCTGTGCCCCCCCCAGGCGATGGCATCCCTGTCCCCCCTGCTGCTGTCCCACGGCTGCTGTCCCCATGGCTGCTGTCCCCACTGCTGCTGTCCCACGGCTGCTGCCCCCACTGCTGCTGTCCCCATGGCTGCTGTCCCAAGGCTGCTGTCCCCAAAGCTGCTGTCCCCACTGCTGCTGTCCCCATGGCTGCTGTCCCCACTGCTGCTGTCCCCATGGCTGCTGTCCCCATGGCTGCTGTCCCCACTGCTGCTGTCCCCACCACCACCACCACCTCCTGCAGCACCACGGTCCGGCTGTCACCTCGCAGACCACGCTCACTCCCGGGGCAGGCAGCTCTGGCAGAGCTGAAGTCCCCACGCACGACACCGCCTTTGGACACAAAACCCGGCAGCGTTCGCTCCCGGTCCGGCCCAGATCCCTGCTCCCCACGCGGCAGCCCCTGACCCCCCGCTTACCGCCCAGCACTGATGCGATCAGAGCGCGGTGACAGCGCTGCCGTCGCCCCACGGAGCACGATCCCCGCCTCGGGTCCGCTCCAGTCTCCCCGCCTCACAGCAAGCCCCAATCCCCACAGGGTTCGGATGGGACGGTGCCACCGGCACCCCGCCGCCAGGCTCACCCAACGCAACAGCCGCCTCCTCCCGCAGCCCGGCCCCGTTCAGTGCCGGCCCCGAACCGCGGGGACCAACGGGCTCCGGCGGCGCTCGCAGCCCACGTGCTCCTGTGTACTCCCGGGGCAACGCAACCGGCGGGGAACAGCCCCCGCCCGCAACCCCGGCTCCGGCGGCTCTGCCCCGTTCCCAAGGGATTCGCAGCCCCGAGGCCAAAGCCGCCCCCCCCCCCGTACCCGTACTGAGCCGGGGACCCCGAGCCCAGCCCCACACCAACAGCGCGGCCCCACGGCCCCGACTCGTTATTGAAGTGCCCCGGCCTCTCCCGCAGGCCCGGGGAGCCGGAAACCCTCAAAGCCCGCCTGAAGCGGGCCGGGGCTCGGCCTCCCCCGCGAGGAGGAAGCCGGGCTTTGGGGGTGATCCCCTTAGGGCCGCCTGCGAGCGCGGCCCCGGTACCGGCACCGCTCCCCCGCCGCGCCCACCACGAGGCCGGAGGGCGCCGGGACCCACTCGGGGCCGGAACCACAACGGGCGGGGGGGGGGGGGGGGGGAGGGGTGTGAACGCGGAGCCCCCGCAGCTGCGCCCCCGCTGACCTCTCCCCCCCCCCCGCCACCCCCCAGTGGTACTTCCCGCCCCCCCCCCGCACCTCTCCCGCGGGCCCGGCGCGCGCTCTCCTCCCGGCTCCCCCTGACGCGCTCCCACCGGAACTTCCGGCCGCCGGGTCGCGGCGGAAGTGACGCACCGGCCGGCCCGCCGGGGGCGGCCATGATGGCGGAGGCGCTCTGAGGTAGCTCCGTGCACCGGGGAGCGGCTCCTCCTCCCCCCGCCTCACGTCCCGTGTCTGCCGCCGGCGAGGCCCCGAGCACGGCCGCTGCCCCCCCCCCCCGCACACACACAGGCTGGGACCCGGCTCCGCGCACGGTTTATTCAGTCAGAGAAGCACCGGAACCAAAGCGGAGCGAACGGCCGGGAGCCGCAGCCTCCGCCTGCACCGGCACCACGCACCCTCGGCCCCAGGCACGGCGCTGATCCCACACTGCGGGATGCAGGAGGGGTGGGTCCGGCCCAGCCGTTGTCTCTGCACCGGGGAGGCTCCCGGCGGCGCCGTCAGGAGATGAAGTGAGTCTGGGGGGTGAACTGCTCCAACTGGTGATCCGCGGGGTTTGCCGAGGCTTCGTAGTTGCAGATGGTGACTTCGTGGCGATGAGCCTGCGTTAACGTTAACCGTGTCAGGCCAAAGGAGGGCAGAATTCAAGTCCCTTCTAAAACACCCGGCTGGCCAGCGCTGAGCTGGGTCCTGCCATGCACCGGCCATCACAGCCCCCCCCCCCCCCCCCACTTCGTCCTCACCACCACAGCCCAGCTTCGGCTGTAATTTAAAGCTAGTTTTACGCTCTTAGCAGCGTTGTTCAACCTCTGCTCTTGCTCACCTCCATCCACTCTCCTTTCAGGCCTATGTAAAAGATCTTCGTTGTCTCTGCTCCGAAGTTCTTCGGGAAGTGGATGGAGAGGTGGTGAACATTGGAGAAACGGGCAATTCTGAAAGAAAACGCTGAAACTGGAGCTGTGTGGGCAGGATCCTGTGGTGCCAGCACCTCCCTGCACTGCGGCACCAAGGCACCGAGTGCGCCTCAGGCCTAGGAGCATGGACCCCAGGGTGCAGGAGCAGCTCCCCTCATGCGGCAGGGAATGGGGTGGCGAGGAGCTGGCACAGAGCCCGGGAGCAGGGACACAACTGGGATGATTCCACATCCCGAGGAGTCCTGACAGGACAGGCACGCTGCTGCTGCCTCTCACTTGACAAGGACAGGATGGCAGATTCCACTGTGAGCAGCGCTGGGATGCAAGGGAAGGATCTGCCCCCATCTAACACGTCCCTAAAGCCTGGTGGTGCACCCATGGGCCAGAGATAACATTCCCCCCGCCGAGCCCAGTGTCGTACTTGGTGGGATACTCCAGCTCGCCTGCCGGGTCCCGGTTCAAGCTGAACGTTTGCTCTGGTTCCCTGGCTGCGTCATCAAAGGACATGTGAGGAATGTTCCTGAAGCTGGGAAGAGAGGAAGGAAACCCAGGAAGTTATTAACATGCACGTCAGCCAACTGCCTTCCTCCCCATCCATTAGCACTACCTGGATTCTTCTCAATAATAAGAAACTGGATTTGCTTTGTCTTCTACGGGGGAAAATACCAACGCCACCACAAAGCATCATTCCAGAATACCCAACACCCTGAAGAAACAACAGGGAAGAGCGAGGAAAAAAGCTGGGGGGATGCAGATCTCAGCACGCTGGGGTACACAGAGCAACCAAGACACATGGAGACCAAAGGAAACCAGGACAACTGCCCCAGTAGAAAGCTGTAATTACAGCTACAGCCAGTGTTGGCACTTCTGCTCAGGAACCTCCATGCACAAGGTGATCCCTGCCAGTGCTTCACATCCATGTCTGTGGAGCACAGAGGACACTGTTGGCTTGATAAAGGCGTATTTCCACCCCCCACAAGCAGGAGCTGCAGAGCACTCAGTACTCTCGTTTCTACTGAGAAAGGGACAGTATTAATAAGGATTTTTGTCCCTTCGAGAGCCAGGCCCCGGGGCTCAGCACAGCCTGGTCCCCCCGCACTGCACACACTCACTGCTTTCATTAGCTACGAGGTGATCAGCTCAGTTGAGGCTAAGCAAAGCTCAGGCTGGTTTCACTCACAGCCTCATCTCTGCTGGGTGGCTCCCGTCGTCCTCTCCCATCACAATCACTCCTTTTAATTTCACGGTGCCCGTAAACCTGCCGGGAGAGGCGGAAGCGCCCGTTCCATCTCTGCTCCCCTCGGATCGGCCCCGCTTACGACGCTGCCGGCCGAGGGACGCGCAGCGCGGGGAGGGCACTTACGGGACGTTGAACAGCAGCTCCTCGTCATCGTCGCTCTCCACGAACTGCAAGGAGAGAGGAGCGGGTCAGGCCCGGCCCGCGGGGGCAAGAACGGGTCCCAGGGCCGCTCCTTCCCTCCTCGGTGCAGCCCCACCTTGGCTCGGTCGCCGCGCTCCTCCCAAGCTCTGAAGACGAGGGCACCGCTGCCCTCGCGGCGCTCGTTGAGGCACTGCAGGCGCTGCCGGTCGATGCGCAGGTAGAGCCCCCAGGCCGCGCCGCGCTCCCCGCCGCCCGCCGCCGCCTCCTCCCCGCAGCAGCGGCAGCGGCCGGGCCCGTGCGCCATCACCGCACCGCGAGCACCGCGCCTGCGCCGAGCTCCGCACAGCGCCGCCCAGCGGCCGGGAGGTGCTCGGTCCCGGTAAACCGGGTTAGGGGAAGCGGCGCGGCAGGACCCGCCTCTGGCTGCAACCGGGAGCAGCACCCTCCCGCGGGCACCGGTACCTAACACCGCTCAGAGACAGAAGAGAACAAGCAGGCAGGGTCCAGTGTTTGGCTTTTATTGAGACATGATTTTCGGCTTTTCATATAACTTATCTAATTAAAATATTCATCTTAGTTACCACAAAAAAAAGGGAACATAGAAAAGTGTATGTACACAGTTAGGGACCAAAATACAAATGCAAGTCAAAGTCACCCCGCTCCTGCCCGCGGCGTGGCGAAGGGGGAAGAGGCAGCTCTGCTCCGGTCCTTCGTATGCGTGTGTGTGTGTGTGGAGCACATGGGAATTGCACAAGTAACACCCCGGGCACCTACCTCAGTTCTGGCCCCCTCCCTGCCATCCAGCCAAGCTGCAACACAGAGACACAGGCAGCAAAGCCCAGGGTTGAGAGGGAAGGGGCATCACCCTGTACCAGCAATGCTTTGGGCAGTATCACATCCGAGTGGCTCCTGTAGTGTTCATCAAGGGGCAGTTTAGCAATGCCCACCTCCTCTGCTCAAGGCTCCCTTAGGGTCTGGCCATGACACCAGACTCCACTTCCCTCCCCCTCTGCCCCTAACCCAAAGTACAGAGGAGAAATAAACGGTAGCACAACGGTCAGCAGAAGATAATATATTGTTATCTAATTAAAAATACAGCAAAATTAAATACAGCAAAAATGCAAGAGTAAGGAGCCATTATTTTACAGCACAACACACACTGAAATGCTGCACGGGAACGTTAAAGCATCTGGGACTGTAACCAACTTACAGCACGTGAGAGTCTGAGAACATTTTTCCAAGACCTTCAAAATAAGGAAAGGAAAGCCCAAACAAAGAGGCAAGTGTGCAGAATGGGTTTAAAGAAAGACAAAAAAGGAGGAAAGCAAACACAGGATCCAACAGAAACCAGAAGCATACAGGGATTTTTCTAGAGCCCTATGGGGAGCACAGCAAGGTGCCCCAGTCAGTGCACAGACAACTCCACTGGTTCAGCATTTGGCAGCCACACAAAGCCAGCAGCAACAGCATCCACCATCGACACCTTTTCCACCTCGACAGCACAATCCCAGGGCAGCAAATATGGCTTGGACCAGGAGAACCTCTCCCCTTTCTGACTCAGTCGGATCTCTGAGCCCTGACAGTGCTGCCGCCTGCCCCTGCACCACCTGGGTCTGCCCAGCTCCATCCCCTGCTCACACCACCTCTGGTGAGGTCATTTTTGTAACCCAAAAGTGGAAGCATTCACCACAATCAGGCTCAACGGCCCACACCCAGGGGCCACAGAGCTCCAGCCCCTCAGACACCAGGTACAACCCCTTCCTCAACTCCTGCTACCACTCATACACACGTTAAACACAAACCGCGTTCCGTTATTCACTTCCCTCCAACACTATGCAAGTGGGTTTAGGTTCCAAGACTAAAACCCTTGCTTTTTCCAAAGTGGGGGCAGACATACAGGGAATAGCCAGGATTTAAAATGGAAATAAATCCTTCCCAATTGCACACAGGAAACGTGATAAAAATATTCCTTCTTCCTACTAAAAGAGGCAAATTGATGCCTTCATTGATCTTTAAAAACTGCTTCCAATTCCAGAGGCCAAGTCCCCTGTAACCTTCTCAATTAAAAGGAGTAAAAATAAAGGAAAAAGACGTTAAAATCTGACTTGGTGCACAGGAAGATTTCTCCCCAAGCCCTTTGTAGTTTTATTCCCAGCAGAAGACAACAGCAGCAGCAGAGGAAAAAGTCCCCAGTGGCTCTTGGCATCCCTGCACAACAATGTAAGCATCCGGACAAGATCTACAGTAACAGCAGAGAGAAGGTCAAGAGCAAAGATTAAGAGACACAAGCAGAGAGCAAAGCCTCAGGACTTGACACACTTGCCAAAAGAGCAGTGAGCAGATGGGTGCTGCCTGTCCCAGGGAGCCCAGGAGGTGCCAGATCACAAGGAAGGACACCCAGTGTCCACTCGGCCAGATGGAGCCACAGAGAGGCTGACCCTCGCACTGCATCAGGAGGGGGAAGACTCCTGGGAGCAACATAAATACCAGTGGGAGAGGGGGCAAAATATTAATTAAAACCATTTTATAATTTATGAAGAGGTTAAATAGTAAATAGTCTCTGATCTTCCACTCTCAGCAGGTGCCAAGACTTCACATTTTCTTGTGTCGGGAGGTTTTGTACACCCTCCTTTTGACGGACAACAAAGCCAGAAACAGGATGTTAAGGGCAGGTGGAAAAGAGGGGGCTTGACACTGAGAAAGGGACCAGAATAGAAGATAAAATACTGTGCTGTTGTCTTGTGCAGATCAAAGCTTCTCCCAGCAGCTGCAGCCTCCAAAGAGTTCAAGGAAAAGGGCTGTGAGTACCTTCTCCCCCTTCAGTGCCACTCCCCACCAGAGGGCAAGTCCCAGATCTGCACTGCAAGCTTATCTCCGAGAGAACCTGTTTTTGAAAGCTTTGATAGTCTTTGCCATCATGGGTGCAATTTCTGCAACAGAGGAAGGAAAAAAAAAAACAATCAAACAAGAAAAACCCACAGGAAAACAGCAGTCACAGGCTGGGAGAGCAGAGAGCAGTTCAAAGCTGCTTTCTGCATGGCAAGAAGAGAGAATTCCAGTTCAACTCTCCCTGCTTCCTTCCCAAAGGGAGCTGCACTACAGTGTCAGTGTTCCAAACAGCTGGACAGACACAGAGGGACAGCAGGAGGGACTAGGGAGGGTTTCTGCTGCACCGGTACCATCAGGGCAGGCTGATGCAGCCAGCACTGAGCAGGAAGGTGAATGAGATGATCCCCTGTGCAAGAAGTCTGAACAGACTTTATCGCCCTCTCCTTAGGGAGGGGAGAGAGGCCACCAGCAACAACCCTCCCACACAGCCTGGATTTCCCTACAGCAGAAGCAATAGATTTGTGTGTTTGTAAAGGAAGAGATCAAGGAGACCACAGGGTTGTTGTGCAGTTTGTACTTACTCTTCACTGGTGGTTTCTTGGGGTCGTAGGAGGAGAAGGTGCTACCTGAAGATGGGACAGAATGGGCACTGCTGGTGCTGGGCCCATCATAGGACTGCTCCTCACTCACACGAGTGTGGCTTTTGCTAGATGTGTACAGGACTGGTTTTATTCTGGAACAGAGATGGGGCAGGCATTTCAGAAAAGGACTCACTGTGGTTTGATGCAATTCTTCAGACACAAGCCGTGTTACCACATGGAACAAGCAGTGACCAGGATCTCCACAATTCCCAGCAAGGAAGAGGCTATTACAAGTTACAAGGACCTCCCAAACACACAGAATCCTTCCCTGCCAGGATGCATTGCTGCAGAGTGGGAGCTGCCAGCAAAAGAGGCCCTGAGCAGCAAGTGCTCCTGAGCAACACTCACTTTGTCTTCTCCGGCAGCAGAGGTCCTCCAGTTCCAAACTTCTCTTGTCTCCTTCGTACATCCCGAGGGGGCTTTGCTGCAGAGTTCACAAATGCCATTTTGGCCACTCTACCTGTAGGAGACCAGAGGGAAACACTGCTCAGACCCAACTTACTGTCTTACCACAGCAAACTCCAGCCTGCTCTCCCCAGTCCACCCATTTCAAAGCTCTGGCAATAGCCTCCTCCCTAAGGTCTGAACCTCTTGCTGTGACAACGCAGGCTGTGAGAAATCAGACTGATCATGTCAGCAGTTCTCACAATGATCACCAATGATCAAAGAGCAGGAATGCTTTCTCCCACCATGGTTTTCTTCAGCCCCAGCACTGAAGGAGTAGCCGCTCTAGAAGAGGAGGTGCCTCTGCAGCCCTGCACATTCTTGCTGTAGAGCATTCTCTGGTCTGCGTCACCACCTCGATGGATGAAATCGAGGGTCTGTGGCACCGTGGAGCAAAGGCCACCACGTAAGACCAGAGAGCCAAGCAACTCCTCTATTGGACTAGATCCACACCAGTCAGTCCCAAAGACCTTCCCCACACAAAGACACTGCCCAGGAGATGTCCCCAGCCCCCTTTCTGCTCCTTCAGCCCCCCCTTTACCTTTGGGTTTGTTGGCATGAGCGGAGCCGATGTTCCGCGCCAACATGAGCAGCCGCTGCTCCCGCGCGTCGTGCAGGCGCAGGTACATCTCCCGCCAGGACTCAAACTCCTCTGGCTTCTCGTTCTTGAAGTCTCGCAGACAGTGATTGTGCCACAGTTGATCCGTATCCTCGATGAGGACCTGAAGCAAACCCACCCGTGAGCTGGGATCCCTCCCGACACCTTCACTCCCCTCTCCCTCAGCGCCAGGTAGTGCCAAGTCACTGGAATGCCACAGAGGAGCCTGCTTGCAGCAAGAGATGGGCAGATGGCAAATCCAGGAGGTCAGGACAGCAAAAGCCACCTCTTGTTGAACAGAGCATTGTTCTTTACTGTTCTGCTATTGCAGATGAGGACAGAACCACTCCCGCGTGTCACCGTCACCTCCCCAGGCCAAGGCACTCACATGGTTACATTCCTCAATGCGGTACAGCTGCTCTGGGGTGCATCTCTCCAATACTGGCTCCAGCACCGAGAAAGGGACACCACCCACTTCATAGATTGCTAGAGAGAAGCAAGATGCACAATGTATTTACCCTCCTCCTTCCTTGCTGAGGAAAGGGTTTGACACCTTGAAATGCAGCGGAGGAAACTGCAGCGCTGCACGGAACTACGCAGTACGAGGGGAAGGAGAAAGGAATCATGAGTGCAACAGCACTAACAAGTCATCAGGGACCAGGAACTCCAAATGGCTCTGTTGGCCACTACTTCCAGTGCTTCAGCACTCCCCCAAGCACATGGACTGCTGCCTCCTGCAGCACCTGAGCTTTGAGACAGCTCTGTCCCACAGCAGTTAGGATGCCTTGTGACAGGGAGGGCTTCACATCAACTGCTGGGATATGTACAAACAAGTCACCAAGACTTCAGTGTGCCTGCGGGGCAACGTGAGCCACACAGATGAGGAAGTGTACTCACAGTCAATGTTGTTACTGAGGACTCTGATGCACTGCTGATACAGAGACATCATCTTGGGGAGGTAGGCAGTTTTAGAGCCTGAATACACTTGCATCTTTGAATTCAACCGGCGCCCTGTGAAACCCGCTTCACTCTCTTCAACCGGCGAGGACACTGCTGCAAAGGCAAAGACTTGGAGTAAGAAGGGAACAGGGAGAAGAGCTCACCCTTATGAATGGCACAGCAGACACAAACTGGGAGTCACCCAGAAGCAACCTAAAGGGCTAAGGCTTCTCCAAGAGACCTGCCAACTAGTTTCAGGAAAGGCAACCCCAAAGCCCAAGCCGCAAGAAGGGTCAGCAAAGGATCTTCCCAATGGAAGAGCACATGGGAAAACCACCACCTTTGGAAAGCTCTGGGCACCAGAGGCAAGACACCAGACCCCAGTAGGAAGACTTGAAGCCAGGTAGCAGCTGCTCCCACTCCCTCCCACAACTGATGGCTGCAGCCTGCTTCAAACCTCCTTTCCTGGCCAACATACCTTTCCTTTTGGTCTGGGAGCAGGTAATGGACTCGATTGAAGGAAGAGGGCGGTAATTGGCCTGGATTGGAGGCAGTGGGATCTCTGGTAACGTTGGTACCACATCTAAAAGTATCTGCAAGGAGAGGAGGTACATGCAAGTAAGCCAAGAGCACATGAGAATGTTACATCCTCCTGGTGTACAGACAGCACTGAGCTGCATTTGGGTTGTGTTTTGTATAAGCCACTCAACACTGCCTGCATCAGGAAACAGCCTCAGGGGGCCTGCACTTCTGCCACATCACTGTGGCTCCATGTAGGCAAAGCAGCCAAAATCTGGGACCTGAATCACTCAGCTCTCTCCAGTAAGAGCCATGAATATCTTTAACCTACTCGGCTCAGTGCTGAAGGCCTCTGGCAAGAACCTAAGTGAGATTCACAGTGCAAAGAACTAGAGAAAACACGGAAGAGAAGGCTGGCAGAAAGTTCCTTGATCTCAAACGCTCATTTACCTGTTCTGTCTCTTCTCATTCCCACCTCCTGCAAAAAGACTGCAGTGGTGGTAGAGAGAGGAACCTCATGAACTAAAAGAAACCTAGGCCTCTCACCTGAGGCACTTACTAGAATGAATGGCAAAATATTTAGCTAAAGTTATTATAGAATAGTTTGGGTTGGAAAGGACCTTAAGATCACCCAGTTCCAACCCCCCTGCCACGGGCAGGGACACCTCACACTAAACCAGGTCACCCAAGGCTCTGTCCAACCTGGCCTTGAACACCACCAGGGATGGAGCAATCACAACCTCCCTGGGCAACCCATTCCAGTGCCTCAGCACCCTCCCAGTGCAGAGCTTCTTCCTTATATCCAATCTAAACTTCCCCTGTTTGAGTTTGAACCTCCCCAGCATCCTTATTCTCTTTTACTCTCCCTTTTTGTATAAATGCATTTTGCCTATTGCTTTTCTCCCCTCCCTCTTCACCCACTTTTCCAGTGGAGTCCCACTCCAACAGCACACAGCAACGCCTGCAGGACCAGGAGCAGCTGCTCCCACCTCCTTTGTTCACTTTCAGATGCTTCAACGCCCTCCCAGCCTTACCCTCTTTGGTTTAGGAGACTCTGGTACTTTCTTCTCTGCTTTCTTCTCACTTGTTCGCTTGTGGCTTGGACTTTTCCGACTCGAGCTCGAGCTGTTGGTGCTGGCTTTGGATCCGTTCTGTTTGCTGTGCCCTCGGTCTTTCTCCCCAGCTGGTCCAGAAGGTTTGACCACTTTCTTCTTCTTCTTTTGGGGCTGGTCGTAGCTGAGGTACGACTCAAAGGACATCGTTGGTTGTTCAAACTCATCCTCCACTTCCCCCTCCCCAAAGCTGGAGGAGAAGCCCACAGACTTTCTGTCTGGGTCAGAGGCTTTGCGCTTCCCCTCTGCAGATTTTAAGCTCCCAGAAATCCCCTTCTCTTTAACCCTGTTTGAGGAGTCACTCTCAGCTTTTCGTTTCTCCCGCTCAGAGTTCGAGGGCTCCAAGCTCAACTTGGGCTTTTCCAATTTGCCTTTCTCAGAGTCCCGATGTTTCTGCTTCTTAACGTGGTTGTCCAAAGCCTCCCCTGCGTGCGGCACCATGGGCAGCTTCTCCTTTCTGGAAGCACCACTCTCTCGGTTCTTCTCCTTCTTGCTGCCATCTGACATCCTCTGCTTCTCCTTGCTGCCCCATGCCACGGGGGCCTCTTGGAGCTGCTCTTTCAAAGAGGTTTTGTGCAATCGTTCTGGGCTGAAGGCAGAGCTCCTGTCCTCCTCTCTGCCATCAAGTCGCTGCTTCTTGTGAGACTTATGATCTTTGCTTCGACTCACATTCCCTTTGTCATGGAACTCACCAGGGTTCCTTTCCCGGCCCCCCTGCAGCTTCTCCTGAAAGCTGTGGCCTTTACTGGCTTTCCGATGAAATACTGTTGGTTCTTCCTGCTCCTCAGAGGCATAAGGGTCTGTGTACATGTCCTGAGGGCTCTCACTTGGCTCAGGTGACCCAGCCTGTCCACAGTCCGAATACTCCTGATCTGAAGAGAGCACTGGGGAAGATCTGCCCCAACCCTTCCCCTCGTGGCCGCTATAGCTGTAAGTCTCATGGACTCTCTCAGGCCTAGGATACCTTTTGGACTTCTTTTCCCTATGATCTGGGCTATAAGACTGGCTGCAGGATGGCTGGAAGGGTTCTGAATACTCCTGGTCAGGTTCCTCATCCTCTCTGAGGGAGGGCTCCTGATGTCTTTTGCTTGAACTGCTCCTCTCATAGTCACGGTCTTCAGAATCTACGTTATTTCTAAAGGGATAAGAAAACAAAATAGATTAAACCATCAAAAAACAAGAAGAACCACTTCCCATGGACTATGCGGAGGGGAACCTGTCTCACCAAAGACTCCAGGTGTATTTGACAGTTTTGAGGCAAGAAAAAGCATGAATTCTCTCAGGCACAGCAGCATTCAGGGATTTAGGAACTGCATTTCTAGTGCAGGAATTCGTTGGTTAGGACTGAGACTTCACCGTACACTGGGAAGCAGAGACGGACGCATACAGAGACTCCTCCATGCCTGCACACTCCTGGCTGCATGGTGCCTGTCCAGCATGCAGGGATACCGCAGCCCTTGAAATGATCAGGAAAACCTGATAACCCTAACCCTCTCACTGCTGAGTTGCACACAGCTTGGTTACTGCAGCATGCTTGCTGGCATCAACCTGCACTTTCCATAGGATGCTCGCACATCAAAGCCATGCAAAGCAAGCTGCTTTCTTCCCTTGGGCCTACAACGTCCTCTCTTGAGCACTGTAAAATGGGAAGCGAGCAGATTGCATCTCTTGCTTCATTAAGGGCATTTCCCTGCCATCTACTGTTAATCTCTTCATCAAACTGCAAGTTCTTGAAAATCAGCCCCTTCTTTCTCGGCAAACTGCAGTGTCAGCAGCCCAAAGGGCTGCGGCTACCAGAGGCAGGAAGTTAATGCCAAAACCAGGCAAAACCCCACGCAGGGTTAGCACATTTCTGTTACCAGTTTTCTCAGAGCCTCCACTGTGTTTCCTTGGCCAGAAAAGTTTATGATCTCCACTGCAAGAACACAACGAAGCCAAGTGAAGAGGGTCACGTACCTGTCTGCCTCCTGGGACACCGGCACCAGCTTCTTCCACCTGGCTACAAGGTTCTTGGCAAAGTCTCCCACCAACTCATGTTTCCGTAAGCTGTTCACGGTCTTCCCAACACCTGTCTCCTTCATGAGAGAGCCAAGATGAGAATTCATTAGCAAACAGTCAGCATTCCCACCTCTGCTAAACTCCAAGTGACTAAAGTTAACCCGCTACCCAGTGCTGTAGGTAGAAGTAAACCTTCTTGATCAAAGGGCAAGGATATCACATACACTGTGTTTTCAGGAGATATCTTAGAATAGTTTGGGTTGGAAAGGACCTTAAGATCGTCCAGTTCCAACCCCCCTGCCATGGGCAGGGACACTTCACACTAAACCATGGCACCCAAGGCTCTGTCCAACCTGGCCTTGAACACTGCCAGGGATGGATAATTCACAGCTTCCCTGGGCAACCCATTCCAGTGCCTCACCACCCTCACAGTAAAGAACTTCTTCCTTATATTCAGTCTAAGCTTCCCCTGTTTCAGTTTTAACCCGTTACCCCTTCTCCTATCCCTACAGTCCCTAATGAAGAGTCCATCCCCAGCATCCCTATAGCCCCCCTTCAGATATTGGAAACTGCTCTGAGGTCTCCATGCAGCTTCTCTTCTCCAGGCTGAACAGCCCCAACTCTCTCAGCCTATCTCCATACAGGAGGTGCTCCAGCCCCTGAACATCCTCATGGCCTCCTCTGGACTTGTTTCAACAGTTCCATGTCCAGAACTGCACACAATGCTGCCGGTGAGGTCTCATGAGAACAGAGTAAAGGGGCATGATCACCTCCTTTGACCTGCTGGCCACGCTCCTTTTGATGCGGCCCAGGATACGGACATCATTTATTAGCATTCAGTAAATAAAAGACAACTTAACTTTACCCTTGTCAAGCACTAATGAATTGTGTTAATAAGCCAAGCTAGTATTTACCATGGCCACTGGTAAGTCTGAAGACAGAAGTCACTAATAATTCTGAGGATTACGGTTTCCTAACTCCATACTGATTCAGTTACTGCTAGGATCCACCCCGACTCTCACGTCTCAGTCAAGCATTAAGCTTCGGGAAGAGCTGAGGATGACAAACTATCCCCTGTGGCTTTACACTTGCTCTGATTCTCTGTGCCTGGATTCTAGAACCTCAGCCGTGCCTGTGACATTGTGCTGTCACAGGTGGCCATGGCAAACAGTTATCCCTGTGCCTTGACAGACACGATGGAAGCCCGAGAGATTTCACAGCTCTTACCACAAGAATGTCAACCGTGATGGGCAGCTCAGACAGCCTCTTCAGACTTTTCAGCAGCTGTAGAGACAAGGAGGAAAGCGTTCACACTTGTCATCCTGAACCACACAGCACCACCAGAAAGGAAGAGAACCCAGCACCGCGTGAGAGCTTGTCAGAAAGATCCAAGTGGCAGACAGCTGCTCTCACTCCAAATCGAGCTCCCGAGAGCTGAACATGAGGGGCAACAGTAAAGGAATTCTCATCTCTTTGCCTACGAGGGCCCATCTTAAAGTGTCTTACAACACACTGTTAGTGCTTTCCTCACACAGGACTTTCAGCAGCTTTGGCTTAAAGCATCAGGAAGACACCCACAGCTCTTGCACAGTAAGTGGAAGGACTTGGAAGCTTGTGACTGTCAGAAGGTGGTGCTGAGAATGACATTCCTTGTTGAGAGGGGCAGGGGGGAAACGTCCTTCCTAAAGTTTCACAAACTGGCCACTGGGGAAGGCAGACTGCTAGGTGCAGGTGAAGGGGATGCACTGGTACCTCTGCCACCCGGGAGGTTTGGGGCATCACTTCACTGATGTTTTAGCTGCACATCTGACCACACTGCTGCTCCTCGTGTTGTTTCCCACAGCTCAGCTCTAGCCCCAGACCAGCCCCATCAGCATTATTACAGCCCCTATACAGCCCAGGCTTTGTTCAGCACTGCTGTGCTGTATCCCATACAAAGGGCTGTCCCTGATCCAGAAGATCTTCTCTCTAAAGCACTCTGCTCATGCTCAAATTAGCACCGTTGACCTAAGCTATTCCAAGCACCTCCTCTTGCACCGTGCAAGGATCAGAGAGGTTTAGAGCTTGCCTTCCTTTTGAAGGAAGGAAGTTTTCTTAGCCGACTTGAAGGGTCAATTACTTTCAGAGAGCAAATAACTCCTCGAGACAGAGATAAGGGCTCATGCAGCTGAAGCAGAACCACAGGATGGTTTCTGTTCACCAGCAACCACTCCATTATACTTAGGACTTAATTACCATGACCAAAGGTTTAGGTTTTCGTGTTTGTTTTAGAAGAGCAAGACGGTGACACCACCAGTAACCATGTTCCAGCACCTGGGAGCTGATGGGGGTGCAGCAGCTCTTGCTGTGCTCTAACCTGGGTGTTCAAGCCCTCTGTCCCTGCAGCTTGGGGTAGCACAGAGACTCCCCCCTTTTAGCTATTAGTTAAAAGCTATTTAAGGATTCACAGGATCTGAGGCAGGTAATGTGCCCCACCGCCTGCCTCAACTGATGAGGGAAAACTCCTTATGGTATCCTTAAAGCCTCCCAATTATTTTCTAGCTACACTCCACCTTAGCATCTTCCACAGCTCTTTTTGCTCTTTAGTCATTTGCTGCCTTCAGGGCCGAATTCCAAACAGAAAAGCACTGTTCTCAACGGGGCTCATCTCTGGATCTCATATAGGAAGTGTGCTTTGAGACCAGGGGACTACACACGTGATCCACACCACATCTCATGGGGAACTGGCTCATTCCAGTTCCCACCGCAGGCAGAAGTTGGAAACACCCCCCCCATCTTAACAAAACCAGAAAGCAAGAGCTGATGTTCCGAGAGGCCACACGCTGCCTACGTGTCCCTTCAGCAGGCTTTGACACCTGCACGCCCATGAGGGATGCTCACGCAATCCGAGCTCTTCAGACTTCCCAACCAAGCAATAAAACCCTCCAAACGATGCCATCAGGAAACGGGGCATTTCTGTTACCTGCGTCATGGGCAACGCGCTTATCTGGCAATCTGAGCTCTCCAAACCTGTGCTCCTTGATGCCGTCCAAGCGGCACGTGGCTGGGGAACACCCCAGGAAGGCCACGTCTGGGAGCTGTGTTCATAGAGCACAGCAAAACCTCTCCTGGCTGGCAGCCTCTGTGGAGCACAAGTCCGTGCACAGGAGATGCGCCAAGGGAGGCAGCTCCAATGCAGTGAGGGGGGAGAACTTGAGTTAATCTGTATTTCCTATGGGAGCAAGCCGGTGGTGTACATCCCACAGGACCCAGCCAAGCAGACCCCAGCCTGGCAGCTCAGCTCAGAACTAACCCAGATCCTATGAGAAAAGGGGGGCAGGCAGAAGACAGAACACACACAGCCTGGGTCCTGCCACATGAAATACAGATGAGACAGCTCTTCTCAAACAGCCCAGTGCAGGGCAGAGTTTTGACCCCCCCACAAGACACAAGCCATAAAAACTCACTGTGTGGCATTACTGATAAAAGAACTCCAAAGGACAAGACAAGAAAACCAAAGACTGGAAACAGTGCAACGTGTGGGTAGCACCCGGAGGTGCTGTGGACCTGTCCTGCTCACAGGTAAAGCTGTATCTGCTACAGAACGGCTGAGGAACCTGTTGCTTTCCAACTCAGGAAGGTACTCAGATGATGCACAACCTGTAGGGACAATGCAATGGCAACTAGATTCAAGGCTAGAATCACTTACAAGGATACAGCTGGAAAGGTACTACCCATAGAAGGAGTACGGTTCTTTCTGCTGGGGAAGGAAACGGTCATTACCCTGCTAACAGCAGCCTGAAAATGCTCAGCACCTCTCCCTCCCTTTGCAAAACTTCCTAGGATCAACAGAGAAACGACAGCACCATAGGGTTACTGGAGAAAGAGTCAGCCTGTGCAAATAGCACCCAGAGCCTTGCAGTGCCCGAGCAGCACAGGCAGGCAGTTACCGCCTGAGCTGACGCAAGCGTCAGGAAACAGGAGCAGCGATTCTCTGTGCACAACGCGCTGAGCCAATATTTGAAGTCCTGCACGTGCCTTGAGCACCACAGAGCCCAAACCCCCCTGGAACCGAGTCCTCAGCAGCCCCTCAGCTCCCTGCCAGTTAAACCCTGCTCTGGTCTTGGCTGAGAGAGTGAGAAAAGGAACCTGAGCCTCTCATTGCTTCACTCCTGGCACGGCTGGAGCTGGGTATGGGGGACTCTGTTTCAAGGGGCTGGCAACTGAGCAGCTCAGTGTCCATCCTCCCAACCGAGCCCTGTGCCTCGGTTGAAGTCAGCCGAGCGCAGAGCGGCTCCACGGCCCCATCTGCCTTCTCTTGCGCCTGAACTGAGTGAAACACGCACCGGACACCTGGAAACCGTCACACCAGATGCTCCTCCCTGCACGTAGGAGAGCAGGGATGGCAGCACGTGCTGGGCCCGCACCTGAGCTCCAGCACGGCTCCGGATCGCAGCCGCAGAACGAGGCAGCTCAACCCAGGGCTCTGCGAGAGCTCCTGCCAACCACAGCCCCGTGTCACCGCACGGGCCGGAGCACACTGCAGCCGCTCCAAGACAGCCGCTGCGGGCAACAGGTTCTGGCAGCGGACACGTTCCCTCGCGGAGACGGGCGAGGGGCAGCGAGCAGCCACCCCCAGCCCAGCGCAGGGACCGGGGCAGAGTCAGCGCTGATGACCCCGGCCATCAAAGCAGCCCTGCCACTGCCCCGGGCCTCCCGTCCCCCCGTGTGGGCACCGCGGCTCCGGAGCACGAACACGTCCCCAAGGCAAGGCCTCCCTCCCGCTGCCCGCCTGCCCCCGGGCCCCCCGCCTGTCGCCGCGGGCCTCCAGCGTGGCAGGCAGGGCCTGCGCGGCCCGTCCCGGGGTGGGGGGGATCCCACTCGGGACAGCCCCGAGCTCTGTCCCGCAGGCACAGCCGCCCGCCTCCCCCGCGGCCCCGGCCGGCCAGGACACTCCGGAGCGGAGCAGAGCAGAGCAGGCCCCGCTCCCCGTGCCCCCCCACGGGACGGCCCGGACCCTGCCGACCCCCAGCCCCGCCGCGCCGGCCCTGCCGCGGAAGGGGAAGCCCGGCCGCGCCGCCGCCCCCCGTCACCTTCTTGGGCTCGGAGCTGCCCGCCAGCCGCGACTGCAGCTTGCCCACAACTTCCAGCACCGACGCCGCCATTTTTATTGCTGGCGAGGCCGCGGCGGCGGAAGCGGCTTCACCGCCCGTTGCCCGCACAGCATCTGCCCGCCGTTGCCGCCATCTTGGCTAAGGGCAGGAAGCGGAAGCGGCGCAGCGCAGCTCTGGCCCGGTGGCGGCCATGACGGGTGAGGGCAGAGCTCTGCGGGTGCCATGTTGGGGCCTGGCAGCGGCGGAGGCGCAGCGCCATCTTGAGTGCGGGCCGGGCGCTGCTGAGGAGCCGCTCCGCCATGGTCAGGACAGCGCAGGAGCCGCTCCATGCCCGGTCTTTTTGCCTCCCGAAGGCACATGGCTCCACCACGGCGGCTGGAGTAAGTGGGAAGGAGGAGTTTAGATTCGTTCATGGCCAAAGGCTGCGTTGGTCCAGGCCTGGGGCTCCTCACATCATCCCTGCTGAGCCCCTCAGCAGTGGAGCCGGGCCTTTGGCTGCCCCGCTGTGCCCTTGGCAGCGCCCAGGTAACCCTGCCCCACTGCTGCCGCTGGCTGCGGCCATGCCCTTGGCTGGGGCAGCGCTACCTGAGCCCAGCCCGTGCCGTGGCCGGGGGAAGCTGTCCTGTCCTCACCTCACCCCAAAGCCCGCTGTAGCCGCAGAGGTGATAAGAGCAGGCAGCTGGCGGGGAGAGCGGGGCAAGGTAGAGGGGCCCTGCGCTGCCCACAGCTTCCCCTTGGACTCACCGGGCTTAACGGCAAGGTAAGGAGCAGCCGCAGGCGGCAGGACCCGCAGGGCTTGTGTGGGACACGGGAATGGAAGGAATGGGCATTGGGAGAGCGGCTTCCTAACACGGGGCTGGCAGCAGAAGAGGGCCCAGAGCTGCAGCGTTCAGCCCCTGCCTGAACCCATGGCTGGGGGCCGGGGCAGGTGAAGGAGAGGAGCTCTGTTTGGTGGGGTACTGAAGGAAATGAGCCCCTTGGAACCCGCTGAGACTGCGGCATCCTGCTGTGCCGTGCGCTCAGGACTGTGCTGTGGGGCTGAGATCAGCAGCACTGAAAGGATGTGAGGACAACGACTGTCTCTTAAGGGAGGTTAAAACAGCCAGAAAGAAGCAGTCTTCTTTCTGTCTGGGGCCTCCTTAAAACTATTGCAGCTCCCCGGATTAATCCAGCAGCCAGGATTAAGCTGTAGGAAAAATACCCCTTTCAGGTGGTATTGCAGCCAGAAGCAGGCACAATGTCCTGTCTTAAGTGCAGGTAGGAAAGGTCGCTCTGCCCTCCCGCAGCCACCCGCTGGAATAGCACAAGCACGTGTTCCCTATGGGAGCTGGTCAAAGGTGTCCAAAGGGACAGGCAGGAAGCCATGGACATCACTGAACCCAGAGCGTCTCATGGCTCCACTGTGCTTGTGTGGGATGCAGTTAGAAGGCCTCTATTGCATCCCAGAACAACTTCCCCCTTGTCTCCTGAATGGGGTGGACAGGGGATGGAGAAACCAGCTGCATCGCTGGGCTCCCCTGGAGGAGTTAAGAAGGCTTTTGGGGATGGGACAAGTCCTGCTTCCCTTTGAGTTTGTTGGGCAGCAGGGATGCTCTGGCAGTGCTGCACGGCAGGACACAGGTCTGAGGGATCTGGGGAGAAGACTTGGAGAAACATTGGAATTTCCTGGGAAATTCTACTATTTCACCTGTATTTCGGTTGAAAAGCTGAACCTGTGAATTTTCCTGGGGAACGGATAGTCTGAACAAAAGGTGTGGTTGGGAACACCCCAGTGCTGGTGCTGGGATAGGGTCAATCCCGGTTCCTGTTCCCAGCCTGGAGCTGCGTGTCAGAAGCCGTTCCATATTCAAACACACACAGAACAGGATTTGCGCCCGAGTTCCAGAGGGCCTGACGCCCGCTCCAGGATGTGACACTGTGACAGATGAGCTCTCCACGCTGTAAAGTGGGGCATCCCTGTGGAACACCGCAATGCCAGGGATGGCTCAAGTGCCTGGGGCTTTGCTCCTGAGTCCCCTTGGCTCCCTGCTCCCTGCAGCAGGGCCAGCCCCGCTGCTCCCCCTTGGGCTCAGCCTGGAATCCTCTTTCCCAGCAGGGACTTGGACCAAACTTTTCCCTTCTCCGTATTTTCCTGCTCAAGTCCCATCATTCCCCCCTTGCCCTGTGCTAAATGCGAGCCGATGACTCAGTTCTGAGCAACCTGATCTTGATGGCCAAGGGCAACAAACAGTCCCCAGACATGTGAGCACAGTAACAGCTATTTCTGGCCGGCAGATCCCTTCCCTCATACATTGGCTGCTCTGAGCTCCCTCAAGTCCCTGCCAAGTTTCAGACTGGAACTGGGGAACATTCAAAACCTGCATTATTGTTGCTTGTTTTTCTTCCCCCCCTTCACTTGCACCCTGACCCCAACGAGCCCAAGCGGTCGGCCGGATGCCTCGCCATGCCTAAGGGGCTGTGGGGGACACGAACCCCCTTTTCCTGCCGTGCTGGGGTTCATCTCAGCTTGTTGCTGTGTAGGAACCTCTATCAGAGCCGCTGGGACTTGATTCAGCCCCATCTGACGTGGGCTTGAGTCAGCAGAAACACACCCTGTGATCTCTGGCTCGCTCTGTCTGGAGTCTGTGTCAGCCCAGCCAGCAGAGCAAGCATGGCTCTGCACCCCAGGAACCAGTGGTGCTCCCCGGTTCCACCCAAAATCCCACTCCTCTCTTATCACAGTGCTAGGGCTGGTCGAGAGTCCAGAATCCCCTCTTGCAGTCATGGCCCTCGATGCCTTTCACACAGGGCTTGGGAGGCAGTTTCCATCCTTCCTTTGGGCTGACCCAAAGAGTGTTGAGTCAGTGGGAGGTTTCCCTTTGTTTCACTGAATGTCGTAAAGAGCAGCAGGATGCCTGCACCCCTGCTCCAGGGCTCCTCACCTCTCCTTTCTCCCCAGGTCCCATTCTGGTTCTATCAAGATGGCACCCAAAAAGAAACCCCCCAAGAAGCCCAAGGTGGATAAAGAGGCTGCATCCACCCCCCCGGTGCCGGTGGAAGATGCTTTGCTGGATGTCCAACACCTCAATCACTTGAACAGTCTGTACGACAGCGGCTCCAACGGCTTCCACTGCACAGCCACGGAGGTCGAAGCCCCCGAGCACGGAGCCAGCCTTCTGGAGGGGATGAACCAGATGCGCCAGAAGCTTTTCCTCTGCGACCTCACCATCGCCACCAAAGCAAAGTCCTTCGAGGTGCATAAACTCGTCCTGGCTTCCTGCAGCGAGTACTTCCACCGCCTGCTGCGGAGGGACCCTCAGCTGCACCGCGTGGAGCTCCACGACGTGTCCCCGCTGGGCCTCGCCACCACCATCACCTATGCCTACACAGGCAAGCTGAGCCTCTCACTCTACACCATCGGCAGCACCATCGCCGCAGCCACCCGGCTGCAGGTCCCGGCGCTGCTCAAGATGTGCAGCGACTTCCTCATGCGGGAGCTGGCTGTGGAGAACTGCGTCTACATCGCCAACATCTCCGCCACCTTCGGCCTCAGCCAGGTGGGAGATGCCACACGGGAATTCATCCGGGAAAACTTCCTGGAGTTCTCCAAGACCGACCAGTTCATGAAGCTCCCCTTCGATCAGATCAATGAGCTGCTGATGGACGATGGCCTGCAGATACCCAGCGAGGTTGCTGCCTTCCAGATTGCTGTCAAGTGGCTGGAGTTTGACCCGAAACGGGTCCGGTATGCTGCTGACCTCCTGAGCAACATTCGCTTTGGCACAATGTCTGCTCCAGACTTGGTCAACCATGTGCAGCCTGTGCCACGCATGATGCAAGATCCACAGTGCCACAAGCTCCTTGTCGATGCTATGAATTATCACCTGCTCCCCCACCAGCAGAACAGCCTTCAGTCTCGGAGAACCAGGATACGGGGAGGCCAGAGGGTGCTTGTCACAGTTGGGGGTCGTCCAGCGTTGACTGAGAAGGCTCTGAGCAGGGAGATCAGCTACCGGGATGCAGAGGGAAACTGGCATAAGCTGACAGAGATGCCAGCAAAGAGTTTTAACCAGTGTGTGGTGGTGATGGATGGATTCATCTACGTTGCGGGTGGGGAAGACCAGAACGATGCCAGGAACCAGGCCAAGCATGCTGTGAGCAGCCTGAGCAGGTAAGACAGGCCCCATGTGGCCGTGCAGGGGGTTCAATCTAGAGCCAGCCTTGACCTGCTCTCTGGTTTGCCTGGGTTCATTTTAAGGTCGAATTACTGCCTGTAAGATTCCTATTGCCCTTCAGGCTTTCTTGTCTTCACCTCCATGTCTCTCTTCACCATTTAAATGACAAGGTTTGTTTCCTAAATCCCCACTGGATCCCCAAGGGATTACTAAAAGAAAAAAGGAGTAACCATGGCAACCTGACATGCAGTATTTGGTTTGCAACATAAACCTGACCTCCCCAGTGGCTCTGCCCGGGGCTTGGCTCAGCCACCTGAGACTCCACACACAATGTCAGTGTCAGCACTGCTCGAGGCCAGCCCTGTGTGGCCACTGATCACCCCACTGCAGATAGGAGCTGTCATGGGCTCTTTCTCCTGCACCAAGGGAGGCTGAAGGGACCCACTGACTTCCTGTTTCTGGCCAGTAGAAGCTCATCCCCCTTCTCCAGCCTGGCCTTAGTCCTTGTGGCATTGCTCTGAGGACCTGGCAGCTCCAGTTCCCTGTCTCATGGGCACAGAGGAGCTGGCTTCTTGTCATGTGCTTGGCTTTGGCTTGGCACGGTGGGCAGGAAAGGCTTGTCCCTAGGTCCTCTTCTACGCACCAAGACCCAATAGAGGGGGCTGTGATAGTACTTGGGGCACCTCAGATCTATAGCGCTCTCCATTTCCAAGCCAGGTTTAGAGCTGTGGTGGAAGGAGCACTGCTGGGCCGCCCCTAGAGTTACAGCAGCAATGCCAGCAGTCACAGGCAGGATCTAGTCCTGTGCAGTGCTGTCATCTCCATCTGCACTGCCTGTCAGGAGGGGTTTTTACTGCTGGAGAAGCAGAGAGGTTCTTCAGAGCACAAACTGCCTCCCCCAAAGGCAGATGTCTGGCAGGCCCCACCTCTCCCTGTGGCTTTGATGCCAGTCCTGGGCAGACAGATCTCCCTTGGTCCCCAGGTACGACCCTCGCTTCAACACATGGCTGCACCTGGCCAGCATGCAGCACAGGAGGTCACACTTCAGCCTCAGCGCCTGCGATGGGCTCCTCTACGCTGTGGGAGGGCGCAACGCCGAGGGCCCTTTGGCATCCGTGGAGTGCTACATCCCCACCACCAACAGCTGGCAGAGCAAGGCGAGCCTGGAGACACCGCGCTGCTGCCACGCTACCACGCTCATCGACGGCAAGCTCCTGCTCACTGGTGGCTACATCAGCCATGCCTATTCCCGAACCGTGCTCTGTTACCATCCCAGCACCGACTCCTGGAGGGAGCAGGCAATGCTCAGCACCCCCCGGGGCTGGCACTGCGCGGCCACTGTGGCCGACCGAGCCTACGTACTGGGTGGGAGCCAGGTGGGTCCCCAGGGCGAGCGGGTGGACGTGATGCCTGTGGAGTGCTACAGCCCAGTCACGGGGCAGTGGAGTTCCATGGCACCGCTGCCCACGGGGGTCAGCACGGCCGGGGTGGCTCTGCTGGAGGGGTGCTTGTGCCTGGTGGGGGGCTGGAACGAGAGCGGGAAGAGGTATCAGAAGTGTGTTCAGTGCTACAACCCCGACCTCAATGAGTGGGCTGAGGACAAGGACCTCCCTGAGGCCACTGTGGGTGTCTCATGCTGCACCATCACCCTCCCACGCGCCCTGAGCTCCAGGTCTCGGGCCAGCTCTGTGGGCTCAGCAGCAGCCAGCACGTAAAAAGTCCCGGGTGCCACGTGGCTTATGCCAGCAGCTAGGGAAGGCGACAGAGCTCAGAGGAGTGGGGTAGCTGGATGGGGAGGCACAGTGATGGCTGGAGTCACTGCAAAGCCTCAGACACTCTTGTTCCACCACGGCAAGTTTGGAACACTCTAGAAGACCATCTTCTGAGCTACCTGCATCCCCATCCCACAGCTGAGGCAGGGATTACTCAAGCAAGGCTGCTGAGCATCAGGGCAAACACTCTTGGTTTTGTTCCGGTCTTTGCACAACACAGTGGAATAATATCCAGGAAGCCAATGCGCTGCTGAAGGGAACCCCAATGTGCCATGAAGATGTCAAGACAAAAGCTTCAGCAAAGCAGGCTGCTTTTCACTGCTCACCACAGTGCTCATGCAGGAACTGATCTTCCCCTGAGAATTCACAATCTAAGAGTTCACCTCAAGCATGGAGCTACACCACAGCAGAACATCATTCCCATTCAAATTCCACTTCCCTTCGTGTGTTTCAGCATGCACAGCACACACTGCCCTGTGTATCCTGGAGTGGGCTCCATCCTGAGCAGTGCTGGCAAACTTCCCTGCTTTACAACTGCAAATAGGCTTGAGAAAGGAAGGGTCTGGTCCTTGAGGGAACACTGCACAGTGACTGGGGCAGCGTGTGCAGACTAGCATAGAAGTGAGTTTGCCCCTTAATTTTTTTACTGTAGCTTTTTATTGTAAGGTGCAGGAGAAAACCAAGCACAAGAGGCAGAAGTAAAAGGGTGTTCCTGAACCCCACTTGTGTGACCTACCCTGTCCTGCAGGGAATCTTCTCTTTAAACAATAAAGACCATTCCTTTGCAGGGGAGAACTGTCTGGCTGGGTAATTACAGCAGTGTTAAGTTCACACGTGAAGCATTTTAACAAAGAAGCTAATCTCTTCGGGATTTTAATTGCTTCTGGATTTCTAGCACTCATTAAGAGCACCATGATCTGTGGGGCAGAAACAACTCCACCAGCTGCAGGTACAGGCACTTGGGTCTCACACCACCCAAGACAGCAGCTTGGCTCCAGGGTTCTGCTGGCTCATCCCAGCTGTCCCTCCAGGGCACAGGGTTTGAATCCCAGTTTAGAGACACCACGGGCCTCAACTCATCCCCTCAGCCCCTTGCATAAAGAGCCCTCAACCACACTTTAGCTTTATAGCTCTGCTTTACAAGAGTGTACATGTGCCATTTCCTTGGGAAGCCAAATAGTTCCAGAGCAGCCAAGTTTCTCCCACTGACTTGACTCCCTCATTCACTAGGAGCCCTCAACACTGCAGCGTGGTCTGTTGAGGACCAGACCCAGCACTGACTGCCCTCCCCTCCGATGTTCAACCCTCCAAAACTCCCACTCAACAACTCCAGTAGTCAAAAAAGCATGTATTTGTTTTCTTCTTTCTACACCCACTTGCAGACTCCAAAGTTCTACACGCCATCTGTGCAGCTGGACGCAAAGTAGAGACAGCACCACATACATCCAACGCTTGCTCCTGAGAACAGTGTGTTCTCCTCGTGTCCACATCCTTCTGCTTCCTTTGGAGTGCCTCTTGCTCCCAGCAGCCTCCCAGGTCAGGAGGAGCCCCCACAAAATTCACAACAGGAGATGGAGCTTAGAAAAATTTATTTGCCTTTTTTTTAGTAACAGGAACTGTTCATTTGCCAGGAAGGATGATGCCGTCATACTGTGAGGGAAACAAAAGACAGGAGCAAGTGAGAATGTACCACCAGGTAGAGGTGCAGTGCTGCTGTGCAGGAAACCGAGCTGCCACATTCACCCCAGGCCAGGCAACAGAGACACGAAACACTAGCTCTCGGCAGCCAGCTGCTCTGCTGGTGGCTTCCAAGGAGGGGACAAGCACTAAACTCTGCTCAGCAGCCCACCCACCCTTCACAGGCAGATCTGACTAAACTACACTCATCCCTTTTACAGTCCAAAGATACAGGTCCTGGAGGAAGCTACACCACAGCAAGCAGAACCACTCTGCAGGAGCAGGCTGGCACCTTCCCGCACAGGGTACAATAACACAGGTGTGGGCAGAGCCTCCAGACAGACCATCCAACCCCTTCCACCTTTGAAAAAGCACCACCAATTCCCATCTGAGCATTTCCAGCTGAGCACTCAGCATCTTCCATTCGCTGCCCAGCCTGGCTCAGAGCTGTGCACAGATAAACCCAGACAAACTCCTTTCATTTGGACTACTCCATCCTCCGAGTCCAGCAGCTGAGCTAGGAGCTGTCAGACAAATCCTAATAACCCTGCCTCACCATTCCTGATCCACGCACGTGTTAAACACCTGCAAACACCACCTGAGAGACTTACACAAGAGCTGACACTCCCCCAGCTATGCTGCTGCAACTGCTCTTTGAGTTCAGCACACACAAGAGAGGCATGACCAGCACTTGCACCCAAACACAGCCCCACTGCTGCAGAGCACCAATAATCAACAATAAACTGATCTCCATCTCCTCCTGCCCAGTGACTTGCTCCCTGCTAGGAAACTCTTGGGATACAAAACAAAGCTGGAATTTACCTTTTGCTGGAACCAGCGCATGGCTTCTTCCTTCCCAATTCTGTGCTTGGCTCCGATGTTGCCAGTCCTGCGCTTCTTGTCAGCGATGCTGAAACCAGGCCTGCCCAGCACCTGCCCCGAGAGCAGACCCACAGCACTGCTTTATTCTGCCACTGATTTTCTTACACTTCACAGTTTTTTAGGATGGAAGGCTGGACCTTCCACATCAATAACGTCTCATTGCTCGATTCACATTCAAGACCCAGAGCGTTATCCTCAATGTAAATACAAGACTACAGGGAGAGCCCCTGGGGTGTGCAACTCAGCATCTATACTGGAGAAACTAAAACAAGCATGGAAGATCCATACCCACAGGCTCTAGAGAACAGATCCACCGGCCAGCACTGCTAACATGGGTGGAACAGCTTCCCTCTGCTTCATACATTGAACGTGAGGCACAGCACAATGGAACGAATGAGACCCACCGGCCCTCACACAGCAGAGAGCCTTCCAGCAACAGCCATCCTTCTGCATGCATTCCCAAAGCCCCTCCTGCACCTTCCTCCCCCAAACCCAGCACAGCCTCTTCAGTGCTACTTCAGGAGTACCAGTACAAGCAGCAGCACTTCCTTCTGAAGGGGCTTTGTGTGACACATCATAAACCTGGAATTCTATAGCAGCCCCACTCAGTTTACATTGGAATTTTTGGGGCATTTTCTACCATGCAGAGCTGGGCAGCAGGTTATCATTAACAAGCCAGTTATCATTCTAGGTTCCTTCTAGAGCTTTCACACAAGCTCAGTGGCTGCAGGGAAGCAGGGGATACGCACCACGTAGAAGTCCAAGCCATAGATACCAATGCTGGGATCGTATTTAATCCCCAGGTCGATGTGCTCCTGGATTCCAAAGCCAAAGTTCCCGGTGTCTGAGAAGTTGTTTTTTCTCAGCTCGTATTCTCGCACCTGCAACAGTGATTGTCAGTCACTATTTCATCATCGACTGCAGAGGCAGCAGTCCTGTGTGTTCTACCAACTGCCACCATCCCAACTCACTCACACGCTACTTCATCCTTAGTCCTAAGGTTTTACTCCCGAAGTCTGCTCACAAATCACTGCAGTGGAGACAGAACTCCAAAAGAAAGCAGAAACCACACCAACTCACTTTTAAAAACAGATGGAAGAGCGAGCACAGGAATGGTGCAAACAGAGGTCCGTATCAGGGTGTATCTGGGACTGACCTGTCACCAGCTCAGCTACAACATTTCAAAGCACACATCTCTTCAGCTGGAGCAGATTCAGTGTTGCTCTTTCCCAAATCAAAGATCCAGACCAGCTGAATTCCTACCTTCAAGCCTTTCTCCAGAATCTCCTCTGCTTTGGCCCCACGAACCGTGCAATGAACAGCAATCTTCTCATTTCTTCTGATTCCAAAGGATCGCACAGTGTATCGAGCTGCAGGCAGCAATAACTACACTTAGAGGCTATTCAGAGGATTCCCACCCAGGGAATTCATAAACAGCTTAAGACCAGCAAAGAAATCAATTTAAAAGAAAGGGAACAGCATCAAAGCAAAGGCAGGTTCCCTCTCTGGGGAGGGGGGGAGAAGAATAAGCAGCAGCCCCAGTCTGGAGGCAGAACCGACTCCCACCAGCCCCGGTACGTTTCAGGCTCCCAACTCTCACCGCCAGGCCAGACCTCACCGAGACCCCCCCTGCATGCTCAGGGAGAGGCACCGCGGCTGGAGCCGGGCAGCAGCCGCACCGGGCACACGCAGCCTCACCTTTGGAGAAGACGGGGGTCTGGCCCGTCAGCTGCTCCAGCACCTTGGCCGCCCGGGTGAGCCTGTCCCCGCTCTCCCCGACGCAGATATTGAGGCACAGCTTGCGGATGCGCAGCTCCCGCATGGGGTTCTCCTTCTCACCCTGGTCTTGCTGCGGACAAACGACACGGAGGGTAACGGGGGGGATGCCGGGGACACGGCCGCCTGCTCGCCCCACAGGCCCGAGGAAGCCTCATCCGGCCGCCAGGCCGCGGCCTGTCATGGCAGCCGCTTCCCCAGTGCAGCCCATCGGCTCTTCCCTACCCATCCCGGCCCCGCAGTGCTCCCTCCCGGCCTCCCCCGCTCCCTCCCGCACTGGCGGCGGCCGGGCCGAGCCCCGCTGAGACCGGATGGCAGCGGATAGAGACAGCGCAGCCCATAGCAGGCCCCGCCACTCACCGCCATGATGGAGGCGGGGAAAAGACCAGCTGGGTGCCGCCGCGGGGTCTTATGGGACGGAGCGGTGGCAGCGCCCTCTGGCGGCCGGAGGACTGTGTGGCGGGGCCCTCACCGCCGTGAGCCCTGCCGGAGCCCCGGAGGGGTTGGAGCTCCTCCCTGGGAAGGGGAAGCCGAACGCGCCGGTCTGGATCCAAACACCTCTCCCGGTGTCCACACGCTGAGCTGGACGCCTGCAGCGCGGCTCTCGCTCTGTCCGGATGGCACCAGCCCAAGTCTGCCCCTCCTTCTCCCCTTCCCCACCTCCGGGGCCGGGCTCGGGGCTGCCCGGTTGGACTCTGTCGATGCCCTCGCTTGTGTTTTGCCCCTTCGCTTCCAAAGGAGCAGCGTTGGAAGGGCCGGGACACGCCGGACCGCAGCCGGTGCCGGGCTCGGCCACGGGAGGGCACCAGGAGCTGGGGCAGACCTCACCCACTTCCGCGTGACCCGCTCCGGCCGCCGGTCATGTGCTCAGCCAAGATGGCGGCGCTCAGCGGAGCGGTGCTGGCCGTGCTGGGGCTGCGCCTGTGCTGCGCGGCTGCCGCCGTCCCCCTCGTTATCTGGCACGGGATGGGTGAGCCTCAGGAACCGGGGCCGGGCGGGGACAGGAGCCGTGTCCTCCTCCGGCTCTGCGGAGGCCGGGAGGTGCTGACCCTCCTCCGCCGGGCCTCGGTGGGGGCCTGGGCAGCGCGGTGATGGTGCGTTGGGGTGTTCCCTTTCACAGGAGACACTTGCTGCAATCCGCTGAGCATGGGCTACATTAAGAAGATAGTGGAGAGTAAAATACCAGGGATTTATGTTGTGTCTCTGAAGATTGGAAGCAACCTGATACAGGTAATGGGGTGCTGCCGCTCGTGGTTCTGCGGGGCTGGGTGTGGCAGGTCTGAAGGTGCAATGCCTGCCTCTGATACTCACCTGATTCCATGAGGATTCCTGTTGTGCTTTCCTTGCTAACCTTCTTTGTGAAGCAAACAGCTTTGACAGGTAGAAACTAAAGAAGTCTAGGTCCTGTCTGCAGAAAAGAACTGGGTACAACCAAATCCCAAGTCTAAATTGGATTAATACACAAAACCCCTAATTAGCATTCTGACCACCCCAGGTATCATGAGGGCATATGATAAGATACTGTGCTAGAGCAAAACTTTCTCCCTTACCCCCTTTTTGATTTACAAGCATTTATTCACTGCATATCTTTAGTATAATGAGGATTTATTCTGTGCCTTTGTGGGGTTTTGGCAGTTTTCTGTAGCCCTATGGGATTTCTTTAGTCTCTCAGGATTCCAGTGCACTGTGTGTTATTTCCTGGGATCTGGAGGAGATGGGTGAAGTCTGATTTGTGTGGGTTTATCTCTATGTATGTACAAGCACAAAATCTGAAGGGACATAAATTGCAAGAAGCCTGGGGAAACGTCCCTGTTCTGTATAGGGCAGTTTTGGCAGGCAGAGTAGGAACCAGCCATGAAGGGAAGTGTCAAAATGAGCATTTCACTTCTGTCATAGTGGGGCAGCTCAGGTCCTCTTTCAAAAGCAAAACTGGAAGCGCTCTATGAGCCACTGTGAAAGGACAGGTTCTATGTTCTAATCTATCTAATCCCTCAGGATATGGAGAACAGCTTCTTTATGAATGCAAACGACCAGGTGAGAGAGGTGTGCAGCCAGCTGGCAAAGGACCCTCACCTGAAAGGAGGCTACAATTCGATGGGCTTCTCCCAGGGAGGCCAGTTCCTGTGAGTTTACCTTTCTGATCCATTTCCAGGGGGTTCTGTAGGGTTTGGGGTTCTGATTTAAAACTCTTGTGAAGAGCAGCACAGATGGAAACAGACAAACCCCTTCCTACAGGCAGGAGCGCTCCAAAGAGGCAAGAACGCGTTTGCCTGGGGCCCTCCTCCACCAGGAAGGGTTAATTCTCTTTGCAAACCTTCCCCAAGCGCCCAAGCCCACACTGTGGCAAGCTGAGAGCTGTGGGAAGCTGTGAACCAGCCCCGGTGGCTGGCACGTGGAGCCAGCTCAGCACCTTCCTCTTCCCACACAGGCGGGCGGTGGCCCAGAGGTGCCCTTCTCCTCCCATGCTCAATTTGATCTCCATTGGGGGACAGCACCAAGGTAGCGTCCTGTGAAGCCCTCACAGCTCCTAAACCACCTTGAAGGGAGGGGGGGATTGGTGCTCTTGTTTTTTTACCTCTTCCTAAAATCTGACCATTTTCTTATGAATTACCCTGTCCCTTTGTTCTCCGAACCTCGTGGTCTGCTTGGGCCCAGTTGTCAGCAAACTTTGTTATCTTGTGTCTTGGTCTTGTTTGACTGGCAATGAGAAGGGGCCTTTGTAAGTAGATAATTTATTATCTGCATGGAATTCTATACTTTGGAGCACTTGGGATTAGTTGGGATTAGGCAGAAGAAACTACTAAGGAGGGAGCAAAGCCTTGGTGAAATGAAACCTTCTGGGTCACAAGGGTATTTTATAATCAGCATCTGGAAGGTTAAAGCTCCGAGGAACGGGAGGTGCTTTTTGCAGCAGATAAAAGGCAGTATGAAATGGTATTGAAGAGCTCTGCAGTTAAGAGGGGCTGGCAATGAATTTCAGATTCTCTCCCCTGAGAAGTTCCAGAGCTTGAGTCTATTTCTTTGTAGTGTAGTGGGAAGACTTGGAGGGAACCACCCCAGACCTCCTGGGAGCACAGCCGCTGAGCTGCCTGCTGTTCCTGCCTCTGCTCTCCAGGGCAATACCTTCAGCCCAAGAACCCCCTCCATTACCTCTGTAACTCCCGGGGTGGGAGGGCTGCCTGATGAGATTGCAGGATTAAAGGCTACCTGATCCCCTGGGTAATTCCTGCCGCTGCTCTGTAAGAGGGTGGTTCTTTACCAGCCAGAGGGATTAAGGGATTTCAGTTGCACGGCTCCGTTCCCCAGGCGTGTACGGCTTTCCACGCTGCCCTGGGGAGAGCTCCCATATCTGTGACTGGATCCGAAAGACGCTGGACCTGGGTGCCTACACACAAGCCGTTCAGGAGCAGTGAGTATATTCCTCAGGCTGCGGTAGCGGGGCCACGTTAGAAACTCTGGGTTTCTGTCTGATCTTTGGTTGCACCCTTTCCCAGCTTGGTACAAGCAGAGTATTGGCATGATCCGCTGAAGGAGGATGACTACAGGAAAAACAGCATCTTTCTGGCTGACATAAACCAGGAGAGGGTGAGGACCTGGGGTTTCCTTTGCAGGTGCAAAGGTGGTTTCCCTGTCTGTGAGCTTTCCAGGGACTTGGATCTGCTGTTGCTTTCCTCCAGGGCATCAATGAGACGTACAAGAAAAACCTGATGGCTCTGAAGAAGTTCGTGATGGTGAAGTTTCTCAATGATACCATGGTCGACCCCCCGATCTCTGAGGTGAGGCAGGCAGGCTGCTTCTGGGTGCTGCTTCAATGCTTGGCTCTGGTTTGTCCTTTGATGGCAGAACCTGAGGTTGCTGAGGCTGAGCCCAACCATAGGCCTGATACTGCAGGGGCTGGTGAGAGCCTCCTCATCTGGAACCCCTTCAGTAACCGAGTTCTTGTTTTAACTCCAACAGTGGTTTGGGTTTTACAGAAGTGGCCAAGCCAAGGAGACCATCCCGCTGAAGGAGACCTCGCTGTACACAGAGGTGCGTTCTGCTGGGGCTGAGGGCTCACTGCTCTTAACGTTTTATAGCATCCCTGGGGCCTTGGGGGGCTCTGACCCCCACAGCTCTGCTCTCCTGGGGCATCGCCTCCTCTTTCCAGCAGCTGTTTGGGAAGGCATTTCTGTCCAGGCGAGTTTGGGCAGTGGGAATTACAGTGGTGGTCTCATGCTTGTGCCTGGCTCAGGATCCCCTTCAAGCCTGTGTTTAACACACACTGCTCCTTTCTAAAGCCTTGCTGTACGTCATCCAAAATGCCTTTTTCCCCTCGATGAGGGGAAGCTTTGAAGAGCAGAGGTGGGACCCACCTGAGCCTGGCAGCCACTGCTGTTGCCACAACACATCAGCACCTTCCTCTGTGCCGGGTTCCCCATAGGAAGGCACCTATGGTCCTGCTTCCCTCCACAGGATCGCCTGGGGCTGCAGGAGATGGACAAAGCAGGGAAGTTGGTGTTCCTGGGGGTGAAGGGGGATCACCTCCACTTCTCCGAAGAGTGGTTCTACACCTCCATCCTCCCCTTCCTCCAGTGAGAGCACTGGGGGGGGTTCCAGCACTGTAGTTAAAGCAGCTGCTATGGGGTAATGGCACTTTCCATGTAGAGCCTGCAAGGATCCGGGGAAGGGGAGGAAGAGGGCCCTTAGCCCAGCAGCTCCAAGGGGCACGGTGGCACCTCTTATTAAGAGACCAGGATTTCTCTGGGTGGAACTGCACTCCCGTCCTGGTGCACTGAGCCTTGCCCTGGCTCTGAAGCCCTTTGTCCTGCATGGGCCTGGGTAAGTCTGCTCCAGAGGTTTCCTCTCCCCTTGCCTGTTCTCACAGGCCACAATGGCAGTATTAACTGAATGCACTAGTGCAAGAATTGAGCATCTCGGCAGGATGGCTGTCTGCAGAGCAAAGACATCAGAGCCCATCCTTCAGGACTGGGGCGGGGGGGAAAGGGGCAAGTTGAGGTGTTTCTGGGGGAAAAGGAGGGGTTTGCATTAAGCAGGTATTAACAGCTTGAAGTTTGCAACTAATGGCACTTTTGTACAGCAATCGGAACCAATAAAAACTTTAACCAACTAAAACCAGGTGAGATTCAGCAAGTACTCTGTGATGTGAGGTGGGGGGGGGTCAGGAAAGTCTGTATGTGCCCATGGGGAAAGCACACAGAGCACGTTGAGGAGCTCGTCCTGTGCCCCCAAAGAGCAGACAAGAGCCACTGTAATGAGCAAGTTGGCATTAACTTTATTCTATCTTCTGTATAATCTTAAGTACATAAGAAAGGTTTTTTCCACAAGCCTCAGGAGAAGACGAGTACAAGTCACAGGACAGTCTCAAAATAAAAAAAAAATTGCATATTTTTGTGGGGTTTTTTTTGTAAGTTTTGTACTAGAGAAAAAAACATTGACACTTTACAGAGGAAATGCATTTAAGATATGCTTATGCCACCCGAGGCGTTGGAAAAATGAAGGTCAAAGCACGTGCAGCTCCCTTTGTGGGCAGTACAGTACTGTGCCTTGGCTCCAGCGCTGCTCCAGGGCCCTGGAACAGGGGCTATGAGCTTCCACCAAAGGAAAGAGCCAAGTAACAGGGGGAGGGTGAGAGGATTCACTGTATGGGGACCGACTGCAGATGAGGAAGAGAGTGATGAACCGATGGGATCAGCTCACGTACTTACAGTCCTGCACTCCTGACCCTGGGCTGGAAAGGGACAGGCTCAAAGAACTGCCCTGGAAGACTGAACCTGAGTTCAGCTGCTCCAAGAAGGAAGCCCTGGAGTGAAGATTCCCCTGGGAGAGCGAAGAGCTCATGGAATATGAGGTGCTCAGCTCCAAGATACCAGCCAGGAGGGAAGCGCAGCCCCTGCGCTGCGCTCATCCTGTGGCACTGGTTAATAGAAAGCCTCCTGACATGGCACAACTGGAAATGCACTGAGCTAATAGGAATGATGAAAGAGAATTAGGGGTGGAATGCTGCAGCCCAGCTCCTCAGCCTTTGGTCCCACAAACCCATTCCCAATAATGCCACCAACTAGTACCTAGAGCTGGAATTAGCAGCTTCCAAGGACCTTCTCAAGACATCCACCATAGCAAGTGGGTCCTCGGGACCCTGACAGACACCGTTACTTGTTCAAAAGGGCACAACATTCCTCTCTCACGTGAAGAGTTTCCTTAAAAGCAATGTAAAAAACCCCAAACACCACCTCCAAAAGCCAACTGCCAGGACTGGCTGTGAACCTCACCATCAACCTGACTCCATCAATTGGTGCAGTGAGACCAGACAAGGGGGGGGAGGGAGGAAAGAGAATTCACCTTCCTGCTAATAGATGTGGACAATAACCGACCCAGTACCTACACCAAGCCCCAGTGCCGGCAGGCAGCTGTGTCTCTCGGGTAGAGGAGAAGCAGTTTGAGAGCAGAAAGGTACAAGAAACCTAAAAGAATCATCTGAAAGCAGATTTGTCCCACAGCAGGGCCAGGGGAGGACGTGAGCCTTGGAGCTTTTGTGCTTAGCCAGCGATTTCCGTCACAGTGGTAACCAACTTCTGACCGTTCCACACTGTCTTGAACTGTTCTGGGACAGGGAATTCAGTCTGCAGGGTAAAAATAGAAACCTATTGTTAGAAACCAGCTGGGGAAGGAGACCAGGAACTCCTCCCACTGCTTCAGACATTTCTTCCCTCAGATACAGGCTGTCCCCTCTCCTGTAGCACAAATGCTGCCTGTTCTGCCCCAGGGAGATCCTGAGGAAGCAGCAGCTCCCACTAACAGCAAGTTTCTTGCTATAAAGAGCAACCAACTTGATTTGCTGCTTTTAACATCAGATCCACAACCTCCACAAGCCAGAGCCTGGAGCTGTCCTTCCAGACCTTGCTGTAAGAGGTCTCAAAGGGGGCTCAGAGCACTCATCCTGCCCTGCGTGACACCAGGCCCCCGGAGCCAGCTCCATCCCGACACTTACGAAGTCCCCAGCCTCGGTGGGAATAAGGACGTTCATCTCGGATGACTTGGCACTGACGATCTCGCAGTCGAGGGAGCTCTTGCTCAGATACACGTGGCAGCCGTCTGTCTTGTTGATGGAAATCGTTGGCACTTTACCCATTACCTGGGGGCGGGCAAAGCACCAGTTAGAGGAGCGGTACCTGCACCCAGGCGACCACAGTGATCTTCTTTTTGCCCTTGCCTTCAAGGCAAGAGGTTTGAGCCCAACCCTGGATGCACCCCTGAGTTACTTCTTGGTTTGGTCTCTTTAGAACATACAGGGAACAGTGAGCACATCCCAAATCAGACACCAAACCTTGGATCAGAACAGCCTCTCCTGCTGGCCTCCTGCTTTGGCAGCCCTCCTGTGCTGCCCGCCTCACACAGACTCAGCTTCTAACCAGAGCCCTGAAGCAGCTTCAGTGAGGCACATTTCAGCCCTTTCCTAAGGGCTGGCCAAGCACCAGAATGTTCCTGTTCTGGAAATAAAGCTACCCAAGGAGGCAGATGCTACAGGCACCAGTTTGACAGCGCAAGGCTCCCACTGCAGGCAGAGAACAGGTCGCAGGCACTCACCTGAACTTTGATGTCCCTACTGTTTATGATCTCTACGATGCCCACCACGTCATCAAAGACCAGCCCTAGCTTCTTACAGTTATCTGCAAAGACAACACAGAGGAAGCCACGAGAAGGTTATGGAGGCTCACAGCAGCTCGCAGCAGCAGCAGCTCCTCTCGGGCCTTCTCCACTTACCGAGGGTGATGGAGTTGATCTTGCCTTTGATTTGGAGCGTGCTATTTGTGCACTTGAAAACGTACGCTACCTGCTTCAGCTCTGTGTCGCTGATTACCAGGTTAGTGGCATTCTCCTGGTTTTCCTGAAGAGGCAGGGAAGCACATTGTATTCCCTGAATGCAGACCAACTGCTCCATGTGAAGAGCAGGGCAGCGCAGGAGACCCTCCTCCTGCCCTGCTGCACAGCTCCCATCCCTCCCACCCGCTCATGCACTCACCACTCTCCACTTTTTGCCCTCTAATTCTAGCAATGCAGGTGCCTTTGGAGAGGTTTTGGGGGCGGGATTAGCATTACAGGCTGGTTTGGGAGCAGTGAAAGGTTTGGGTCCACTTCTCACAGGACCCCCTTGGTTCTTCAGGGCTGGATTCTTGTGGGTTTTCATGTCATCTGAAACATGCCTTAAGCCTGCAAGAGAAGTCACACCTGAGGTCCGGTCTCCTCCAACCAAGGGTCCAGCTTCACACACACCAGACGTGGGTGGTTACAGCAATCCCCACAATTCCATTGTCAAAATGCAAATGGAACTGGATGATCTTAAGGTCCTTTCCAAGCCAAACCGTTCTGTGATTCTATGATTACTGAGACTGGGCCTAAATTGAGGTCAAGCACAAGTGGCAGCAGTGAAAGAGGGAGCAAGAAGACTGCTGCAATATTGATGAGAACACAACAGAAGGCACCAGCTCTTCCACTTCTGCAGGAAAACCCCCTCAGCCAGGCACCTCACTGCAGTTTCTGACTGTCCCCATACACTGAGCAGCTAACACAAACAGGGAATGAGCTCTGTGCTGATGTGAATCGGTGCAGAACTGCACCTTCTCTACTGGCAACGTGCAGGAAGCTCTTTCCACTCCAGCCAGGGATTAATCTCTTGCCACGTGTGACAGATGAGGCTGAGAGATCCCAGCTGTGCTCCCTCTGTCCCTGTGAGCTCCTTCAGGGGTCCCAGCCTCTGCTCTGAGGAGATGCCCCCTTGTTTTGAGCAGGGGTATTGAGGGAGAGCAGCAAAACAAGGCCTCCCAGCACAGGCATCCTGGCTCGTGGATGCCCTCCCTCGGGTCCCTACTTCACCTACCAGAGGTGATGCCTTCGCCCCGGTTGATCTGGGCGAACAACGCGGAGCGGGAGGCAGCGTCGTCAGCGCTGGAGCTGCTGGGGGCAGGAGCAGGAGGCGGAGGAGGACCCGGGGGTGGAGGCGCAGCCCCCGCGGGGGGAGCAGACGGTGACTTGGTCCCTTCTGTGGCTACAGGACCCTGCAAGAGGCCAGCAGGGGAAAGGCAATTGCACAAGTTCCGCGCCTGCTGCGGTAACCCCGCAATCCTCCTCTCGGAGCCTCCTGGGCTGCGGCACTCACCGTTTTGCTCCAGGTCAGCCCCGTGGTGTGAAACTCTTTGATATAAGCCTGCAGCTCTGTCCAGATGCTCAGATAAGCTTTCACCCAATCCACTTGCTTTTTATCTCTGAGGACACAAGGAGATCGTGAGGAGCGACCAGGTGCATTTGCCATTAAAACCCAAGGACTACAAACGGCTCTTTACATCCCTCCACCCCTCAGCTACAGGCAGGACCCGGCCGGGCCAGCCCAGCAGCTCACACCTCCAGCACCGTGCTCTAGGTTCAGCATTCACCCTGCACCTGCAGGCAGGAGGCCGCAGGCTGCTCTGCACTGAGACCATTTATAACTGAGGAGTCCGGTGCTTCCAACAAGACCCATCCCCAGTGTGCTGCCCTGGGAAACAATTCAATGATGGGAATGCTGAGACAGGAGCAGTGACAGAGATTCCAGCTACAACAGGAATACAAGGAATCTTGTCCCTAAGGATCAGGAAAGAACAGCTAAGTAAGGCTCTGTAAATATACCCTGCCTTTAAAAAGAACGAATCCAGGACCAAGGCAGCTGTAGTTGGATACTGGAGCAGCCCCTACATACCCAGTTAGTTGTGTTCCATGGCATCTTTAAGGAAGAAGGTGAACTTACACATCCTTGTACTCCTTGAGGATCCGGTTGGTATAAAACATGGCAGCATCGGTCATTTCCTTCACATAAGGACCAGGCTTTGGAGCCTAGAGGAGAAAGAACACATTGGCACGGAACAGCCCACCAGGGAGCCGGACTTCTCCCACCAGCCCAAGGAAACCACTTCCCGCTGGACTCCTCACCATGGCCACCCAGCCCAGGGCAGGGATGCTCTCGCTGACGGCTGATAAGTGGTTGAAGAGTTTGCTACCACGGTTCTTCTCCCTGAAGTTCTGCACCACCTGGATCTGCTCCGAAATCGGTTTCAGAAGCGATGAGAATGCATTCTGCAGGACAGGAGGGATGATGAGAACGTTACTATTGCTCTGGAATGGGCTGCTCTGCTCAGGTGAGAGTTACTCAGAGGAAGACTCTGACTGTTACAGCTCCTGTCCAGGCTCGGCCCTCCCCATGAGCCACACTCAGCCCCACAGCCTCGCTCCTCCAGGGCTGAAGTCAGAGCTCCCAACTGGATTGGTACAATGGGAGTACGCCAAGAACCGTGACTCATGTTCCATCCAAGAGGCACTGACAAAGCCCGTTAGCAACGGGGACCAGAAATAGCATTTGCCTTTCCTGGGTTCTTTTGCTCCAAGACAGTTTGTCAAAGTTTTCCTCTCCTTTAGAAGCCCTCAGAGGTCCAAGGCAGGATCTTGCCTTTTGGGACCTACAGCCTGCGCGACAATGGGGGTCGTGCCATTTCTCAAGTCACCCCATCAAGCTGGACTTCAGGATTGAAGCCAATGCTCCTCAAGCCAGTCCAAGCCTTTCATATCTGGATGATAAGAACTGTGTCTGTGTGGTGTTCACCTGGAATATTGACTGGGTGTGCTTGGAAGTCTGAGGGCAGAGCAGCCAGTTCCAGACTTCCAGAGATGCCTCGGGCATCTTTGCTTTCCTTTAAGCTCAGGCAGTCTCCTGCTGGTGGCAGCAGTGAGGGACCAGTTTGGGCATAACTTGCTTTTCAAAGCCTTGGCTTTTCCTTTTGATGTCCCCTTCCACCGTTTCCATGCAAAGAGAGGTTCTGAGCCCCAGTGGCCAGGCTCCACTTCCAGAAGCTCCAGCCCAGCACCACCGTCAAAAAACAGGATGGGCAAATTCTTCACCACAAACAATGCCAGGTCATACGTTTTGCATTTGACCTCACAGAGCACTGTGTTCAGTTCTGGGGTCCTCTAACATAAAAAGGACATGGAACTGTTGGAACAAGTCCAGAGGAGGCCACGAGGATGCTCAGGGGCTGGAGCACCTCCTGTATGGAGACAGGCTGAGAGAGTTGGGGCTGTTCAGCCTGGAGAAGAGAAGCTGCATGGAGACCTCAGAGCAGCTTCCAGTGTCTGAAGGGGGCTATAGGGATGCTGGGGAGGGACTCTTCATTAGGGACTGTAGTGATAGGACAAGGGGTAATGGGTTAAAACTGAAACAGGGGAAGTTTAGATTGGATCTAAGGAAGAAGTTCTTTACTGTAAGGGTGCTGAGGCACTGGAATGGGTTGCCCAGGGAAGCTGTGAATGCTCCATCCCTGGCAGTGTTCAAGGCCAGGTTGGACAGAGCCTTGGGTGACCTGGTTTAGTGTGAGGTGTCCCTGCCCATGGCAGGAGGTTGGAACTGAATGATCTTAAGGTCCTTTCCAACCCAAACCATTCTGTGATTCAATCTGGCTGCTCCAGAAGTGACAAGGCTCCTGCAAACCAACCTGCACAAAACCCTGCACTAGATTAAGCTTGTGTGTGGTTCATGGTCCCTGATTTACACAAGGTGTCAGTGGCATTTGTAAGCAGATTCCCAGCCCAGAGGCTATGCAGAGCAGCGCCCCAGCAAGCCTGGTGAAAGGGAAACAACCTCCAACGCCGAGTTTGGGGAAAGAGATGCAGCTGGGTTTCACAGGGAATAGAAAATTAGCACAGAAATCCAGCTACTGGTAACAGGAGAAGCCATCACTGAGCCAGATCATAACTGCCAAGAAAAGCAAGGTGGGATCCTGTTGCTCAGGATAAACAGTTCTCAGCAGGGAAAAGCCAATGCATTTGGGATCAGATTCTCAGCCATGCATCCTGCAGAGAGGCAGCAGCCCAGGGTATAGTGTTAAATTACTTGCTAAGGACAAATCGATTCTCAAAGCCCAGCCACTCAGAGGCCATTCAATAGAGAGGAGCGCCTGTTCTCCTTCAGGCTCACATAATGAAAAGCACACTCTACACAAATCCCCCCATGGCTCCTGGCCCAGACAAGTGTCTGTCTGCAGGCTGCATCTCAGGGAACAGCCATTGTGCAGTGCTGGTGCCAGGTGCCACTGGAGACAGGCACCACGAGACGACACTCAGAGGCTGCTCAGCTACAGGAACCGTGCTGCTCCAGTGCCTGGACAGTGCCAGGTCTGCAGCTCCCAGAATGAACCTCAGGAATTCTGCTCAGCAGTGGTGAGCATCCGGAGCAGTTCTTGCTTTCAGCAAGCACCACCTCGTGCTGCGAGCGTCTCCAGCCCTCCTCCAGTTCCCCTTTTGGAGCAGCTGTAATGGCCCAGGTTCCCCTGTGCTTGCAGCCGTGCCCAGCTCCGAGGTAAGAGCATAAGGGCTTTATGAGAAGTGATTTCCCACACTTACCTCTGTTGGCTGCTGATGTTGAGATGCCATCACCAGGAGAGCCCTCTCGCTCATCAAACCCGCATGAACCATCTCAGCCTAAGAACAGAGAGAAACATGAGGGAGCTTCCCTCGTATCCAGCGTAGCGCTGGGCCGTTCAAGCTCCTGCTACCCCCAGCTCCTAGTCTGTAAGAAAGCAGCTTGCTGGAATCAGAGCATATATTCATGGAGACACCCATCCTCAGAGTGCAATAGCTCTCAGGCTGGGTAGTTCACAGGCCTCTTTTAAAGGCATGGACTCTAAGGAGAGCTAGACATCTAACTACCAAAGGTTGCAAGGAGGAGGTTTTATTCGTCATGTGTATGTAAAGAGAAATCTGCTAGGGGTTATCTGGGCATCTGCATCTGCCCTGAATCCCCAGGGCTTATAAACCTCCTAGAATGCAGCACTGAAGGAATGTTTATAGTGTTGTCAGCAAACACTGACAGCACATTTGGCCCATAACAGCCCTGAAGGACAAGCAGCACCTATGTGAAGCAGAGAGAGAAGAACACGGGTCCTTACATGCTTCTGCACATCCCCACCAACTTCTTTGCTGATCCTGATGTATTCAGCTACTGGGCCAGCCAGGAGGGCATCGAACGCCTGCACGTACTGAGCCACTCCTGCAGAGAAGGAACCAGAGCACAGGGATCAGCGAGAGGCACTGGGCTGAACCTCACCCAGCTCCCATCACCCACAGGCAGGGCTCAGGCTGAAGCACGCAGCTGAGCAGGGGAGCTGCAGGCACAGGAAGTCCTTATCTTGGCAGCACCGTAACCGCAGCAGGATCTGCTGCATAACTCAGTTCCCCTCTGCACAGGCAGGCCCTGCAACAGCCCCTGCACACCCAGCCCATGCAACAGCCCCTGCACACCCAGCCCATCCAACAGCCCCTGCACACCCAGCCCATGCAACAGCCCCTGCACACCCAGCCCATGCAACAGCCCCTGCACACCCAGCCCATGCAACAGCCCCTGCACACCCAGCCCATGCAACAGCCCCCGCACACCCAGCCCATGCAACAGCCCCCGCACAAGCACTGCAACAGCCACTGCTGCGGTTCAACTCTGCCACAGCTCCCAGCTGACACTTCAGCACAGGGACTCCCATGGGATGATGCTGCTGGGGAGGTGCTGAGGGCCTTACCTTTGGAAGAGCCATCTCCACACATGCCAGGCCCTTGGCACACCGTCTCCAGGCGCTCCACAGCCTTCTCCAACCGCTCCACCAGTCTTTCCATATCTAGCACCGTCCACAGCCTGCACAGGCAGAGGACAATTGCTTGCACCCTCTGAAGGATGAAACTCAAGACACCAAACGTGGAAGAGGGTTTTTATCAGCTGCTCTGGTGCAAGCTCTACCAGTTCAGAAGGGTAATTTCTACCTAGCTCTGCGTCCCAGTGACAGCAGAGTACCCTCACGTTAGCAAGGACATCTGGATTACTCACAAAGCCACCCATAAAGCTACCTTTTATTGCCACAGCCACTCCTTACTGGTCACACAGTTCCTACTCCAGTCAGTGAAAGAACTTCTTGCACATATAAGAATACAAAACTTCCATCTCCTAACCTTGTATCGACACCACTCAATAAACCAAAGGTGTGCTCAGCATCTCACTGCAGTCAGCACTTGGCCAAAGCCCAGCTGTGACCATAGAGCACAACTGCTTCAGGTTAGAACTGGGGGGGCTTCATTCTGCAAATGCACCTGCAGGGACCTCCTGGAGCCCTGAACTGCTCCAAGGAACATCTCTAACCTTGGCATCACTTCAGTGCAGGCCATCAGCGTGCCCAAGGAGCCTCCCTGGCACCCGCTGCCATGTGCAGCTGCACCAGTGAAGGCGGCAGAGCGGCCTCTGCCACAATGGGCCCCTGTTCCTCCTCCTCCTCCACAGGCAGTGCTGAAGCACAGAACCTCCTCTGCAGGCACTGCGCAGGAAGGAGGTTGAGGGGCGCGAGTCCTTCGCAGAGTCTCATCTGGAGAGGGCTGGAGCCATAAACTCCCCATTCACTACTGCTCTGCAGAGCCTCTGCCCCAGGGAGCAGGACAAGGCACGCTCCAGGCGCACTCATGCACGGGGAATGCAGGGGGGGCAGGCAGCAAGTCACCAATCCCATTTCCATCTTATCACCGCTCATCGGAAGGTTTTACAACGTGAATCACAATTATGGCCTGGCCACAGCTTCCTTCTTACTGCAAGAGCCCAAAACCCTGCCTGGAGGAGCACGGCCCTCCCAGCATACCCAAAAAGGGAGGCAGGGTTTGCCTGCAGGAACTGATGCAGGATCTCCCTCGGAAACGCCAGCTGAACTTCTAGGGAGGGTCCTGCTTTTGCTCATGAGCCCTCTCGGCCCTGCTCCAAAGTTCTCACCCCGCTTCCCGAGGATGTGGGGCTGATCCAGCATTACTCACTGATGTCACAAGACAAACAAGGCCGTTTCCACCCCGCTTTCGTCTGCTCGCGTCAGAAGCGGCAGCAGCACTGCTGGGGGGCTGGGGGAGATGAGAGATGCCAGCCCCCCCTTTCCAAGGGGAAGAGCGCGGTTTCCTCCTCTGCGCAAGAGTGAGCCAGAGGATGCGCTGCGCATGGAGCTGCACGGCAGTGACCGGATGGCTTCCGGGCACACAGAAAGTTCAGAGAGGCCAAAACCTGTGGGCAGTCACCCATGTCATCACCAGCCATGAGGGCCTCCTTCCTTCGGAGCCCTGTGCTCCTGAGCACAGGCGCATCGGTGCTGCCGCAGCCGAGGACGATGCATCCAGAATGGGGCTCACGTCTCCAAGTGGGAGCGCAGCCAAGAGCGGGGTTCTGCCTCCCCCGCACACCACAAAAAGGGTGGGTTTCCCCCCTTGCACAGAGCCACCTGTTAAGGAAATGCTTCGAGAAAGCAGCGAGGGAAAGGGGTGCAAACGGGGCTCCAGGAAGGGCACCAGGTTTATGGAGCGCCGGGCAGCCGAGGCTGCTGCTCTGCACCACCGATCCCCAGCACATTCCACACGAGGCTCTAATCTGATCAGCCCCATTACCGAGTCACAAACTGCATTGCAAATCAGGATTACGAACCAGAAAGTCCAGATGGAAAGCTGCTTCCTACCAGCAGCAATAAAACACGCTGCTGTGAGGAGCGTATCGCATCCGTTTTGGATGCGCTGTCGGGATTCATGTCCTTCTGCAAGAAAGAGGTCCTTGAGAGCCAGGTTCCTTGCTGTTTGACACGGCCTTCCTGGGTTTTCCTGCCCGAAGGCACGAGCTCGCGTTGCTCGACACCAGCCTTGTGTACCTGACGCTATCTGCCCAATGGTGAACTCCTTTTCCTTTCTGTTTCATGGGCAGCATTAGGACAACTCACAAGATAAATCACTCGGTCAACTGGCAGCAAAGCCAGAACTAACTGCAAGCAGCACAAAGTCCTTGAGCAGGCAGCTCTATCTTGGTTCCTCCTTGCTAACACTACCTTGACTCACCCTTGCTATGCCCTTTCCCCCGTGGATGCAGCTTTCTGCTACCTACACACCCCTGTGGAGTGAAATAAAGAGCTTCAGATGTAACTAACCTCCACAGGCAGAGTCTGCAAGCCAGAGAGGTTAACATTTAGCTAGGGAAAGAAAGATCACAAGGCAGACCTGCCTGGGCTCCTCTAAACAGCGTTGTGTCTATCGATCACTTTGAACGCAAGGTAATCGGTCAGTACCAACACGCTGCCTTTGGGGCTCTCAGTACAGTGCACATCATCAGCTCCCATTTGCCTTCTTTAAAGGGGAAGCTGAGACACAGGTCACTGAAGCCTCATTTCTGCTCAGCACATCATCCTGTGCTCAGGAGGAAAGAGAAAAGCATTCAAGCTTCACCACGCTGCCAGGAGACAGCAGTGGGGCCGAGAGGAAGCTCTCTTTTGGGACTGTAAAACAGGATTTAATCTAGGTCTGGTTTAAAGTCAATTGAACTTTGATTACCAGTGGAGCGGAAGCTATGGACTCGCAGCAAACACGTGTCACCCCGGGCCAGAAAGCCCATTTGTTTTCCTAGCACATCAGGTTAATTTATTACGTCGCCTTTATCTCTGTCAAAGCTTGGGAACGTGGGTTTGAACATCCTGTACCACAAACAGGCTTTTATCCACGCCTGCACCCTGATGATCAGAGCATCGAAGGGAAGGCACCAGGTACCCAGAGCAGACCCTGCACCACGGCACAGTACGAGGAGTTTCCTGCTTGGAGAACATCAAGGAGCCGGCACATCCAAAGGCTCCTCAGAGCAGTGAGCGAGTTCACACCAAACAGGCAGAAATGAAATGCCTCCGGTTGCCTGGGAGAGCGCATGAACCCGAGCCCTCCCTCAGGCGTTCTGGAAGGCACAGATAGCAGTTTCACAGCCGAAGCCAGCCCAACCTACGCCTCTGTTCAGATTCAGCTTTTGTGCAGCCCAGCACACGCTGTCGGCAGCACGAAATCTGCATCAGCTGCTTCCTGTTTCGACAGGCAAAAGACGGGATCGAGATGGGACAACTAAATTAGGAACATACCACGGTTTGTTTCGGAGCTGACACTGGGATCTCTCAGGGGATCAGCAGCCGGATGATTTCCAACATTTCCCTTTTCCGAAAGCCCAAAGAATTCCTTTTTCAACAGTTCAGCTCATTAAGGAAGGAATTACTTGCAGCGAGACGGGACTCAACTGCCTGAATTTGGTCGGGTGACAGGACCAGCCACGAGCACAGGACAGCTATTGCCATCCCAGCGGCTGCCAGGGCAGACCTCTGCTGCCCGCGGCACACTTGTGACACTGCTCCAGACCCATGGTGCCTGCGGCTGGTATTTCACAGCTACTTTATCTAGAAACCCAAAAGTGCGTAAAGAAAATAGCACAATCCATCTGGACCCTCTTTAACTCCCCCAAATACCAAATCCTGCCCAAGTCATTAAAACTGGGATTTGGGATTTCTACTCGAACATTAGGAGATGGTTAAAGCATCGTCAAAGCAAGCACAAGGGCTCTTTTTGCATCCCAATGATACAAAATGAGAGGTTTGCACTTGCCAGACTCCCCTCATTCCCATTCCCTGTCAGCCCAATGAATCCACCAAGGAAGTAACTGAGGATCCTGGATCTAAGCTAAAGTGGACACGGTACCAAGCTCTGTGTCAGGAATCCAGAGACATCCGAACCCTGGGAGCATCCCTACCCAGCTGCGCTGCTCAGGCTTGGCTGGACTTTGCTACACGAATAACGGGGGGGGGGGGGGGATTTTTGGCTTTCAGAAAGCTCAGGAATACCGCAGGGACACGAGGATGGCCTCAGGAAAACTCCGGGAACACATCAGCTTCCCGATGCCAGCTTCCCGGTTTTAGCGATGGGCATCGACAGCCCAGGCCTTGCGAACTGCAGACCCCGACATGCAAAACCCCACGACCTGAAGCACGAAACATCCATGGGATTTTTCCCACTTTGCTATCCCAAGAACCAGCGCAGTCGCACCTTTACCCTGGCCTAACCGCAACCGGAACGCAAAAGACGGCAGAGAAGCAGCCACAAGCCGAGGACAGGAGCGACCCCCGGGACCAGCAGAGACCCCGTGTTCGGGAGCATCCATGCTCCGGGCTCCAGCAAACCCCCCCCACTGCAAAGAGCTGCCCGCCCCATCCGAGCACACGCGGCTCCCGGCCGGACCGACAGCCCCCCCCCCCCCCCCCGGGAACCGCCCCGTCACCGGGGACAAGCGGCCTCGCAGAGCTCGGTACCCCCCTTGCCAGATGCAGGCGGGGGCACCCACGGGGCCGGGCCCCGCGGTTCACTCCACGCAGGAAGCCGCGGAGAGGCCCGGTCACGGCCCCGGAGGGGAGCTCTCCCCGCTCCGCCACCCAACGAACCCGGAACCGAGGCGGGTACCGGAGCCCCGCAGCCGGGCCGGATCCTCCCGCCCCCCCTGCGCCCGCCCCGCGGTCCCGGTCCCGGCCTCACCTCCGCTCCCGCCGCGCTCCCGCTCCGCCGCCGCCCCGGCGCCGCCCAGCACCCCCCGCGCCCGCCGCTTCCGGCCCCCGCCCCGCGCGCCGGAAGTGCGCACGGCGCGGCGGGGGCGGGGCGGAGCTTCGGTCAGACACCGCCTTGCGATTGGTGGGAAGGGTTGTGGGCGGGGTCAGAGAGGAGGAGGGGTGTGGTCAATGGGGGGCGTGGTCTCATTGGGGGGCGGGGCCATGTGGGAGCTGCCGCCGAGGGAGGGGAGGGGTCGGATGGGGCCCGAGGCCACGGGGAGGGGCTCTGGGGTCCTCGGCCTGCCCCGGGCCCCGCAGAGGGGCTGTGACCCCCATCGGGGGCAGGCAGCGGGGGGGGGGGGGGGGGGGGGGCTCTCGGAGTCCTCAGCGTGTCCGGGACCCCCGAGAGGCGCCGGGGGTGTTTCGGGGTGCTGGACCCTGGTGCTGTGCGCAGGAGGTGGCTGCCGCCGCTGCTCCGTGCAGCAGAGATGCTTCTGCTGTGGGCGTGCGCTGGCTCGTCCCCGGCATCAAAACCTTCCTAGAGGGCTCCCGTGCTTAGGGATAGGGAGCCCTTTGTGCTCGGACCCTCTTTGACCCGAGGGTCTCAGAGCGCTCAGCAGACGCTGGGTAAATGTTGGCGTTGTCGCGGCTTTGGTGCTGGAGAGACCGAGACCAGGGCGGTCAAGGGCAAAACAACCGGGAGCCAGGCGGAGGTACCCGGGGCCAGCCCGGGGTTATCCCCACCCAGCGCCCCGCGGCTGCTTCCACCGTCAGGGCAGGGTTTGCTCTTCAAAGGTGCCTGTGCCGTGGTCAGAGGAAGGGCAGCGGCTCCCTCCTGCTGCAGGGAGCTGGGCCTTGGGGTCCCCGCAGGGGCTTGGAGCTGCCGTCGGGTCTGTGAGCACAGAGCCCCTGAAGCCGGGCCACGTTGACGGGATGGGAAGGAGGAGGAGGAAGCGCGCTGAGCTCGGCCGCCTCCAGCACCGCTTCCTGCCCGCTGCTCCGTTACCATAGATGGTCACGTCTGCCGCTGCGGAGCTCCCAGCGGACACCCAGGCTCCGTCTGCGGGAGCCCAACCGAGGGCAGCAGGAGCGGGATGCCCGGAGCGTGGCTCTGCTGACCTCTAGTGAGGCGGCTCCTGCTGCTCCGAGCTCCCTGCGAGCTGCAGCAGCGCCCGAAGCCCTCGGAGGGTTTGATTCTTCAGCACAAAGAGTTGGGTGTCCCCTTGGTGCAGCCCCGGGCTCCCAACCGCTGCCCGGGCAGAGCGCAGAGCCTGCACCATTGTCCTCACATCCTCCCTCCCAGTTACAGAGGAGCCAAGCAGCTCCCTGCAGTCACTGGTGCTGTTTGTCTGATATCCTGGTTTCTTGCCTCATTTTCCACCCTGCCAGCGCTTGATGTGCTTCCTGCAGCCGTCAGACGCGTCTTAGGATCAACTGACTTGATGCGAAACAAAGATACAACTGCCTCTTTGGTCTTCAATGACTTAGACTCCACAGCATCCTACCGCAGTCACAGCAGTGACCAGACACATCCTGCCTCCTGGTGCAGGGGCCGTGGGGATCCCGCTGGGCCGTGCAGGCAGGAGCTGTTCTCTCAGCTGCATCCGTGAGGAACTGGAACTAAAGGGGAGGGAGAGCTCTGCTCACCGGCCCCATGCCCGTGTGTTTGCTTCTGGGGTGGGTCCCTTCAGCTGAGCGTGGTTCCTGGAGGAACAAAGACCAAGTTCCTGGTAAGGCTGGGTCAGAACTGCTGCCTGTTTACAGAAGGACTGGAAACCACGTTGGTGCTCTGGGGGTTCCCGGTACCTATGGACCATGCCCAGCACTGTCCTGGCTCTCGGGAAAAGCTTACAGCTTCCTTGTGCTGCTGCCAGGTGGTTTTGGTGCCTTACTCCAAGCACCGTAGGGGTATTTCCTTCTGATTTAGCCCCAGAAAGGCTGCAGGAAACCACCCCACTGCTCCATCCGCCTCTGTTCGTGTTGTGCGGTGCCTCGGCCGCTTCCATCCTTGGAAAGGATGGGTTTGCAAAACACTAACCAAAGCCCACCCCAAGGGGCCGGCAGCCTCCGGTCTGTGTTTGCAGAGAGGGTGAGTGACCCCATGCAGGTGGCACAGACAAGGTGAGCGTGGGGACAGCCAGGAACACCTCTGTCCTGTGCAGCTGGCCTGGGAGCAGCGTGCCAGGACCATGGACCTGTCCGCTGTGACCCACTGCCCGGCGCCTCTCTTTGAGGCTCTGGCATTCCTGCTTCTTCCCAGAGCTTCCCAGGCCGACTTCCAGCTGGATCTGTTCCCTGATGGAGTGCACCAGCACAGCAGGGTGGCTGCACTGTGAGACACCCCTTTACGTGTGAGCCTGTGCTTGGTTCAGCTGGAAGCGTCTGTGACACCAACACTGCTGCAGCGTGGAGCACGGGTCCTTCCTCACCCATCAATCTCTCCTACTGCGAGATAAACCCCAGGCTTTGTGCCCTTTCCCTGAGGATAAGGAGGGGGTTATTCCTCACCCTCTGTAAGGAGAGACTTTTCACACTGCCATTTATCCCTCATAGGGTAACCAGACACAGCGTGGCCACTCTCAGCTCAAGGCTGTCCCTCCCACTGCCTCAGCCTCCTGGCACAGCCACCCTTGGTGACAAACAGAGGAGGTAAGGTGGGTGTTGCAGGTTCCTGTGCTGCCCTTTGGAGGCTAACACTGAGATTTGCTTGGTTTTTAGCCTTCAGGGGACACAAGAGCCCTGGGGTTGGGGTGAACGTGTCTGTGCCCCATCACCTCCCAGCCCCTCTTCTGCCTTCCTCCAGCACATCCATTGCTCATGGCCACAGTACAGGGCAGCACCCTCCTGAAGACCCCCCCCCGAGACCTTTGTGCTGCAGGAGGCAGAGCTGCTCCCAGTGCAGGCTCAACTCCGTGCACTGGGAGTGCTGGCACCCAGGCTCCCCAAGAGCTCAGGGTGAGACCTGCAGCTTAACCGGAGAGCATGGGGTGCACCAATGTACTCTGGTGTCAGTGGAGGGGTGCCTGCAGCAGCCTGCGTGCAGAGCAAGCCCTGGGTGCTGGCACCTGCACCTCTGTACAGTGAAAGGCTCTTTCCCTTGTGAACAAAAGGGAACAGAAACCCCAGCACTGCTCCAGACCCAGGAGAAGGCTGCCCAAACCCCTGGCACCGCACGGGTAACCCTAATCCAGCCTCTTAAAGCCCATCAGCTGCAAATCGGGGCTGACTCCCAGCACCCGCACAAGGGCAGCGCAGCCCCAGCCCATCTCGCGTTAGGGCACCAGCTCAGCACCCGGCTGACCCCCCCCATCTTCCATCTCCTGCCTTGGATTTCACCGTGCACCAGCTCCAGCCATGGAACCGCAGCCCTGCAGGGAGCAGCCGGACACTGGGGTGCATTTGCTCCATGAGGGTTCGTGTGGAATGAAGCCCAGCACAGCTGCTGCTGGCGCTGGCTGGAGGCACAGGCAGCATCTCCCCTCAGCTCTGGCCTCAGAGGCTTTCTTGGTGCTGGCAGTGAGAGCCCTCTGCAAGCACAGCTGAGGCAAGAGGCAATCTCTGCTTCAAGGCTGGAGACCTGCCCAGGGCTCAGCGCTATCAGCTCCCAGGGCCATTTTTCCACCCCCCCACCTCTTTTAACAGCCTCAAATAGAAGAGGTGCGCTCAGGGTGGAATGTCTGGGCTCCGATTCAAGCCGTTTGGTTCTAGTCCCTTGAGCTGGCTGCAGAAAAAGCCCCATCAGAGATTCCTTGTGAGCCCCACATCAGCAGACCCCGAGCGCTGCTGGAGCCCTCTGAAAGGGAAAGGCAGCAGCAATCTTTCACCCACACCCCTCAGAGGCAGCCAGGGCAGGGGTCAGAACACACACAGCAGGCTTGAGTCCTGTGCTTGGCTGGACGCTGCCTTCCTCCTCCTCCTCCTCTCACAGAGGACACACACAGCTCCCACCTGCCCTGCCATTGACAGCTCTCCCTTGTCCCCCCCCTTGCTTTGGGCTGTGCCTTGGTCCTATCTGCAAGCCCCATCCTGGGGGTAGCAGGGGACACCCCGGCCATGGCTCTGCTCAGCACAAAGCCAGCTCCCACCCGCCCCGCTTCATCCCTTTGCTTTTTTTCCATGACCCATGCGTGGTGGCAGCGTGGATCCCGCTCCCACATTCCCAGCTCCGGGCTAATCCTTTCCGGCTATTTTTAAACCCCCATCCTCATTCTAGTCCTTTGTACCCAAACATGGAACAAAAGCTGAGCCCCAGACCCCCGCTCTCAGCTCCAAGCTCTGGCCCCACAGATTTCTTGCTGTGACAAATGTACTTCACAAAAGGCACCAGCCCCGTCCCCCAGCACCGTGCCCATGGGATGGGACACAACCGGCGCAGTCCCCTCACCCCGGGGTTGCTGGGGGCTGCTGTACCCCTGGAGCATCCTCCTTGCTCTCTTTCCCCTCTGCATCGCAGGGGTGCAGTGCTCCCGTGGAGCAGGGCTCGGTGCTCTCCCCATTCCTGCTGCGGGATGAGGAATGCAAGAGCAGGGTACAAACACCCAGGGCCCAGCGCCCTGCCCCGGGAGAGCGCACCCAGTGCCACCCACAGCCCGCATTCCCCGCTCCACAGCTGCCTCTCCCGGTTCCAGCCCCGGGGCTCACAGGCTCCGCTGGCAGCACTTGGGTTTCATTCCTCCCTCCTCTCCTCTCCTCCCCCGTTCGCTCTTGGAAAGGAGGAAAAGAATAGAGCCTTTGTTGGGCTGTCGCAGCAGCAAAGGCACCGAGCGAGGACTGCACGGGGTAAGGGGCTGCCGGGCACAGCCGCCTGCCTGGATTATGGCATTCCTGTGCCTTTGACTCGGGAGAAGTCAGCCCTGCCCCTCAATGCTGTGCAAAGGGACCCTGGGCTTGGGGACAAAAGAAATGCTCCAGACCCACGCTGCTGGCTTCCCGTTTTTATGTAAATTAATATTAATAGGTCCTCGAGTTCCGTCTCTGTACACATATATACAAATAGGGAATGGTTCCGTATTTACATCATTAAGTTAATTAGGATCTATAAAAAAGAACAGCTTTCCAAATTGGTGTCCTATGTACAGACAGCAGAGGTGAGCCCACGTCCTTGGCGCGGTCACATTGACAGTGTAATGTACACTAACCATTACCGCCGGTCCCACAGGCATCGGCCCCACAGCAGCCAGGCACCGACGGGCACAAGGATCCCGCTCCAGGCTTTTCCTGCTCCCCGGGACCCAGCAGGGAATCGTGCTTCTGTCTCATGAGGCACGCAGCTCCCCCAGGGTCTATGCGTGTAATGTACACTACCAGCGCTCTGTGGATCCCGGGGAAGGACACGGATCTCGTGCTCGGGTTGTGGATGCTCCTGGGTCCCCCGGAGAGCCCCGGCGCGGCTCACACGATGCTGGCCAGTTCTGTGTTATCCGACTCGGAGCTGCTGTTGCTCTCCTCCCTGCGGGATAAGGGTTGGGAAGGAGGCACGGAGTGAGCCTTGGAGCAGGAGCTGCCTCCGAGCTCAAGAGGAGCAGTCCCCACACGGGTTTCCTTTAGCAACCGGGGGCGGGTTCCCGTTGATCTCAAGCACTTCACGCCATCACTTTGGAAGTTGGGATTGGGAAAACCAGCCGGGCCATCCCTCACCCCACCACCCACAGGTCCTGGAGGATTCCCGGCCAAGTCACAGTGCATCCCAACCAGTCTGGGCCTGATCCTGCTCCCACACGCCCCGCTGGCGTGCAGCGCCCCATAGCACGGGCACGTGCTCACCTCAGGTCCTGCAGGGCTTTCTTGTTTTTCCTCCGCTTCTCCTCATCGATGGGGTACAGCTTGAACAGGAGCAGGCCCAGCAGGATCAGTCCCACGGGCACGGCCGACACCAGCATCTTCAAGGTGAAGTTCACATCGCTGGGCTGCGAGCAGCCCCGGGTCTGGTACCCTGCAAAGCTGGGGACAGAAAGGTACCTTCAGGCAAAGGAAACTGAGTTTGTAAGAGATTAGCTTGTCCCTGCAGGCAGAGATACAGAGCCACAGTGGGATTTAGACCCCCCCCATTTCTCTCCCAGTCCCTGGGAAGCAGGGATGCCTGGATGCAGGGGTGCAAGGCTTCCTGCCCTCAGCTCCCATGCAAGAACTCACTCTAAGCTGAGTGTGGAGATGCCCAGGGAGACGCCAGAGGTAAACTTGGTGAAGAAGACATAAAAGGAGAAGAAAATGGCTTCGTGGCCATGGGAGTCAGGATGCTGCAGCTTGAAGTCATCTATGACATCCGGGAGCATGGACCTGTGCAGACAGCAGGGTGGTGAACACTAGGATGGAGCCAACAAAGCGTTTCCTCTCCCTGCCGAGAGGATTTCCCTTCATGAGCTCTATCTTGGGCTGAAAACATCCCGAAAAGGCCTCCAGGGATTTCCAACCACTCCAGCCCTGGAAGCCCCTCACGCAGCACCAGGACCTCGCACTCACCAGGGCAGGAGGAAGGCGGCTGCGACGCTGATCCCAGCTGCAACAGCCACGATGTAAGTGACGAAGAGGTTACTGTCCAGGACAACCACCATGATGAGGAAGGGGATGGCAGACTGGAGAGGGGACACAAACCAGGCTGGCATCAGCAGTACCCGACCCAGGCACCCACCCAGTCCTGGTTAGCAGCAGCCCCTGCCCAGCGCTGGGCCCCAGAGCCCTGCTCACCCCACATGGGAAACACCGTGCTCATTGCTGACGGGGACCCACTCACCGAGATGCCCACGTAGACAGCAGTCTTCTTCCCAAAGCGGGTGAGGAACCACTGCCAGAGGGGAATGGTCAAGGTGGCCGAGAGCTATGGGCAGAGAAGGGGGTGATGGTGTCATTCACTGGCCAGGCTGTCCACTGGGGGAAAAGCTCTTCCCAGCAAGGAGCAGCCCCAGGGCACAGCCTCCACATAGAACCAGGGGATGGTTTGGGTTGGAAGGGACCTTAAAGCTCCTCCAGCTCCAACCCCTGCCACGGGCAGGGACTCCTTCCACTAGAGCAGCTTGCTCCAAGCCCCTGTGTCCAACCTGGCCTTGAACACTGCCAGGGATGGGGCAGCCACAGCTTCTCTGGGCACCCTGTGCCAGCGCCTCAGCACCCTCACAGGGAAGAGCTTCTGCCTAAGAGCTCATCTCAGTCTCCCCTCGGGCAGGTTAAAGCCGTTCCCCTTGGCCTGTCCCTACATCCCTTGTCCCAAGCCCCTCTCCAGCTTTCCTGCAGCCCCTTTAGGCACTGGAGCTGCTCTCAGGTCTCCCCTTCAGGAGCCTTCTCTTCTCCAGGCTGACCCAGCCCAGCTCTCTCAGCCTGGCTCCAGAGCAGGGATGCTCCAGCCCTCGCAGCAGCTCCATCCAACAGCTCCACGTCCCTCTTGTGCTGTTGCCCCAGAGCTGGATCAGCACCACAGTGGGGTTCTACTTCCAGCTTTTCCACATAGTCCAAGGCTGGCACATGGCCATGCTCCTGCCCCTGCCCTCACCCCATTCCTCACCTGCCTCCACTCCCAGGAAGGGGAGCTGCAATTGGAGCAGGAGCATGGGGCCACCTCCTGCCGCAGCACCCCTGGGGCACAGCGGGTACCAGCCTACACCAGGGAGGACCCAGCTCCATCCTCAGTGCTGGGAAGGGACCTGATCTTGACACCGCTGCCTGCACACCCCATGGCCAAGAGCCAGGCTCCTGGGACCTTGGCACCTTGGAGCTCTCCACCCCTCCGAGCAGGGAGCATGGGAAGGGCTCCCACAGATGAGAAGCTGGAAAGGGCTCTCAAGGAGTTGTTTTGCTCCATCTTCCTGGCAGTAAACACCGAGATCCTTTTCTCGAGGCGGGGGGAAGGGAGCTAAGTGGCAGGATTTGGACAAAAGGCCCCCATGGCTCCTGCTCTGCCCTGTCTCTGCCCGCCTTCACACGGGAACAAAGGCTCCCCTGTTCCTACCAACCCGCCTGGACTTTGCAGGACGTTTGGCACCTCCTTCTCCCTCTGCCCTTCTCCCAGGGGACCTTCGGTCACTGTCCCCACATTAGCCCACTGCAGCCCCACGGCCTCCCTCCCCTCAGCCCACGTTGCTCCTGGGAGCACCCACGGCACCCGCAGCACCCGTCCTGGCCCCAGGACCGGGCCATACGCACCATGATGGCCAGGAGCACGTTCTGGAACTCATTGCGGAAGCCCAGGGTGTAGGTGCAGAAGAGGGCAAAGTTCCCCTCCAGCAGCTGTGGAGGAAGCAGACGATGGTCAGGGAGGGGACGGGACCCCGACATCCCACCCATCCGAGGGCACCAAGCCACATCCCTCCTCTCTGCCCAAGGCAGCTCCCAGCCCACCCGGATCCAGTTTGGGTCCCCGCAGCCATCCCCAAGCTGTGCTGCTGCCGTGCCCTGCCCCGGCTGTGCTTACCATGAAGGCCAGGGAGGTGAAGAGGAAGCCGGCAATGAGCTTGATGTAGGCACCGTGGTTCATCACCAGCTTCAGCCCCTGGAAGAAGGAGACAGGCTCGTCCGACTGCAGCTCAGAGGACTCTGGGGAGCAAATGAGCCCATCATTAGACCCACAGAAACAGCACCCTTGGGTGCAAGGCCTGCGGTGCCTCTTGCCCTGCTGCTGAGCACCCTGCACGAGCCCCTGCCCGCCTCCAGCATCCCAGGGCAATGCCTCACGCAGGGGTCCATCAGCCCCACGGAGAGGAGACGATGACCTGGTGATTCACCCGGGGTAAGCGGAGCTGGTTGCAAAGCAGAGCAAGGGGAGAACAGAAGGTCCTGGACTTTGGCTGTCGTGTCACCCCGGGATGCCCTAATTGGCACCGGCAAACCTTGGCCAGGCAGAGCTGTGCTCGATAACGTTTATCTCTGATGGTGCAGAGCAGAGAGCTAAGTCCTCGTGGCTGTGCTGTAACGTACCCTGAGGATGCTCTGGCTCCCGCTGCCCCAGGCCCTAGACCCAGACCTCAGCTCCTCCTGCCCCGATCCCCCAGGGCTCGAGCCACGAAGGAGGGACCAAGAGTGGAGCCAGGGGAGCCCCTGGCAGCAGCCACCGCGCTCCCAGCAGTGCGATCTCCAGCCTCACCTCTCTTCTCCCGCACGCCCACCGACAGCACCACGGCGCAGAGGATGTAGAGCCCCCCGATGACCCCCGCAGCGATCATGTAGGCGTTCCTCTGGGAAGAGAGGAGGGAATGGTGAGGGACGGGGATGTCCCAGGAGCAGACGGGTTGAGAAGGCCAGGGCAGCCTGGTGTCCTGTCCCCCCCCCAGCTTACCGTGTCTGTGAGCGAGCCGGTGTCGTGGGTCATGTTCAGCTCCTCCATGGCCACCGAGGAGTTGGCTTTGCCAATGAAGAGGGCACTCTCGATGCAGGGAGTAACCGCCTTGCCCACGATCTGGCCCTGGATGGCGGTGCCCAGCACAGTGCCCAGCACTTCCACTGTCATACCTGGAGGGAGAAGCCAGCGGGACTCAGCCCAGCCCTGAGCACCCAGAGCTGCCGCTCACTGCTCTTCCCCAGGAGAAAGGAGCCAGCCCAGCTCCCCCCAAATCCCCAAGTGATAAAGCCACAGGGAAGGAAAGCGATGGGGAAACTGAGGCAAGGAGAGAGGCCAAAGCTTGGTCACGCTGCTCCTGCTGCTGCATGGCATGGAGGAGGAGGGAAGCAAGCACTTACGGTAGGCAGTGGCCGAGTCCCGCTCGCTCTGCTCCCTGCTGATGAACATGGTCAGCGCTGAGTAAGGCACGTGGAAGCACTGCAACAGCACGAGGAGAATTAGCTCAGAGGTGCTGCACCAGCCAATGGGACCTGGGGCAGGGGGAACCTGCCCCCTGCTCAGCAAGGTGAAGGATTCGTCCTCTCCATCCCTCACCCACTGGCCCTGGGGTGTGCAGAGCCCAGCTCACCGTCACAAGGGTCTGGAAGATGCAGTAGAAGACAAGGTACCACATCACTTGGCCTCTGGAGATGTCCGGCACAAACCAGATGAGGAAGTAGGAAATGACAGCAAATGGGGTGGAAAAGATGATCCTTTGGGAGGACACAGCGTTAGCCTTATGTTACACAGCACCCCACAGTAACCCCACAAGTCCAGCTCTCCCCACTGCAACACATCCAGTGGGGCTCAGGCATTTGATTTTGGGGGCTCCTAGGATGGCTCCCATCACCTGCCCCGTTCTCTCCCCCAGGCAGCCCTGCCATGTGTCCAGCGGGGTGTAATCACCTCCCTTGTCCCAGCAAGGGCTGGGGAGCAGCCAGGCAGCACAGCCCAGCTCCCAGCAGCCAAATGCCTCTCGCCAGCTTGGCTTTGCTGCCATGGCCCCCTCCGAGCCTGGGGTCACCTCCGTTCGGGGCAGGGATGGAGCAAACCACCAGCCAACAGCAGCCTGGCTCGCTCTTCCACCCCTGCCCGGCTTCCCGGAGCTGCGGATACAGGGACATGGGATGTGAAGTGCAACAGAGGATCGGGAAGAAGGGGATTGCTCAAGGGCTGGGCCTTGGCAACAGTCCCGGGACTGGCCAATGAGGGTGATGGCAGCAGGAAGCCACCCAGAGCATCTCTTTCATCATAACCCTTCCCCTGCTGCAGCCCAGGCAGGGAGCAGCTGCACCCAGCACCAGGACACCAACAAACACCCAGGTCCCCCCCATCACTTGCGGGGTACGGAAGGAAGGGAAGCGAGCCAGATGCGGAGGCTGCACCCACATCTGTTTAGGGATGGATTTGGCTTGGGGATTTACAAGCCCCCTGCGCTCTACAGACTGGGGATGAGGAACAAAGTCGGCACAACCGGACACGGGACAGAGCCCTGCGCAGTCAGGGCTTCCCCTCGGCTGCCCGGGGACAGGGAGATCTTTCCATCCGGGCTGACGTACAGGACACACGGCTTCAAGTCGGGTGGGAGGAGGAGGAAAGAGGCAGAACCCGAACCCGTACAGACGGGGAGCACCCGGCACATGCACGTTCTTGTACGCACACGTCACCCGATGGGATGGCGGCGGCGGCGCTGGGGAGGGGGGGGAACGGGATGCGTTGGGCTCCAGCTACTCCTCTCCCGCGCTCATCGCAGCGTGGAGCTGGGGGAAGTTGTGAATGAATCCCTGCAGGACCCAGCCTGCACCCATACCCCCCCCCCCCCAGCCAGCACCCAGCACCCACGGCAGCTCTGGCATGACTGCGAGTGACCGGAGGCTGCGGTGACGCGCGCGGGCGCCCATTGGCCGCGCCGCGATGGTGTGTTCCTTTGTGCCGCGCTCCCGCACCCCTGCCCAGCCCCACGGGTCACGGCGGGCGCTCGGCTCGGGAGGTCAAAGCCGGGGCTCTTTGGGGACCGCCGCGTCGAGGAGCGGTTGAGGGAGCAGCGCGGCGGCGGTCCTGGGGATGCGGAGCGGAGGCCGGCACAAAACCGCGCCAAAATGGCTTTCCAAAGGGAAGAACCGAAAGGGAAAGCGGGGGTGGCCCTCGGCGGTGCTCTCCTCGCCCATTCAAAGAGCTGGAGGAGCCCCAAGCTTTGAGCCACAGCCACCAGCAGCCGGCTGGGGCTTGGCCTCCCCGATCAGACCCTTCAGAGCAATAAACCCTCACACACACGGGGGGGGTTACACAGGGTCAGGCAGCAGCTCCTGGCTCCCCATGGGGATACCGGGGCAGCAGCTCCACAGGACGAACCCCAAGCCCAGGAGGTTTGGACCCCACTCAGCTCCATCCAGCCCGGGCTCAGGAGGTTGCCCTTGAGCGGCGAGCTCCTCGCAGGCACCGCGGAGGGGCCCAGCAGCAGCACAAAGCTCTGGCTGAGCCTAAGGAAGCCGGAGCCGTTTGGAGGAATGCAGGCGCTCCATCCCCACCCCCTTCCCGAGGACACGAGATTACAGAGCCCGGCTCTAATCTCCAGACCCCAGACCCTGCCGCACGCGCGGCTGCAGAGGAGCTATTTCAGGCCATGCATGGAGCCGAGCGCCGCTGCCCAGAGCTATTCCAGGAAAGCCTGGAAGCGGAGGGTATAATCTGTGGGGGGGAAAGGGCCGTGTCCTCTAATTCCACTCCCCCCCGTGCCCACCCTCTTGGCTGCATTGTGTTTCAGCAATCCCACAGGCGCCCAGGACGTGGGTTATTTTAGCACAGGACACACCATGTCCGCACTTTGGCATTAGCACCCTGCAACACGTCATGTCCTGTACAGGGGCAGGTGCTTACAGACATCCCACGTCTGCCCCGAGCACAGACACGAAACCCTTTTGGGGCTTTGCAAACCCCATCCCACCTGCTCCGACTCCCTTCGGCATCCCCTTGCTCAGCACCCTGCTCCTGACGGCAGCAGGAGCGCTCATGTGCAGACATCCCGATCCCCAACAGCTGTTCTCCTGTCTGAAGAGCATCCTCGTGACTGTCAGCCGGCATTCCCACCACGGCGCATCGGCCACGCACCCCCCGTCCCTCCTGCCCAGGCGTGCGATGCCATCTGCTCGGCTGGCACCAGCCAGGGCTCCGCAGCCACCCCAGGAACAAAGTCCAGCATCAGAACATGGCACTGGGGCAGGAGGAGATGCTGCAGGCGCAGTGACACAGGGTCCTGCTTGTACAGGGCAGCTTGAGACTAGTCAGAGTCACAGGCACACACTGGAAGCCCAAGTTGTTGGCAGCACCTTGGGGCTTTTTGGGGCACTTGGCACCTGACCTGGGTGAAACAGGGCATCAGCACGTCCGGCCCCGCAAGCCTCCTGCCAAGGGACACCCAAAGCTGACTGGCAGCGCTATGACACACCAGGCAGGGATGTGGGTGCTGCAGGCAGCTCTTACCAGGGCATCAGGCGGCCAAAGCGGGTCCATGATGTCTTGCTGATGAAGAAGCCCACCATGGGGTCTGTGACAGCGTCCCAGGCTCGCCCCACAAACAGGATGATGGAAGCGGAGAAAGGGTCCAGCTACAGGAAGAAGACCTTGTGTCAGGACACACAAAACCCCACGGCCCTGGCTGCCCTTCCTGAGCTCCTCAGGACCTCCCCAACTGCACGGGGACCCCACGGCCTCATCCTCTGCTCACTTCCAGGGGGATTTGAGGCTCGGTGACCCAGTCCCTCTCAGCATTGCCCAACCACGCTCCTTCCGCACCGAACTCCCACATCTCAGCGCAGAGCTCCCTCAAACCCACCCACAGCACCACGAGGTGCCCCACGGGTGCTTCTCCCTCCCTGTTCCACACCAAACGCTGCGGCTTTGTGGGATGGATCCCGATCCCACGGGACACACACCACGACCCCGTGTTTTACCGCCTGGGGAAGCCGAGGCGCGGAGCTGCCGCTCGGTTCCACGCGTGGGGCAGGAACCCCCAGGACCGCGACCGATCCCCCCCCAACCCGAGCGGGGCGGGAGAACCAGCAAAGCCCTGCCCCGGTTCCCCCCCCCCCGGCCGTACCTGTGCCACGTCCAGGAGGTAGATCTGGAGGAAGAAGCCGAGCGCGCAGCCCGTGATCTGGTAAGGGGCCCCCCCGACGGCGTAGCACAGCTTGCTGCACACCGACAGCCGCTCCCGGCTCTCCTGCAACCGGGATCGGCGTTAGCGCGACCGGGACCCCCCCACACAACCCCCCCTGTCCCCTGTCCCGTCCCTTCCCGTCCTCCCCAGCCCGGTCCCGGTGCTCACCCTGCGGAGGGGCTGGCGGCGGGCGGGCGGCAGGAGCCCCCCGGCCCGGGCCCGCTCCGCGCCGCCGCCCCCGGCCATGCCGTGTGCGATGAATGGGGCCGCGCCGCCGCCCGCGCGGGCCTTGTACCGGCTGCTCCCCGCCCCGGAACGGCTCCGCCTCCTCCTCCTCCTCCCGCCCTCCACCCCCCCCCCCCCCTCCTCCGGCCCACCCTCATCCTCATCCCTCCCCCCCCATCCCTTCCCTCCATCCCAGCCCTTCCTTTTCCGCATCCGCCCCATCGCAGAGTCACAGAGCGGTTTGGGTTGCGAAGGACTTCAAGAGCATCCAGTTCCAACTCTCTGCCATGGGCAGGGGCTCCTCAAACCAGACCATGGCACCCAAGCCCCCTCCAACCTGGCTTTGAACGCTGACAGGAACGGGGCATTTATCACTTCTCTGGGCACCCTGTGCCAGCGCCTCAGCACCCTCACAGGGAAGAGCTTCTGCCTTACACCCAGCCTGAACTTCCCCTGTTTCAGTCTGAACCCATCACCCCTTGTCCTATCGCTCCAGTCCCTGATGCAGAGCCCCTCTCCAGCATCCTTGTAGCCCCCTTCAGACACTGGAAACTGCTCTGAGGTCTCCTCGCAGCTTCTTTTCTCCAGGCTCGACAGCCCCAATTCCCTCCATCCTCCTCCCCCCGGGTACCCTCATTGGTGACAGAGGCTGCATTGGCCCACATTGGCTGGAAGAGGCATCATCACCCTCCTGCCCCCTGCACTCGCTGTGGCACCAACCAGTGAGGGCTGGTGGGCTGCAGACCCTCAGTGCCAGCCTCAGCATAGCCCCACGCTTAACCCCGCTCTGCGTGGGCCCATGGAAGGGACTGATGTAAAGCAGGACACACACACACCCAGCAGCAGCACACACAGCCCCTGGCTCTGCACAACAGCTTCAATAGGTGATCAATAGGTGATGGTGGCTCCTGGTCCCCAGCACTTTGCCCTGGGCCACCGTGGTGTCCTCCGCACCAAACGGCCACGTGGACATGGATGCTGGCACCTCTTGGCTGTGCCGGCTGCTGTTTGCCTGCTGTTGGGTGCACGTAGGCAGGTGCCAGCACTGTTACCACAGTGACAGCCACCAGCTCCTCTCAGCTCACGCCACCAGGTTCAGAGATCACCCTGGGATGTGCTGCGAGACGGGCTGAGCCAGCAGGGCCAGCGTGGCGACCGGGGCCACTGCCTGACTGCCACTTGGAGCTGGACTTGGAGCTGCGCTGAGCTGGGGACAGGGGCAGGCAGCTGGGACCTGGGATGCAGCAGACCTTGTGCTGGGGATGAGCGGGGTGGGTGGCCGCTGCCATGGAGCTCCAAGCACTCCCTGGTGTGAGCTGAACTCAGGGTGCTGAGCTCAACCGTGTCACTGTTGTCTTAGGGTTTCCAACCCCTCCAACATGTGCATGGGTTCCCCTGCTCACAGGGCACATCACAGCCCTGCACCCAGCCACACTGGGTGCTCAGGGATGCTACCCCCAAGGGATGGGGGCCATGGGAGGCTTCAGGATGTCTGAATTTGCTCGGTGACACAAAATACCCTGAGGCAAGATGAGGTGTGGGCAGCATCACCGGCCTGGCCAGTTCAGCAGTTAGACCTGCCTTGGGCTCCTTGCTCTGTGCTGAGCTGGCTCCAGTGCATCAGGCACCCACAGCCTCAGGACAGACACCCAGCGTGAGCTGGGAGCCCCCGGATCCCCCAGGAGAAAGGAACATTGTACTGGGGATGGGCTTGTGCCTATGGTGGCCCTTGCCTCCTGGAGGGATCAGGCTCTCAGCTCCCCATCATGTTCGGTCCTAGCGCTATTGCTCTGCTCCCTTTGTTCCAAGCTTTTGGCATTCCTGTCCTTGAAACACTGAGGAATTGCCCCTTGGGCAAACGGAGCTTTAGGGGAACAATGAGCCGTGCTTTGTGCCAGCGGCTGTGCTAACAGACTGCAGATAGGTGTAGCCCTGCCTTACAAGTGGAGTGGGAGAGATCGGAAGACCAGGATTTCCTCAGATTTGGATTTTCACCCACAAATGTGGTATTGCACAATTTCCTGTGGGGGACTTTTGATCTCCCTCCCAAGCAGATGCTCTGGGAGATCCTCATGGCAATAAATGAACCGCCAAGGGCTGATCCCAGTGGGGATGCTGCTGCAGCAGCTCCCACCAAGCTCGGTGCCCTCAGCAACCCACAGGCAGGTGGGACTGGGCCACTCGCAGGCTCACCCTTGTCACCAGGACCACGGTGATGGTCTCACAGGCAGGACCGCAACTCAAACACCCCTCTGACAGTGATGCTGTCACGATCCCAGAACTGGGGACACCACCAGGCTCCTGAGGTGACCCTTTAGGGGCTGGGACCCAGGCGCTTGCTCTTGGGGACATGGTTGAGGACTGGGGACAGGGATAGGGATGGGAGCTGCTCCGGAAGATGACAGCTCTGCCACCCCACCTCCCACCCACACCTCCTGCTGCCGTGGATCCGTCACAGCCCGGAGCTGAGCAAGCATGAGCGCACCCGAAACCAGACAGCCCTGCCAGGACCGGGAGCACCGGCCTGGGGACACATGGAGCTGGTGAGGGGCTGTGAGACGCAGCCAAGCTCCTCAGCTTGGGGCTGCAGAGCTTCTCCAGGGCTTGGGGCACCTCCTAGCACCAGGCAGGGTGTGCAAATGGGTCCTGGGGGGGTGAGAAGGCAGCAGGACTGGAGCTGATGATGCTTTTGCCTCCCCCTTCTCTGGATTTCACTGCCTGCTGTATCCAGAGCGGGTGCCGGCACTCTGGGGTGCTGCAGCCAGCTTGATCTGGGTGCTGGCAGCATCTCCCTTGCCCCATATGGCCGGGCAGGACTTCATGGTGCTTCCATTCCCCACAGGGGCTCGGGCTGGTGTTTCACAAGGGTCCAGCCAGCTGTGGCTGCTACCCAGCAGCTACATGGGGACAAAGGGGACACGTTGCATGGCAGCACACAGCAGCCACCCTGCACTGCCCACATTGCTCCCGGGTGAGACCCTGGGGAGCGTGTCATGAGGATGAGGGGGATGACATGGGGCTGGGATGTGTCAACACCAGAGCTCACAGCCTCCCCTGTCCCTGGGGACCACCACGGGGACAGCAGGGTGGCTCGAAGGGATGAGGACACAGACACAGAGCCCGGCTCAGGGTGCCCCGGACACCCGTCAGGCTCGGGGTGTGTGTGCCCCGTGGGGAAGCTCTTTGGGACTGGAGCCTCAAAGTCCATCCCTGCTGTCAGTGGGGATCCAAAGGGCACGGGGGACCCGGGAACTGCTTTGCGTCATGCGCCGGAGCCATGCCAGCTGCAGCTGGGCCAGAGCCGGGGGCACACACTCGGTGCTGGTGGTGGAGCCCTGCCAGCGCCCTGCGGATGGAGGGGGGGGGCACGGCAAGGGTTGGCCCGGCCCATGGGTGCCCTCCCAGCCCTTGGGGCTCCCACCACCACCCACCCTTGTTTGCGCAGGCGGCGCTGGCACAAGAGGCGCTGGGTTCCTGTTTGCAGAGTGCCTGGAGAGGCCCGGTGAAAGGGGTGTGCGGCCCCCCCAAGCCCTCCACAGCGCTGCTCTTGCACCTTCAAAGCATCTGGAGCCCCTTGAAGCCGAGACAAGTTCCTGCCTCTCACTGGGAAAAGCCGGGGAGGTCTCTGAGGCCAGCAGGGAGGGGAAGGAGACGTGGCTGAGAGCTACCGGTTGCAGGAGCCTTTGCTCCTGTGCCAGGAGACGTGTTGGTGTTGGAGCAGGCGGCCAG